>NC_086011.1:3284366-3596033 GCF_030014385.1 Trichomycterus rosablanca
TATTTTGTCAAGCTGACATATCAATCTGAACCTCTGGGAATGTTTTACACTAGATTTGAAAACAGGAATGTCAGTCACAGAAGAAAGGATGGGCACAGTTTACGTGAAGTAGCTCAGCAGTAAGCCACGTTAAGAGCCGTGTCCCTCTGTGTTTCCATTTTGCTCCTTGTGAGCATTAATTTGCTCCAGGTGGTAGTTTTTCTATGTATTGCAGTTTCTCGCTTTCACACTTGCCAGCTCCTCTGTTGGCAAACCTGCCCGGTTTTCTGCTGGTATGTGATTCCAGCATGCTTATCTCTTTCTGACAACTCATCTGTTGGCATTTGTGTTCCTCACGACAGAACCTGCCCTTGGAGAATGGATTGTGGCGTGATGACAGTGGTGTGAAATTTAGGACAAAGCTGCTTCAAATATCATGACATAAATGTCGGCCACAGAAGCTAGGATGGGCACTTTTTACGTGAAGTAGTTCAGCAGTAAGCACATTAAGAGTCGTGTCCCTCTGCATTGCCATTTTGCTCCTTGTGAGTGTTAATTCGCTCCAGGTGGAAGTTTTTCTATGTATTGCGGTTTCTCCCTGTCACACTTGCCAGCTCCTCTGTTGGCAAACCTGTGTGGTTCTCTGCTGGCATCTGATTCCAGCATGCTTATCTCTTTCTGGAAACTCATCTGTTGTCAGTTAGCATTTGTGATCCTCACGACAGAACCACCCTGGGAGAACAGACTGTGGCGTGATGACTGTAGTGTGAAATTTGGAACAAAGCGGCTTCAAATATCATGACATAAATGTCGGCCACAGAAGCTAGGATGGGCACTGTTTACATGAAGTAGTACATGAGTCGTGTCCCTCTGCATTGCCATTTTTTGCTTTGTAAGCGTTAATTTGCTCCAGGTGGACGTTTTTCTACGTTTTGCAGTTTATCCCTCTCACACTTGCCAGCTCCTCTGTTGGCAAACCTGCTTTCTTCTGAAGCTATGATACCGGACTTGCTTTGGTCCGGTGTTCTGCTGGCATGTGATTCTAGCCTGCTTATCTCGTCCTATGTAACAGCGTTTTTGGTCCTTGCGACAGAACCGCCCTGGGAGAATGGATTGCAATATGACCGTAGTGTGCAATTTGGGACAAAGCGATGCATTTCAGGATGAAAATTCTGCTGTTTTTAGAATCACCTGACATGTTCTTCAGACCTCAGTCTCGTCACCGTAAAACTCTGGTCCTGACTATTTGGCTGTACGCTTGAATGTATTTACCTCTTAGTCGTGGGTGTGACTAAGAGCCAAATAAGTAGGCTGAAGATGCTTGGCTGTGGGTCCTGAGCTAAGAGAGCTAAGACATTTAAGAAGCATCATTATAACATTATAACCTACAAATTTCCTTTACAATGTTCTCAAACATTTCACTTGATTCCTGATCAAATCATTCCTTCATGATTGTCAATCTGCACCAAACTTCAGACAGAAAGTCGGTATAATTTCTGTCTGTCACCGCTGTCAGTGCAGAACTAATTGGCACTGATGAGTTCTTCTAGCATGACACCACGAGCCGGGAGAGCGTCAGAAAGTGACTGAGGGAAAAGAATTATGGGTGTCGCTGTGCCATCAGATTGGAAGCTTTCTGTGATGTGGATTTAATAAGTTGGCAGTTGGCTGTATAGGTGTGATAATTCCCTGTCTGTCTGCAGTGGAAATGAGTCGTATTCATGGGTACAGTGAATATATAACAGAGTATAACAGAGTAACCTGGTGGTTCTGTGGCACTGTAATGGGTTTGTAAGGATTGAAAGAAAGTTGAAAGTACATGATGCTTTTCAACCACACACACTAATGAACATTGTTTGAGCAGGGCCTCTACCTTAACCCAGTTAAATACCTTTGAGATGAACTAGAATGTTGATTGTGAGCCAAGCCTTATTTATTTAGTGTCTGACTTTGCAAATGAATTATTTATTTTATTTATTTGTTTGTTTTTTTGGCAGAATTAACACACATTTCACTCACTCACTCACTCACTCACTCACTTTCTTAATCGCTTATCCAATCAGGGTCGCGATGGGGGTGGGGGTGCTGGAGCCTATCCCAGCTTTTCAATGGGCGCAAGGCACACAGTAACACCCTGGACGGGGCGCCAACCCATCACAGGGCAGACACACATGCACACACACACACACACACATTCACCTATAGGGCAATTCAGTGTCTCCAATTAACCTGACTACATGCTTTTGGACTGTGTGAGGAAACCGGAGCTCCCGGAAGAAACCCACGCAGACACGGGGAGAACATGCAAACTCCTCACAGAAAGGAAACCGGACCGCCCCACCTGGGGATGAAACCCTCACTCTTGCTGTGAGGTGACAGTGCTACCCACTTAGCCACCATGCCGCCCAACACACATTTCTATAGATGCAATTCAAAATGTGGAAAACTTTCCCAGAAGAGTGGAGGCTGTTATAGCCACGATGGCCTCTAATACCTTGTTGTTAACATGATTGTTATTAACATAACTGACCCAAGTGGAAGTGGTTACTATTACTCTAGCCCACCATCTACATAGACATGATGGCTGTGTCTGGAGGTAGAGGGTTTGGGGTTGGAAAGATCGGCCAAAGCCCTGCGATGGATTTCTTCCTGTGAGGTGATAGTTCTACCCGTCGTGCCAAGGTGCCACCCACCTTCATAAATGAGAACACCTGACTTTTGGAGCCGTCATTAAACCAGAGGTTCACAAACTTTTTACTGCCTGGATCAAAGCTCTTTAAGTAATCAGGGAGTGTAACGGGTTTTTCTTTTGAGCACCTTATGAAAATAAATGTTTCCCGCTGGTACAGTTTAAGTCTGCACCATCTTTACCTGCAGTTCAGTGCCAAGTCCTTACAAATAAATAGGGCCAAGCAATGTACCAGGGGGCTAATGATGAGTTTTCACACAGACCTTCGCCATCAAGGCTTGATTAGCGCCCAGTGTCGCTTAACACAGCCACCACTGACATTTCTCAGGGCAGAGCCAGAAGGAAGACCGAGACGGTCTCCGGAACATCGGGCGAGCCGGCATCGAGCAAATTACGCCCAATTAGTCCTTCTCACTGTCTGAACTCGTTAAACAAGATGAAGGACGAACCCTCCTGACAGTCGGATACCCCGGGGATTCTCACCACCGCTTCTTCAGACCAAAAGGACGGGGACACACGAGGGCACAGTTTCACACGGCGGACACGCGTGCTTTCCTGATTAGCCTCACAAGTGATTACTAGCATAAAGACTTAAGCGCGGAAACCACAGCAATTACCTGTACGGAAACGACTCCTGAGGGACGTGTTCAGCCGTCTAGCGCTATAAATAATTAGGTGCGCCAATTATCTAGGTCTGGAGGTCGGAACCAGGGATCCGAACGCGCCAGAGTCTTTAAAATGGTTGATAATTTTTTTCTAAAATGCAGTTTGTATTTTTTATTTATTTTTTGGGCAGGCTGAAAAAGTAAGTGAACCCTATTTATTCAATAATGGTGGAAGTTCTTTTAGCAGCAATAACACGTCCTGTAGATGCTGATCAGGTCATCACAACACTGAGGAAAACCTGGCTTACAGGTTTTGGTAATACTGTACATGGCATGGTGTTACACTATATAGCCAAAAGTATTTGGACACCTGATCGTGAGCTTGTTGGACATCACAATTCAAACACAAATGGTATTAAAATAGAGTGACTTCTATGTGATCTTTTTTGCTATAACAACTGCTGTTGTTTCAGAATGCTTCTTACAAGTATGTCTGTGGGAATTAGTGCCCATTTAGTCAGAAAAGCATTTCGAAGCTGTTCAGTGGGGGTGAGGTCAGAGCTCTGTGCAGTATGCTGGAGTTTCTTTAAACCGAGCTTTTCTTCATGTCTTTGTGCACAGGGTCTTGCTGGAACAAGACAGGGCCTTCCCTAAACAGTGGATCAGACACAGCAGTGCTGCTGGAGTTTTTAAATACCGTGTCCACTCCATTAGACACTCCTACCTAGTTGGTCCACCTTGTAGATGTAAAGTCAGAGACGATCGCTCATCTATTGCTGCTGTTTGAGTCGGTCATCTTCTAGACCATCTGTGGTCACGGGTCGCTGCCCACGGGGCGCTGTTGGCTGGATATTTTTGGTTGATGGACTATTCTCAGTCCAGCAGTGACAATGAGGTGTTTAAAAACTCCAGCAGCACTGCTGTGTCTGATTCACTCATACCAGCACAACACACACTAACACACCACCACCATGTCAGTGTCACTGCAGTGCTGAGAATGATCCACCACCTAAATAATACCTGCTCTGTGGTGGTCCTGTGGGGGTCCTGACCATTGAAGAACAGGGTGAAAGCAGGTTAACAGGTAAGTAGAGAAACAGATGGACTACAGTCAGTAATTGTAGAACTACAAAGTGCTTCTATATGGTAAGTGGAGCTGATAAAATGGACAGTGAGTGTAGAAACAAGGAGGTGGTTTTAATGTTATGGCTGATCGGTGTATATTTATTAATAGGGCTTGATTTGATCTTAAACTACTTCTACTTCGTTTCCTGTCTGATTTGAAAGCAGGAGGATTCGTTTAAGCAATTTAAGATGAACTGTGCTAAAAACTCAAGCACTTGAAGGGGTACCTGTGTCGTTTGTAGAGTAGGTGACTAAATGTGAGAGTCAGTGAGAGTCTATACTTTAACTGGTAGCTTAGTTGCAATTTTAAACAGTCTTAAAAGGAGACTTTTGCTAATATGGTATGACAGAAGGACTCAAAGCCATCTCTAAAATTGCAGATTTGTAATAAGGGTAAGAAAACTAGATTTATATTATTTTTAACAGTCATAACAAGCAGTTCTGGGCGTTTTAATAAAGTTCTACCGCCGAAACACGTTTAGGTCTGTTAGGTCCTGCATGAACACACAGTGGGGACGTTTCAGTTCTGTTTTACACTAATTGCCTTGTTAATACTCTGGTTATCCTCTGACAGGGTGTCACTGAGAACTGAAGACTGGTAAATCATGTTTTTCTTCATGTGGCAGTAATAATAATCAAAAGTCTCATTTATAATCTGTCACCACGTAGTATTTATATAATCCCAATGACACAGAAAGTCTGACAGTGACGTTGAAAAGCTTTCATAGTTCTAACATCCTTCAAAAGTGCGACCGCCTCCTCCGTGAGCTTATATTCCATCAAGCTTTTACAGGCTGCTCTCATTTTTTTCTTATTTGTGTTTAATTTTATTTCTATTTGTTTTGTGTTTGGGCAGAGTCTGCTGGTGCCCTTAGAAAGTACACAAAATCAGACATTTATTTCCAAAAAATAGTGAGGGAAAAAACACCCAAAAGCACAAGTATTCAAGCGTTTTTGTTATACAGTATTTACTATATTTTAAGTGCATAAATAAAGGTTGGCACGGTGGTTCGGTGGGTAGCACTGTCACCTCACAGCAAAAAGAATCTGGGTTTGATTCCTAGGTGGAGCGGCTTGAGTCCTTTCTATGTGGAGTTTGCATGTTCTCCCCGTGTCTGTGTGGGTTTCCTCCCAAATTTAATACAAAAAAAGAAACAAAAACTTGGACAGATGATTGTTAGACAAACACTATATTGCCAAAAGTATTCACTCACCCATCCAAATCACTAAATTCAGGTCTTTTAATCACTTTCCCGGCCACAGGTGTATAAAACCAAGCACCTAGACATGCAGACTGATTTTACAAACGTCTGTGAAAGAATGGGTTGCTCTCAGGAGCTCAGTGAATTCCAGTATGATACCATGATAGGATGCCACCTGTGCAACAAGTCCAGTCGTGTTCCAACATGACCACGCACCAGTGCACAAAGCAAGGTCCATAAAGACGTGGATGAGCGTGTTTGGTGTGGAAGAACTTGACTGGCCTGCACAGATTCCTAACCTCAACCCGATAGAACACCTTTGTTATGAATTAGAGCGGAGACTGCGAGCCAGGCCTTCTCGTCCAACATCAGTGCCTGACCTCACAAATGCGCTTCTGGAAGAATGGTCAAAAATTCCCATAAACACACTCCTAAACCTTGTGGAAAGCCTTCCCAGAAGAATTGAAGCTGTTATAGCCCAACAGTGGCTGCAGTGGCAACTTTTCAGTTGATAGCCCAAAGCCCTACCCACCAGGCTACCAATGATAGCACTTACACCCAGTGCAGCTCTTGCAGGGCAGACATTTGACAAACTGACCTCTTGGAAGGGTGGCGTCCTATGACAGTGGCGCATCCTTGTGTTCGACCCATTTGATTGCCAAACTTCGTCTACTAAGATTTCATATATAGTCGTATGATTACGTCAATGCACCTGAAATACCCGAACACCATACTTTCAGCTATGTGTCTAGATTTAGTCAATAAGCTCAAAAATCCAGGTACACAAATCCACAAAGTTGAATCAGCTCACCCGGACACAAAGTTTGGCATGGAGATAAATTTCATCACTCATCCAAGTGACTCCTTCAGTCTGTGTCTAGTTTTAGGTCCTACAGATTGTTTGGATCACACCTTCCCTGCATTTGTCGCAAGTTTCCGAGCAGATTTTTCCTCCGTGATGCCGTTTTGAATCACTTCACCGAGCACAATCTGGTCTGATTGAAACAGATGGCATTGAGAATTCAGTCCAGCTCAGACTCGAGCCTTTCCATTTGCCACCCTTGGACTTACAGTCTTCAAGTGGGCAGTATGCGCTCTACAGAGTGTTAGATACTGAATGAGATTTAATTTTTAGTGGCTTTATTATTTTTTTGCTCTTGGCTGAGTGAGCAGAAATCATTTTTAGGATTTCGTATGTGAGAGTTTAAACTGTGCGGCTGTTGAAACCTGCTGAGATGAAGATTACTGCGGCCGGAGGGCGACTGTTCAGTGGCGTAGTTCTCGACTCGAGCCTAGTGCACACTGCATGACTTAAAAAAAACTAGATCTGTAAACAGGGCACAATACGTGATTGGTTGCAGATAAGGGCTCATTTATTAGCTGCCCACCGAGCACAAATGTCTATCACAAATGTAGTCTATTCCTGGCAATATAAGTAGGTACCTCCAAAAAAATGCAGAAAAAACAGTAGATAAGAGAAGCTGCTTCAACCAGTAAGCTCAAAGGCTGTGTCTCAAACCACAATCTACTAACACAGTGTTCTAAATATTGTAACCAATTCATAGGCGGAGAAGTAATTTAGCTAATTCTTAAGTACATGGTGTGGAATTTAGGACACAGCCGCTCTCCTCTGCTC
Organism: Trichomycterus rosablanca; assembly: GCF_030014385.1. Lineage (NCBI taxonomy): Eukaryota > Metazoa > Chordata > Actinopteri > Siluriformes > Trichomycteridae > Trichomycterus > Trichomycterus rosablanca. The sequence goes on from NC_086011.1 coordinate 3,291,603, forward strand.
CATGTGAAGCCTGACTTTATTTAGAAAAATAAAGACACCCTGTGATGCAGCCAAAACGCATCTGGACACCTTTCCTTATTACTGAGTTGAGTCATTACAGCCGTATCCACTGCTAACAGATGCATGAAATGTATTGTGTAAAATAAATCACATGCTTCTAACTTGGCAAAGGTCCTTACCGGTTTCAGCATGACCTTTGTTGTCCATAAATGTGGGGGAACATCATCGGCTAAAGACACACAATAAAGATAATCCACTAGCACACCAGCGCTGGGATTCTGAACTCCCTGAGTTTAAAACTCAGCACTGCTACCGGTCGACCAGGCGCCCCCTAGTGGGCATAATTGGCAATGCCTGCATGAGACCAAATTGGCCATTAAGTCTGCCGGGTGGAAAAAGACCGGACCAAAAGAGGGGGTGGGGACTTCAACGTTGTGCAAGGACCTTGGTTAGTAGCCTATACAGGCACCTGTACAGGAAGTGGAGGAGCCCGGAGATCAGGGCGTGGTGAATTCTGGCCTCACACGTGAAAGTTTGTGGACTGCACATGTGTCGGAGGGATTGTGAGGCAGGCAAAATTACCTTCCTCGGACACTACCGGAGTCTCCAGCAACGGAAGACGAATTGACTATACACTAAATTGGGAGAAAACTGAGAAAAAGCATAAATAGAATAGCAAATAAATAAATAAATAAAAAGACAATAAAATCTTGTGGGCGCCTTCACAAAAGACTAAAGTCTGCTTTAGCCTCAAATAAGACTAATCTTCTAGTCCTTACTTGCTGAAGCAACCACACTTAATAATGCAGTTTTACAATTGCTGACTTAAAAAATCCCCCCATTTGGATCTGGATTATTTATAAATGTGCAGTTTCCTTACAGATATACACCAACTAGGCGTAACATTATGACCACTGAGAGGTGAAGTGAAAAACACTGATTATCTCTTCATCAAAACACCTGTTAGTGGGTGGGGGGGGGGGGGTATATTAGGCAGCAAGTGAACATTTCATCCTCAAAGTTGATGTTAGAAGCAGGAAAAATGGGCGAGCGTGAGGATTTGAGCGAGTTTGACGAGGGCCAAATTGTGATGGCTAGACGACTGGGTCAGAGCATCTCCAAAACTGCAGCTCTTATGGGGTGTTCCCGGTCTGCATTGGTCAGTATCTATCAAAAGTGGTCCAAGGAAGGAACAGTGGTAAACCGGCGACAGAGTCATGGCTCATTGATGCACGTGGGAAGCGAAGGTCCGATCCAACAGACGAGCTACTGTAGATCAAACTGCTGAAGAAGTTAATGCTGGTTCTGATAGAAAGGTGTCAGAATACACAGTGCAGCACAGTTGCAGGGCTGTTTTGGCAGCAAAAGGGGGACCAACACAATATTAGGAAGGTGTATTTGTACATGTACAGTATATTCATGCGCATGCTATTCAGAGGTCAGATTAGGAGATAAACAGGAACCCGTCGCCAGTGGACGGATTGCGAGAGACATTTCTCACTGATGCTCGATCTCCGCCGACACGTGAAATGAAGACGTGCGGATCGAGAAGCACTCGCGTCAGGATGCAATATGAGCGCAATCTGTTTGCTGCTCTACAAGCTCCAGGGTTGAGTGGAAACTTATTTAATTTAACTAATGATTCTTCGCCGGCACATTTTTCCTCCTCGCGCTCTTTCTCTCCATATCGCCAACTTTTCTGCCCTCTTTATTTTCTCGCTTATCGTTTTAGGCACCGCGCCCGTCCGAGCACATTTTCCCTCCCGCTCGTCGCCAGACTTTTGTCATGAAAATCCGTAATTAGGTTTCACGGCTCAGGGAGATTTCTCTGCTGCTCGCGTTCCCCTGCCGAAGCGTTCCTCGCGCCCGTTCCTCTCTCCCTGCGCCATCTTCGTGCTCCCAGATTGGCATATGGCATGTGCAGCACAGCTGTCTGGGTGCTTTCTCGTGAGAAAATCTTCATCCAGCGTTTTGCTTTGTCTTGTATCTTGGTGGAATTGTTGCCGTCCCTCCCTCTCAGCTGTCCCGCCACAGATCCGTTCCCACTGGAGGCCGATGTGCGCCAGCAGCAGCTCGATCCCTGGAGCTTGTGCAATATTAAACCCATCAAAGTCAGTTTTGTCTCAGCCACCATATCACTGCTCTGCTTTTCCTCGGGGGTGATTCCAGTAACGCTGTGATTGGATTATAGGGTCATTTGCGGCTGTTTTTTTTAGGATTCCGGAGCTTGAAGGTGTGGGATTAAGCCCGTACATCTGTAGCTGAAATTCTGATGTTATGGTGCCAGATGTTTTATTTAACCCTCCTGACCCTGGTTTTACCGCTGTGGTTTTTTAGACTTTAGTAAGTAAGTAAGTAAGCAAGTAGGTAGGTAGATAGGTAGGTAGTTAAATAGGTAGGTAGGTAGTTAAGTAAGTAGGTAGCTGGGTAGGTAGTTAAATAAGTAAATAAGCAGGTAGCTAGGTAGGTAGTTAAATAAGTAAGTAGGCAGGTAGGTAGTTAAGTAAGTAGGTAGTTAAATAAGTAAGTAAGCAAGCAGGTAGGTAGGCAGTTAAATAAGTAAGTAGGTAGGTAGTTAAATAAGTAAGCAGGGAGGTAGATAGATAGGTAGGTAGTTAAATAAGTAGGTAGGTAAGTAAGTAATAGTTAAATAAGTAAGTAGGTAGGTAGGACGTAAGACGTGCAAGTGAGGTGAATTGGAGATACAAAATTGTCCATGACTGTGTTTGACATTAAAAATAATTGAACTGATGAATCTTGGGTAAGCAGTAACTACCGTTCCTGTCATGAATGTATTGTATTTTGCTTTGTATTTCATTCATATTGAACCCCGTTTTCTCTCCTGTTAGAGCAGTTGTGTTTCTGAAGGTTGGCTGACTTGCTTGTCACATTTCAGATCGATTAGGTCTGCATCAGAAGATGACTTAAACAGCACTGACTGGCAACACCGGTTTACAGCAGCTGCGCGATTGAATTTTACCGCCACGCTGGCCGCGTATGGCATATTTTTTACCATTTAACTGATTTGGTATCGTAGTGTGTCACAGCTGGAAACCAGAGGCCTTGAAATGAGAGATTTTTTTATTTATTGTTTGATATTTGCGAACCATGGGCGAGTAAACGCGATTCTATTTTGGATGCACGACTCTGAGCTGGAGTGCTTTGCAGCTGAGGTGTGAAGTGTGGACGGTTTTTAACACTTAACTGTGCTTTTCTATTTCCTCATCCATTTGTGAAGCATCGTGATGTGACGTGATTTTCAACCCAGAATCAGTGGGCTGAATAATAAAAAAAAGATAGGCGTGAATCAACACACAGTCGACCCGCAAACCAAGCCATGCGTAGGGATGATTACTGACAACATTGGCACAAGAGCAGTGAACAGCAAATAATCCCTGATTAAGTCAAATTATTGACTAATTGAGGATTAAACCACATTTTCTGGCCAAAACGTATAATCCAGAGGCTTTTATTATAATAAGTCTGTTTCTGAGACCTTGGGTCTGTCTGAAAACCTAGCGAGCTGCCTTGCTGCCTACTGCCTACCTGATCAGCTGCCTAAATAGAAAGGAATCTGACTGGCATCTAGTTCACAACTTAGTTCACACCTGCGTGGCAGCTAAATGAGCAAATAAAGTATTTTGATGGGAAAACTATGCAACAGCATGCACAATTGGCATCTATAGTGACCAATTACATGAGCCAGTTCCTTTAGGGCAGCAGTTATATAGTTATATTTACACACTATATTACACTATATGGATAAAAGTATGTAAACACCTACCCATGAGCTTACTGGACGTCCCAATTACCCCCCACTCATTTGCATCTCATCTGTAACATCCTTCGCTCTTTTGAAAAGGCTTATCACAAGATCCTGGAGTGTTTCTGTGGGAATTCTTGCCTATTCATTTAAAAAAAGGCATTTGTGAGATCAGGCAGGCACTAATAATGGATGACTGGAGTTCTTCCACATTGTGCACAGAGATGTTCTTTTTTTATTTAAATATTAATGTATATTGATTGCTCTTGCTTTTTTTAAATCAAGGTATATATGTTCTAGGTAATTTGAAGTCATTTCCTGAGCATTAACATTCTCCTATACTTGTTTACTGCGTTCTCTGCCAGGATTTAGAAATGTCCTTCTTCTCCAATTTCCAGTTCCAATTAGAAATTCATTTATAAATTGACCCGAGGCTGTTAAGTGTTTCATTCTCCGAACCGAGTCACTTAACACGACTGAATTACCTTACATAATTGATTTAACTACTGATCCGAGCTTCAGAGGCAAAATAAAGACACTGATTGTGAGGCGACTGTGCATTTAAACAATACCCTAATCCTGCATAAAACTGCACCAAATAGAAAAGATACAGGAGATTTGAGTGATACTTTAAAGCTTTTAGTGAGCACGGGATGATTTGCTAAAGCAGAACTTTTTAGCTTCACTTGCAGAAGCAGACGCCGTTTTCTTTTAGCGCCACCTGAGCTCCTTATACCGAGCAATTCTTCAGTTCTTAAAATGAAATCTTTAGATTAATGGCCTCTTTTCATTGCCTTAGAATGTTTGTGAGCACTTTTATGTTTTCTTAACTCCTAAAAAGCCCAGGAGATGGAACTGACTATTGTGTTGTTACATATAATGCAGAACACCAGGAGGAAAAATAAGATTTGCCAATTATTCTGTTATGCTTAAAAAATGCTTAAAAAATACAAATGCTTAAAAAATCCATCCAATTATCCTTCCATCCATATATCCATCCATCCATCCATCATCTATCCATCATCCATCCATCCAAACACCCACCAAACCATCCATCCATCCATCCACCCATCCATTTATCCATCTATCCATCCATTGTCCATCCATCATCCATCCCTTTGTTTGCAAAAGTTTTGGACAATATTCTAGCTGTGCTCATTGCAGGACATCCCACAATGACCTATTCCAACACATGTACCAACCATTCCACCTGCTGCCATGTTTTTGGGATATAAAAGGAACCCAAATACCTGGAGGAAATGTGTGTGTAAACATAGCAATCAATAAGATGTCAAGGGGGAGCCAGTGCCACCCAGATCAATTCATATGGACAATATGGACTTGTCTACCTCTTGTTTAGGTCTTTCTTCTTGGATTTTGGTATGGATGCTGGGTCTCCAGTGGGGATGAGGTCAGGTCTCTGTGCAAACTGTTGGAGTTCCAGACTCCAGACTGCCATAAAGTTGGATGCGTAGAATGTTGTTATATAACTGACTGTTACACACTTGTTAACAATGGATGTGGCCAAACCGCCTAAACACAATAACCAGGAGGGACCAAGGATCAGCTCTGCAGAACTGGCAGCTCCTGCCACACTTAAGTGGAATGGAGACAGCGATCTTTACTACCAGCTTACTTTGCTGTCCACGTTAGTCATTGCTTCAGCTCCCATAGCCCCAAAGAATTAGTCATCGAACCTCGGCAACATCCGACCCTGACTTTTTCATTTTCAACCGTCTCACCATCTCTAGGCAGCTGACACACAGCATTCATTTAAACCCAGCTGAAGTAAAGGAGAGCGCCTGTACTTTGTCACCTGTTAGAATCAAGTTTTGTTGCACCGGAGGGGTCGTGCTGGGGCGCAGATCAGATTGAACCCGCTTCCTCGCTCCAAACACCTGCCCATTTCCTCTCCCTCCCCGCAGCGAGGGAAAAGTAATGAAGCCACTGATAAGGCAAGGTCACTCTCTCCTTTTCTTCACCTCCTGTCCTATTATCGCCTCCTGCGCCCTCACGGGGTTCCTCGCTGCACAAATTTGTCATGAATCATTTGGGTCGCAGTTCTGCCACAGTCATATTTCTCTACCTCCTCCTTTAGTTTAGCTTGGTTTGAGGGGGAAAAGACTTCGGTTAAGCAGCTGTATTTACCGATTCTGATTAATTAATGGTGTACATCTTTGCTTTAAATGATTTCACTATGGTGGAGTCGATGTAGAGATGTTTTGAGGGCTTTAAAGCGAATAGAGACAGTACAAATGGCCAGTGGCAATGCTCAAAATGGTCAGCCAGACACAAATAAATAATTTAGATGATGGAAAAATGAAGAAAAAAATACATTCTTTAATGAACACACACACACACACAAATATAAAAAAGTCTATTTATGGGATCAGACAGATGCTGGACTAGAAAGCTGGTGTATAAATGAAGTTCCTATTTATCCCAAAGGTGTTCAGTGGGGACCAGATCTTTTTTCGCACCAGTCTTGCCAGGCCATGTCTTTACGGACATCGCTTTGTACACCGAGGGAACAGTCATGCTGGAACAGGAAATACATTCCCCACAAACTGTTGCCAAAAAATCAAAAGCATGGAGTTATACACCAATGAGGCATAACATTATGACCACCTTCCTAATATTGTGTTGGTCCCCCTTTTGCAGCCTCATACACAACAAACTGTGATGCTCTGTGTATTCTGACACCTTTCTATCAGAACCAGCATGAACTACTTCAGCAGTTTGAGCTACAGTAGCTCGTCTGTTGGATCGGACCACAAGCCTTCGCTCCCCACGTGCATCAATGAGCCTTGGCCGCCCATGACCCTGTCGCCAGTTTACCACTGTTCCTTCCTTGGACCACTTTTGATAGATACTGACCACTGCAGACCGGGAACACCCCACAAGAGCTGCAGTTTTGGAGATGCTCTGACCCAGTCGTCTAGCCATCACAATTTGGCCCTTGTCAAAACTCACTCAAATCCTCACGCTCGCCCATTTTTCCTGCTTCTAACATCAACTTTGAGGATAAAATGTTCACTTGCTGCCTAAAATATCCCACCCACTAACAGGTGCCGTGATGAAGTGATAATCAGTGTTATTCACTTCACCTGTCAGTGGTCATAATGTAATGCCTGGTCGGTGTATGGTATATGGTATTGCTTTGGTCATGAAGTGTATAAAAGTCATGTATACATCAGTAGTGTTGACCGGCCAGTTCACTGTTATAATACATTTACTTTTTCGGCATTTAGCAGACGCTTTTATCCAAAGCGACTTACAGTACTAAGCAATTGAGGGTTAATTGCCCAACAGTGGCAACCTGGCAGTGGTGGGACTTGAACCAGCAACCTTTTGATTACTAGTCCAGTACCTTAACCACTAGGCTACAGCTGCCCAATAATAGGCATAGTTATTATGTGCTGATGTGTTTAATTGTGAGTTTTGTGTTCGTTTTATGTTAAATTTGTACCATTTTCGTTAAGTGTGTTGCGTTTGATGGCGTGAACCAGTTCTGTGCTTGTTTAGATATAGCAGCAGTGGTCTGTGTGTTCAGATCTGGCCTCTACTCCAGTTCAAACTGGTTCAGAAGCAACTGATTAAAGAGTGCTGCCTCCTGCAGTTCACAAGAGTAGAAATGTCTCGTTCTTCCTCACCATCGCTACAGTACTTTGTTGCAAAGGTAAATACTGTAAAGCATTAAGACAGACGTGTTAACAAATAATAGGATTAATGAGATCTTTAAAGCATTGTGGATTCACTGTTCTTGTCAGTCTTTCTGAGGTGGTGAGGGTCCCTCAGATGGAGCTGTTTCCAAATTCCTTCATCAACAGTCAATTGTGTTTAAGTCTGGAGATAAGCTAGGTCATACAACTAATCTTGAGTTATTTTGGCTGTATATTAGCTTCATTCACGTTTCCTTTAATGACTTGCCCTTGATGCTCCCACATCCACACTTTACTGTGGGTTTTCTGTGGGCTTTTATTGTGGTTTCTGGTATCACAGACACAACACTTCTTTGTCTGAACATGATCATCTTCATTTCCAAAAAGGTTCTTATATGGCACAGCTGTATAAGCATGAATACTTGTAGTTTGATGAGCGTATTGAAGGTGTTCAGGAATGTTGGAGCTTATCTACTTACCCCCGTCACAGTGGGGAGATCTAAAGGCCACAATGCTGCACAGCCCACCAGAAGGGAGCAGGTGGAGGGTTTAGCACAGATGGTGGCCTTCTTTGTGATTCCTCAGACAAAACCACCACCCACATTGAGAACGACAGGCTCTGCCTTGATCATTTCCACCAATCAAGTTTCCTGACAGCATCTGTGTTTTTTTCAGCAGACGCTGTCTGTTATAGCAGCATGAGGATGCCCACTGAAGTTTTTGTCAAGATGAAGCTTTGAGGAGTGATTTTTGCACCTCTCGGTGTCTTATTTTGGGTCAGATTACTCTCAAGTGCTAATTAAGTCTGCCGAAGAGCCGGAGTGTTAGTCTATGTGTTGCATTATTACAATTAATATTCAGCACACTATTTTGCAATGTGTCTTGCAAGAAAGGACCTTCCCCACATTATTGCCACACAGTTAAAGTGTATATATTGATTATATAATTGATATTATACACCTGGTAACAATGAGTGTGCCTGAAACATTACAGCTCAATATGTGAAGGGTGTCCACATAGTTTTGGCTGTTTAGTGTATTTTACTAATTTTTACCTATATGATTGGGACAAGTATTTATTTTTAACACATTGATTGTCAGTTTGCTCAAAATATACATACAGCACAACCATGTTTTGCTTACGATCATGAGCTCTTTGGACATATCATGCCAAAACCATGGCCAGTGGTATAGAATTATAATAGCCTTTACTCTTTTGGAATTTGGACCATGTCTGTGGGAATTTTGAGATTTTGAGGCACTGCTACTGGGCAGAAAGGGATGGCTGGCAACTGATATTCCAGACATCACATTTAAACAACAAATGCTATAAAAATCGAGTGACCTCTATGTGATTTTTTCAGACAACAGCCACTCTTCTGGAAAGACTCCTCACAAGACTTTAAATTATGTCTGTGGGAATTTGTGCCCAGTTGTAGCTGAGCGGTTAAGGTACTGGACCAGTAATCAAAAGGTTGCTGATTCAAGCCCCAACACTGTCAGGTTGCTGCTGTTGGGCCCTTGAGCAAGGTCCTTAACCCTTAATTGCTTAGACGACTGTAAGTCGCTTTGGATGAATATAAAACGTAACATAAATATGGCTGGGCACTGATGTTGGTCAAGAAAGCCTCAGTTGTTAAGTGGAGCTGAGGTCAGGGCTCTGTGCAAGACACTGGAGTTTCTTTAAACCAAGCTTTTCTTCATGTCTTTATAGAGCTTGCTTCGTGCACAGTGGTACAGTTATAATCACATATTTTTTATTTATAACTGAGTTATTACACCTGTTAGCAGCTGTGGCTTAAACACCGGAATATAAAATTAGAAGGGGCATCCGAATACTTTTGTCCACAAGTGTACATTAACCCCCCCCCCACACAGAATTTAGAAAAGATGTAAATACTGTATACCAAAATATGTGGCAAATATTTGGCCTTAGCATTTTATATCTAACTGAATAATAACTGTACTGTTCAGTGTCGCACTGCTTTGTTTAGAGAGGGTTAGACAACCTTGGCATGTTTTTCTCCAGACAGAAACAGACTATGTCAGAAAAAGTGGAAAAATCACGTCATGAAATAATCTGAACATTAAATAACTCCCCAGTCTAAATAAAGCTTTAAAAGTTTTTATTTTAAGTTATTATTTGACATTATTTTTCGTAGTTTGTTGCTGGTGAAGCTGAAGTGAAGCAGAGCAGAATTCATGTAGACATAAAGCTCTTTTACATGAGGCTTTAAATCTACTTTTTAATCTCCATCAGCTGCTTTTGATGGTCTTTAACAAGCTTTTGGCACATGGTTGGATCTTTGTCCACTTTACTAGGGTGGAATAGATAAACTTCAACAAAAGAAAACAACCCTGCACTGGACCGTACCATTTCTCATCTTGTCTGGCTGCCCTCACTCCAATGATTGGTCACATCTTCATTAAAGTTAAAGCTGTGCAAGCCAGAGACGGCACTGTATGTTAATATAAGTAGCAGCTATCTAGCTTGTATAATACACTTTTTTGCTCTCTGAATTATATGTCAAGTGCATACTGATGAATGTTAACATCAGCTAGTTTCTAAGTTTTATTTTTACCCTTTTTTTGAGGGGTCCAAGTATTTATTAGAATGGTCAGACACCCTCATTCCCTGTATTTTAAACCATGGTATTCAAGCACAGGCTTGACTTTTTAGTACGCTCCTTATTGTTGATAGAATTGAAGTCAAGACCCTACGACAACTGATTCAAAAGCCTGATTTAGCCAGTTTTGGCCTGTTTTTTGGGGTCACTGACTAGTTGGAACACCCGGTTGCATTACCCTTCTGGCTGATGGTTTAATAGTGTGTTAAAGAACTGTCAGGTTTACTTACATTTCTGCAATGCATTCATTCCACTGACAGCAGGTCCATCGTTGTTGGGTTTAAACACCTAGTTTTGTTATAATATTAATTATAATCCACCTGCTGCAAATACTGTCATATTTAGTGTCCAAGAATTCATTAAAGTGGCAGTAAAAATCACACAGAAGCTGAATATGGCCTGCGGGCCACTAAGTAAACAACTGTGGACTTGTCTATCCTTGGACTGAATTTCAGATTTGGATTTCTTACCTTACAGAAGCATGACCTTAATAGTCCACGAACAAGACAAATCTGTATGGCTGTGAGAAGTCGGCATTCCCTTTTCCCTTTTTAAAACCATATACAAAAGTAATATGATCCTTTGCTTTTAATATATAGCAAGTCAGGCTACCAGTTGTGAGCATAAATACAGTCCTGGTATTGTTTTCTCTAGAACATTTTAAAACTAGTGTCTGCAGAATGTAGAAGGGTCTGTCACAAATTCCAGCAACACAGCAGCAACGTGTTTACTGCATGAACAATCCTGCAGCCTTCTGTTTGTTTCATTAATATTTATTAAGTCATACATATTAAAGTTTGGTTCCCTGTAGTCCGAGCGTTCACATAAACGTTAGGCTCACCAGCTATTATTTAACTGCTATCTGCTAATTAAATAGCATATTGGGGTTAAATAGAAATGACAAGGGAGACTTGAGATTGCGTCTATGACTATCTTTATGACTGTGCTGTTTCAGCTTAAGGTTCTCTATGTGTTTTTGCTTTTCTGAAGGCGTCTATATTAATATTTTTTATTATATATTTATTCAATGTAAGCCCAACTCTTTTACCATGGTTGTTTCTTTTAAACTCGTTTAAACAAGAATTTTATTCTTGTGCACCAGCGAGGAAAGTGTTTGATTCTGAGTGGTTGAATCTTGGCTCTCCTTGAGGGCCTCGGGCTTTACATGATGGTGGTGGATTATTGATCTGAAGGGGACATTAATACTTAATGATCACAGATGGTTCTTTTTCTTTATGTTAAGTGGGTTTCAAGCCTGATAATGGCAGGGGGAGAGGTAACATCACCAAATTAGACACTTTTAAAAGTAAGTATGATACGATCCCATTTTTGATATGATACAGATATCTTACAAGTTAAAAGGATTGTGGGTACCTTATTTTAAAACCATGGACATCAAAATGGGCTTGTAATTAGAGCTCAGCTAACAAAATCTACTCTTTCACATTGATCAGCTGCTTTTGATAGTCTTTACCAAGCTTTTGGCACAAGTCTGGTTGGATCTTTGGCCACTTTACTTGTCGGAATAGGTAAACAGCTGGTATTCAGCAGAGTGCCCATTATACAGTTTCAAATGTATATATGTATATTTATGCCTGAAAGGAAACATCCCTGAGGTGGACCATACCATTTCTCATCTCGTCTGCCTGCCTTCACTTCCATTACTAACAAATATATTAATGGTGGGTGACTTCAGTGCTTCAAAATTTCAGAGAACGGACTTCTCCGTAGTTCAATGACGACGTGCTTTACACCTCTAAAACTGACACTTACCCTTAAGGAAGGACCACTTTAGGCTTGATTGTCCTGATTTGTGTGCCTGTAAGGACAATCGCTTCCTGACAGATCTGTTTTTGTTGTCAATTGACAATAATAGAATGTACCATTAATAGACACCACTACTAAGACACAAGTTCAAAGTTTTGGGTTCGAGTCTTGGTGGTGCCACTGGCATGGCTGGTTGCTCAACAGACCCAATTGGCCATGTCTAATTGTGCCAATGTGCTGGCACGAGTGGTGTAACAATACACAGACAGTGTAATTGTCCTCCTGACATTACACTACATTTGGAGGAAGCCTGTGCTAGCCTAAAACCCTCCTCGGCTATTGTGGGTCACCAGAGCGCACAGGGAAATTGAGTATATCTAAATTGGGACAATGCACGAGGGGGTAAACACTGATGTGACAGCTTTAACCGAACAGACAACACGAAAGACTGACTTGTTATACAGCTTTTCAGTATAAAACCTTCTACTGCCAACGTTCGTCTATGAAGACGTTGAGTTGTTACTATTGTGAATGAATCTGTTTACAATAGGAGTGATTAAATTAAAGACGCTGCTGTAGAATTTAATGGCAGCATATAGTAAACCATCCAAGCCAACACATTAAATCTTTGTTGATTGTCACAACCTATCAGTTTCTTTTTCTGCTCTAGATATGTTTCCCTAAAATACAGCAGTGCATTAGATCATTAACATCCAATCCAACCTAATTCTGTCCAGCGTTTCAGGCTGGCATCTGCCCCAGTGTGGGGAATTATTACCATATAAAGCAGGTTGCGGTAATAAATATGCAAGATGGTATTTATTTTTCTAATGAATTTAGCCTTGCCTGATTTGTGTGGTTGGATGGATGAATGGATGGATTGAGAAATGGACAGATGGAATTGATGAGCAGGCCAAAAGAATGAAATCCCTCTGCTATAGCGAACAGCACTGGAGTGTGGAGATTTTGTCAGCAAAAACGTTTGGCAGATTTGCTGCAATCTGAGGAGTCCGACCTGAAGAAGCAGAAAAGAAATCTGTTATATTTCTGAGTGCATTTTCTGGAAGAATGTGGTCGATGGATATTTAAAAGACTTATCGACGCAGTTCAACTCATTTTGTCAGTATATCTTCCAGCAATACCGAGAATTTGTACTGAACTCTGTTTGTGAATCCTTTAAAATTAGTGATAAGATCTGATTTCATCATATATATATCTGCAACTGTGAAGCTTGATGAAGGATGCATTATGGTTTGGCTGATTTCTGGGCCTGGAAGCTTGCATTTTAGCACAATAAACAATAAAATACAAATATGTAAAATGTTTTTCCATTGTTCAATGCCTTAATGTACTTCATGCTGCTTCCATAAAATACTTTTGTATTTACTAGTCGGTACCAGTATCCGTATCAGTATTTCTACCAGTATTCCAGCTGCATTGCTGCAGTAGTTTTAAGCCTCAAGATTCAGTTATTAGAGACAAACACTGGAGGTAAAATAACTTGAGAATATGAACATACAAATACCATCTGAAGACACCATTCCAACAAAACCAGTTCATTAAATGTCAATCATGGAGCTGCTGGTCAACTACACATGTCTAGGAGCAACAACTTATAGGACAGAACTCTGGATGCTAAAGAGCTTAATGGAATTCATGGATCTCTATGGGTAAGCAGTTGTGCAAACTGAAATGGTGTAAAGCACAACACAAATGGGTTCTGGAGCAGTGAAAACGCATTCTCCTTGCTGTTACACTGCTTTAATAGATGAATTCACTCCATGCTACATCTATATATTTGTCCGTTCAATGGGAAATTGATTTTATTTTATATAAGTTTAATTATGTGAATGTTTATTATGCATAAGGTGATGGGTGGGACGGTTGAATGACCTGTGTTAGCTAAGGTGGCTATTAATCAAAAGTTCAGTTCCCAGCACTGCACAGCTTTTACTCTTGGGTCTGTTAGCAAGGTCCTTAATTCTGAACCAATATTTTGCTTCAATTATAATTAGTTTTGAGAGGAAAGCACTGACCAAATAAATTTTACTATTAGTTTTCCTTTTGACCTCATTTGTGACTTACTACTAATACAGGAGGCAATCATTTCACTGCATTAATAAGCTGCTCCAGACAGAATCATTTCAAATAAAAGCCTACAGAGTATATAATACTGTATATCCATTCATTACAGAAAAGCCAGTCGTTCTCTAAAAAGCTTTTCACGGCTGAAGATTAAGCTGCATTATTTTCCAGCCTTGCCGGCCTTCTTCTCTAAACTAAAAGTCTGCTAATAATCTAACCTGAATGGCCACAATGGGCGGCTTTTACAACATTATGGTGCCTGGCTTCCCCCTCATTGTAGCTTTTCTACTGGGAGGCAGCTATTCCTATTTAAAAATCCTCTTTCTCTGAGGTCGTGAACTGTGCTTCTTTTGTGTCCGTGTGTGGACTTCATTTCCTGTTGCTTTTCAGGGTCAGCGCTTTCTTTTGGGCCGCGGATCATCGGCTCTGTTAAAGCACAGCTAGAGAAACTGATTAGGTGGACCTTAATTACTTGTTATGCCGACTGTTTTCAGGACATCTGCTTCTCTCTTTTACTCTTTGCCGAGGCTTTTCTAGCAAAATGTCAATCGAAATGATTGGACAACTTCTTTCAGAGCTGAAGTTTCAGGTGGATCAATCCTATATGCAGTGAAAAGTTGTGTATGTGTGAGCTATAAGTTGAACGTTGGCGTGTGTGTGGTTTTATGTCCGCCCCGTTGTAGTTTATTTAGAGTCAACTGAATTGTTTGAGTCAGCCTCTCTGTCTCGACCCTTCATTTTTCTCTATTTTTTACAGCCCTGTCGGACAGGACTGCTTAGGCCGGTTGTGTTTAATAGCCCGTGGTGGTATATTTTGCAAAGTTAACTTTTTTTTTTGCTGCTGCAGGGTACCTACACGGTATTTCTGTATCACCGATTTGTAAGTGCTTGTTTATGCTATGTTTAGATCATGTATGGCTTTTTCATTTTTCTTATACACTGACAAGCCAAAATATTAAGACATGGACTTGCTAGATATGCAAATGAGTCCTGTTGTATCTGGCACCAGGACATTACCAGCAGGTCTTCCAATTTTGTATGCAGCGAGGTGGATTGTCCTGCAGTGCATCCAGCATACAATTTATCTGACCAGTTAATGCTCCAGTGTCTAGTTCTAATCCCTTTATGATAATTGTAGGTGCTTTCAGCAGTGAACAAGAGTTAACATGGGCACTTTGACTGGCCTGCAACTAGGCTGCTTTTTGAACGCAAGGGTTTGATGCACTGTTTGGTGTTTTGTAATGTCATGTTTTACACTTTGGTTACATTCATGACAGGAACGGTAGTTACTCATCACACAAGATTCATCAGTTCACAAGGTTATATCAAACACAGTCATGGACAATTTTGTATTTCTAATTCACCTCACTTGCATGTCTTTGGACTGTGGGAGGAAACCGGAACACCCAGAGTAAACCCACGTGGACACGGAGAACATGCAAACTCCACACAGAAAGGACCTGGACTGATCCAACCCAGGACCTTCTTGCTGTGAGGCGACAGTGCTACCCACTTAGCCATCATGCCGCCCCAGGAGGATGCAATATTTTACATTACCAGTTAATCAGTAAAGTTGTTGGATTTTTCTTTTGAGACACACAAAACACAAAACGTTCACTCTATACTGAAGCATAATAATCTCAAAACTTTTGCTTGAACAATCAGATGTCCATCTTGATAAATTCCAGTGTTGTCCAACATCGCATCCTGACAACACACTGCAGCTATTTGTCAAACTGCTGACCTTCACGTGCACATTCCTATTCACCGAAGCATGAGCTCCTACCACACTTCTATTTCCATTCTACACCATACACTCCTACCTCATGGTACAGTGCACACTCATTCAGTCAGCGCACCGTGAACTCCTACCTCATTCCTACTGCTATTTCTATGCTAGGCCACAAGCCTTTATCTCATGGTACCTCTACATTTGCTAGTTCTTCAGCCAGAACTGTTTGTTGATGTCTATTTATTGCGTGGCTAATGATTTGGGATGTTATGCCCAGGGCTGAGACATTTTTATAGCTTTTTTTAAGGCTGTACCAACTTGAATCAGCAAACCTCATCTAATACTTTATTTATTCATTCATTTATTATTATTTTTGCATTTTCACTATTCTTACCAAATAAATTCTATCCAATTCTCCAGACGGATACTTTCTCCTCCACAGCAAACTCTGACCCAGGAGAGCCGCATACCACTTGTCTTAAGATTACAGTGTCTCACAGAGAGCAGTAACGCATACAGAGGGTCACAGAGGGCAGCAATGAAAAACCAGTTTGACTATTCCTCTTAGCAACGTTGGCATATCTTTACAGTTACAAAATTAACTATTATTTTTATATAAAAATAAATAAATAAATAAATAAAAATGAGTAAATAATAATAAATAATAATCAGAAAAAAGGAGTAAAATGTTCCAGAAAGTAAAAGTTTTTAAAGTGTCCAAAATACAGGAAACAATAATCACATACAGATATTTATACTGTACATTCAAATTTTTGTTTACATTTAATTGTATTTTATAAATAGAATCAAATTTAGAACTTAATGTCTGCATCACACTCAAAAAGTTGGGACACATGCATGTTTACCCATGTTTTACTTTAACCTAACTACACTTTTGAGAAATATGGATACTCATTGTTGGAGTTTTGGAGTTGTGAAAGACCTGGCAACCTTGGAGCTGTTAACTGCATATGATAGTGATTTATATAATGTATATGAGCTTCTATGTAGGTACACAGCTTGGGATACAAGGGATACATATATGTTTAGGGTTTTTCAAATGAATTTATTGGCCCCTTAATCTCCAATTATGACATTATTATATAATAACAAATTTTTGCTCTCAAAAAATCTCAAAAAAAACAAATGAACAAACAACAGACGTCTTTGTAACATTAGTGTCTTTATTGCATTAGTATGAATAACCTGTAATAAAAAGATAAGAGAGTAAATGAAAACTATGACTCTGTGGCCTTTCGGGTGCTTCTGTTGTATACAGTATGAACTCGGATGATTAATGACAAGCTTTTCTGTGTAGCTGCTTTCATTTGCCGTAGTGATGACTTGTTTTTGGGTTCATCCTGACAGGCAAATGACAAAATGCAGCTAAAAATATCAGTGACCTTAAAACAGAGGCTCAGCTCTTAGCACAGCTGCTAGTGGCTAATTAAAAGCAGTGCGAGCTGTTCTTCAGATACCCAGCTTCAGGCTTTAGCTCTCCAGTCAGCTTCATGTCTCTTTACCGCTTCACTTTTGCCGCTTCTGTCATATCGTCATATCGTCTGGTTTAAGGCTTGTGTTGCTCTTAGCTGAACTTAGACTTGGACAGAATGGTTATTTAGCAACACTGCTACCATCATTTCAGTTAAGCTACTAGCTTTATTAGCAGATTTCTTCTTCTCTACACTACTTGAAATAAATTAGAAGTAAAGTGGGGGAGTGAAAAAGGATTTTAAAACATCTCAAATACACGTCATCTCTTAGTTTGAAGTCAGGCAACCCCTCCAACCAAAAGGGTGAAATAGATATATTAGTTACTGTGCTAATATACACAGATCAGGCATAACATTATGACCACCTCCTTGATTTTACACTCACTGTCCATTTTATCAGCTCCACTTACCATATAGAAGCACTTTGTAGTTCTACAATTACTGAGTGTAGTCCATCTGTTTCTCTACATGCTTTGTTAGCCCCCTTTCATGCTGTTCTTCAATGGTCAGAACCCCCACAGGACCACCACAGAGCAGGTATTATTTAGGTGGTGGATCATTCTCAGCACTGCAGTGACACTGACATGGTGGTGGTGTGTTAGTGTGTGTTGTGCTGGTATGAGTGGATCAGACACAGCAGCGCTGCTGGAGTTTTTAAACACCTCATTGTCACTGCTGGACTGAGAATAGTCCACCAACCAAAAATATCCAGCCAACAGCGCCCTGTGGGCAGCATCCTGTGACCACTGATGAAGGTCTAGAAGATGACCAACTCAAACGGCAGCAATAGATGAGCGATCGTCTCTGACTTTACATCTACAAGGTGGACCAACTATAGGAGTGTCAGCGAGTGGACACTGTATTTAAAAACTCCAGCAGCACTGCTGTGTCTGATCCACTCAAACCAGCACAACACACACTAACACACCACCACCATGTCAGTGTCACTGCAGTGCTGAGAATGATCCACCACCTAAATAATACCTGCTCTGTGGTGGTCCTGTGGGGGTCCTGACCATTGAAGAACAGGGTGAAAGCAGGTTAAAAAAGTATGTAGAGAAACAGATGGACTACAGTCAGTAATTGTAGAACTACAAAGTGCTTTTATATGGTAAGTGGAGCTGAAAAATGGACAGTGAGTGTAGAAAAAAGGAGGTGGTTTAATGTTATGGCTGATCGGTGTATGATGTTTCTGTACCGTTTTTAATTTATTACAGGTCAAGAAGTATTTATGAGGCTCTGAGACGTTGCCTTTGTTGTTTGTCCACTGTAGGGGCAGTGGTAGCTTAGTGCTTAAGGTTCTGGAGTATTAACCAGAAGGTTGCCAGTTCAATCCCTTGAGCGAGGCCCTAAACCTTCAATTGCCCACATGGTATTCGGTCATAATTGTAAGCTTGGAGAAAAGCGTCCGCTAAATGCCGTAAATGTTTATTACTATTGTTTATTGTTATAAAACTTTGTTTGCTTTGTTTGGATATAAAAAGGCTGTAAAAACAGAATGTAAATGTCAGAGCTCATCAGTTTATTATATCTAACCTTAATTAAATCACATTGCACCAAAAATAAACACTGATTTACATTTTTAATGTGTTGTTTTATTTGTTTTATACGTCTGCGTGGCTGACCGACAGAATACTATTATTCCACTTTTATTATGCAAATGTATAATTGCATGCAGACTATGGCCAAGTACAGTGTTGAAAAACCTCCATATATTATAGTTTCATTAGTCCTGAACATCAGCTGAATATTTCGGTGCCCTTTCTGTGTCATTAGTGGGATTTACGCTGACCGTGGTTTCATTAGATGTCATCAGTGTGACAGGCTCGTGAATGATGCTGGATCTCTAATTATGGAATCATTAAATAAATAAATAAAAAATCTCACTGTTTAAAGTGACAGTGACATTATTTAATTATTGGACAGAAATGTAGAAATATTTGTGAAACGCTTCTAATTTGCATTTTTCTCAGATTGAATACATTTTATTTACAAATAAAGGCACCCAGGTGGCGCAGCGGGATATTCAGATTCTGAACTCCTCAGTTCGAAACTCGGCAATGCCATCTAGCAGACATAATTGGCAGTACCTGTAGCAGAGACTAATTGGCCACTGTGTCTGCTAGGGCAGGATGACCAGACCATGTGGGCGGGGTCTTCAAACGCTGTGCAAGGACCCTGATTAGCAGATAGTGGCACCTGTGCAGAGTCCACGGGCGCAAACAAGCGGTCCGCTAGGACTGCACACGTGTCAGAGGAGGCGTGAGCAGCAATATACCCTCCTCGAATGCAATCAGGGATCCCCCAGCAGCGGAAGACAAAATTTACTACACTAAAAATCAGGAGAAAAATGGAAGAAAATGCATCAATAAATAGGAAATAATAATAATAATAATAATATTAATAATAATAATCAGAATAAATGAGTGAAATGGTGCAGAAATTAAACATTTTAAAATTGTCCAAAATATAGGAAACAGTAATAGTATGCAGATATTTATAATGTACATTCATAAATATTTATTTTAACTTTTAATGGTAGGATTTACAATACTGTGGCTTTATAATGAGGAAAAAGATGTATAAAATCAAACTTCAACTAATGAGAATATGGTTTTCAACAAATATCAGAACATTAAACCGACTATAGGCGGCACGGTGGCTCGGTGGGTAGCACTGTCACCTCACAATGTCCTGGGTTCGATCCCCAGGCGGGGCGGTCCGTGTCCTTTCTGGAGTTTGCATGTTCTCCCCTGTGTCTGTGTGGGTTTCCTCCGGGAGATCCGGTTTCCTCCCACAGTCCAAAAACATGCAGTCAAGTTAATTGGAGACACTGAATTGCCCTATAGGTGAATGGGTGTGTGTGTGTGTGTGTGTCTGCCCTGCGATGGACTGGCGCCCCGTCCTGGTTGTTACTGTGTGCCTTGCGCCCATTGAAAAGCTAGGGTAGGCTCCAGCACCCCCCGCAACCCTAACTGTATAAGCGGTTAAGAAAGTGAGTGAGTAAACTATTAATGACTATAAATACTTATATTTTAATTATCTGATTATATTTATTATCTGTAGGAGAATTTACTGAGTATTTAGACATTCATGCTTTATTTCAGAATAACTGACCCAACCTTGATCACATGGTCACGTGATTATTGTAAAATGAGCGTTCTCATGCACACGCTGTTACTGATGCTGTGATTTTTATTATTGTGTGTTCAGCACCTGAAAGCACTGCTGTAGTTTTACTGATTACACTTTGACTGACTGGGGCAGCCGAGAAGAAATGATCCTCCGGTTTATCTGAACGCATGGCTCGCTAAATCCTTTCTGAATGAAGCTATTACATGCCATGGGAAGCCTTCAAATAATGATAAACCTGCTCAGAACTTAACAAATGAGTCACATCGATGCAAAAAGGAGAGAATCCCTGAGATACTTCTATCGTTTTATATCGATTGAGGGTCCTAGAGAGTCCTAGAGAGCTGAACTGCCACTTGCGATACCACTTTGGTTAAAAATGGTCATATTAACAAGCTTGCTAATTAATAAACTTAACTTGCATAGGCGACACTTACACATGAGTGGAATTTCATACCGACCTTGGCTATTTTAAAGAGACATTAACTTACTAGGACTGTGGCGGTGACATTTCTGAGTTGTAAAATGTCAATGATCCACTTTTAAAGATCGTTACAAAGCGGCCTCGACTTTTTAATTGTTCTGCTCAGTTTAATAGGTGCGGCGTTATTTATATGGAAACTGAGGAGTCACCATGCAGCTGTAGTCAGTCAGAATCAAGAGACATTACAAAACTTCCTATAACAACTAACAAATAATCTGTGTTTGTATGTACATACGTATTTCAGACAAAGACGCACATGTACGAATGATTTAATCACAGAAAATAGAACAAGTGTCAGAAATTGTTGAAATATTAACACTACCATGACATGCTCTTACAACTGTATAACACTTGTGATCCCAGCTGAACAGTCAGAACTCCACCAAACCTACCGCAGGTCAGAACTATTCAAAAAGAATATAAATAAATCAAATCCAGAAAGTTTCAAATAGCAAAAACTGAACTTGCGGCACATTGAACTCTCCTCTAAGAGCCCTGAGCATAGCCTACTGTAGCCTGCTGTAGCCTCCTGTTATTTCACAGATCCCTCAGTCTCTCCAGCATGTGTTGTCCTTGCGTCTTGTATTTGTCAATGTTGTGTCATGTTTTCCCTTTATTCCTGTAGATTGAGGTGTTATGAATAATCAAGTAAAGTTTGTTTGTTTATTAGGATTTTAACGTCATGTTTTACACTCTTTGGCTACATTCATGACAGAAATGGTAGTTACTCATTACACAGTCATGGACAATTTCATATCTCCAGTTCACCTCACTTGCACGTCTTTGGACTGTGGGAGGAAACCGGAGCAAATACTACCCAACTGTATATAAAGGACTTTAGTGACTGAGGGGACATCCTAGATCCAATCTGAGCAGATAGAGATACAGGCCGACTGCATTAAATCAGAATCAGTCACCCAAGGAGACCGGTTAGAAACCATTTTTGACTTTAGCATAGTCATTCATTTTTCGAGAGTAGATTTTGGCCAATATTTCTTGGAATGATGATATTGTGATGTTGTTGTAACACAATTCAGCTCACGAGGTCCTCTGTGATCGATCAAACTGAATTATGAACCGGAATGTAATTTGGTTAAAACATACTGGCCCTCAATAGTCAGACACCGGTTATTAAGACAGATTTCATTATAACATGTTTACTTCAGCAGAGATCTTCATACCCCAGAGATATCTGGTCAAGCTTTCAGTAATCGCTCAAGAAATAAATGGTCTCCCGTATTTAAACACTTTATTACAAGACTGTCAATTCCATTCAGAAATGATCACAGCCCGTGAGGAATCTTCCTTCATATACGTGCGAGTAGCTGCGGCAGAAAGTCTGACCTTTTCTATCAGACCGTGAGCCCTTCCTGTGTCCAATTTTCCCTCCTCTCCGTCTTCCTCCGCCTCCCCCTCCCTCACTTCTGACTGGGACTCCCTAGCCGTATTAAGAAAGCAAATTGTCCATTACAAAAAGTCATTAGACACTGAGAATACATTAGGACTTTGTTATGGTGCAGAATATTGTTTTCCGTTTTAATCAATCCATTACCACATTAGCACAAATCAAGGACGCCGCTATCACCGTCGGTCGAACCCTGGAGCTGCACTTTCTTCTACAGCGAGTTAAATTGAATCGACCAGGGGACGACGGCCCACAGGCCCCGAGTTCATTCTGAAGTGCTAGGAGTGCTTCAAAAACCTTACTGCCCAGCTTTTCAAGAGCTACAAGTGTCAATAACGACTCGCCGAAATAGTGTGTGTGGGTCCTTAGATATGGATGTTGGGACAAACTATCGACAGTGAATATAGAGCCAAAAGTACGTGAACACCCCTCCTAATTACTAGGATTCTTAATAAAGTTTCCACACTTTTTTAAACTTATTTATTAAGAATTTCAAAAACAATTATCCATCACTTTTCTACATTAGCACCTTTTCCAGCGTCGTACCAACTTTTTAATGTGTTTGATTGAGCGTGTAGCCACTGATGCAGCGCTGCTTTCACATCATCACATAAAAATGTTCTTCCCCTTAAAGCTTCTTTAAGCGTCCAAAAAGGTGGAGATCAGATGGAGCTAAATCCAGACTATAAGCGTCTCTCAGACATGACCGATTACTACTCCTCCCACCCTCATTGTTTATAACCAAAATATAAAAGTGCTAAAACTTTTTGAAGTTAAAGCGAGCTCTATAAAGACGTGGTTTGGTGAGTTTGGTGTGGAGGAATTTCACTGACCGGCACAAATCCCTGAGCTCAACCCAACTGAACATCATTGCGAAGAATTGTAATGTTGATTGAGAGCTAGTTATGTCCAAAATGAGAGTCTTTTGACTGAATGGGCACAATTAACCTAGTTGGGCGTCCAAACAGACACATTAGGCTGTGCCTGAGGGAGATATTTATTTATTTATTAGGATTTTAACGTCATGTTTTACTCACTATGGTTACATTCAATTTTGTATCTACAGTTTACCTCACTTGCATGTCTTTGGACTGTGGGAGGAAACCGGAGCTCCTGGAGGAAACCCACACAGACATGGGGAGAACATGCAAACACCACTCAGAAAGGACTCGGACCGCCCCACCTGGGAGTCGAACCCAGGACCTTCTTGCTGTGAGGCGACAGTGCTACCCACCGAGCCACCGTGCCGCCCCATTATGGACATACTTCCCAGAGATGTGGTTCAAATGCCAACCTGGACACATTCGGCTGTGCCTGAGGGAGATAAATCATCTGTGTTTTATAGCTGCTGAACTATTGATGAGGTATTCCCCGAGTTCATATTGTGTCTCTCCATACGCAATACGGCTCTCTGTGAGACTCCATCACTGGAAGGTGAAAAGACGAAGCCCTGTTCAAAAGTTGTAATAAAGAACCAGAACCATTATTGATCTGGACACGAGTGAGGATCCTGTCCTGAGGAATCTGTTCAGGGAGCAATTTCACCTTTAACGTTACTTCTGCGACTCTCATGTGAAATCTGTTTATCTATTTATTTAATAGAAGCGAGCGAGAGGGCTGCGTGTACGCAGAGATTCAGGAGAAATGTGTGAGCTCAGCAGCATCGGCGTGATTACTAACAGAGGTCAGCATGAACACAATCATTCGTGAGGTAAACAGTATCCTTGGGGCCTCTAAAGGCATTTATTATTCTCTTAGTAGGAGAACAGCAAACATGTTTGACATACTTTAGCAAAATCACGGCCATTCATATAAAGCTGCAATCACCCTGAGACCATTAGAGCCGCCGCTGCTCTGGGAAGGTTTTTCTCAGGATTTTAAAACTGAATTTGGCCCATTCAGGTAAAATAGCATTCGTGAGGTGAAGCACTGATGCCGGAGGAGAAGGCCTGGCTCACAACATTCCAATACATCCCAAAAATTTTGAATAGTAACAGAAAAGAATCAAATTATACATTTACAACAAGTATTTACAACTAATCAGGGATTGAATATAAGAAATAATAGAAAATAAAAGTAGAATAATAGAAAAAAACACAAATCTGGTAGATTTAAGGGCATCTCAATGGCACTAAATACATCAGGGCTTTGTTATTAAACTATAGCCTTACTACCTAGGTCAGATTTAGGTCATTTACATGGATTAGCTGATCTTAAGGAAAATGTTTTAGGTTGAAGTGTTATGATCATCATGTTATGGAGGAGCTTTTAAGCAGGGACTGGCAGTCTGGTCAGGACTGATTGGGAAATAAATGGTGTACAATACACAGGTATGTTACCAGGTAGCTTAATCTGGAAAGTTTATACAATGCTGAATTTCAATGACAGTAATTTGTAATGTCTTTAAGTTAATATTTAATATTGTTTAATATTATTTCATTTCTTTATTATTATATATTGTGTTTTAATTTATATATTTATATTTATGTTTTAATTTTAATTAATTAATACAATGTACAGGTTGGGACAATCGTTTATGTATGTTTATAAATGTTTAGGGGTTGAATACTTTATATGCCCCTAATGCTGTGTACACATACACATATTTATACATATTTACACTCCTTCAACAACACACAAAATACATGATCAGTTTTGTGTCATTTTTACTAAAAATGGTCACACTAATGTGCAACTTTACTGCTACCAAAGAAAATAAAGCTTATTCTTTATCCAGTGCTTCAATCTCCTTCTGGAGTTGTGAGTCACGCCGTGAATGACAATAGCAGCGTGAATAACAACCACAACGATTTTGATTACTGCTCTTGATATTTGCTGTTACACAGCAGATCACTCTTTGCTTTCAGTCCTATAACTCATTCCGAGCACGTCCGTAAATATTTTACTGCGTTCCCAGAAAGCCTTTCTGTTTGCAAATCCTTTATTTATTTTAGTTCTTCTAAAATATAAAGAAACATGAAAGAAAAGTCCTATGTAAAATCACATCAAAGAGAGGCTGGACTAATCCCTGCAGCACAAGCTGAAATATTACGTCTGCTGTTTTTATTTATTTTTATTTATATGGTGTATTGCTTTAAGCACGCCACATTCTCTTTGCATTCTATCCAGTTTACTCTGGGAACACAATATGCCAAAGTCAAAAGCTTAAATAACTAGAAGTTTAAACAGTTTTCTTGCCAGTCTGTTATTTGATGGGATCCAACAATTTTAGGTTTGCATTTATAGTGGACTGTTTCAAGAAATAATGAATGAACCCTAGTTTAACCACAGTTTAACCCCAGTATTGGTTTACAGGGGTGCATCTTCTGTTGTTTTACCCCAAGGTGGTTCTGACAGAAACCTGTTTACCCTCTTGAGGTTAAAGACTGCAAGTCGAGACTGCAGTGCCAAAAATGCTGCTCCTGCTATCTGGGATGGTACCCTGGCGCTATATAAATAAATTTGACTTGACTTGACAATCAAGGCTACATGCCAGTATACAGCACAGCCGGCTCCAGAATTGCCATTTTTTATTCAAAAAAATTAATAAATACATTTTTTTAATGACACAGCAGTTTAATGCACTAGCCAGTGGTATCGTGTGCTGGATCGGGTGCTAAACAGACAATCGACAGTGGTTGTACAAGCATTTACATTTACATTTTTGGCATTTAACAGACGCTTTTATCCAAATACAGTCTAAGCAATTCAGTGTTAAGGGCCTTGCTCAAGGGCCCAACAGTGGCAATCTGGCAGTGGTGGGGTTTGAACCAGCAACCTTCTGCTTACTAGTCCAATACCTTAACCCCTAGGCTACAACTGCCAAAACAAGCAACAAGGAAACACAAAGAGCAGAGCATGTTCCTCTCCATGTGTTGTATCTCCCCATAGGAATCTGTCTCTGGTCTAAATAAAGAAGCAGTCTTGGTTTACACACAATATAAAATGTGTTTTTGCCCTTGGTCTTTCTCGTCCCGCACAGGTATGATGTATGCGCCGAGAAACTGGGGAAAAGTGGTCGGTTTAATAAAGGAGAAAAAAGTTACTCAGAAAGATCATCTGTGGTTTTTATGATTAAATGAACACAGATTATTTAAACAGTCACTGCATGGAAAACACTGAATCAGGACTGCATCTCCACTGAGAAGAAGATCGATTTCATTAATTTATTCCTTCCACTGAGCAACTCCCCCTTTTGTTTTATTTGTAGATTGCTTTTTCAGAATGAGTTTAATTTAGCCACAAAGGGAGGGAATGAAAAAAAAACTGTCCCATCCATCTTAAAACTCCACCAGATCTCTCCAAGGAGCACGGAGGAGTTAGAATTGCAACTAGAAATAGCAAAATAGTCCCACTGCAGACTGAGAGGAGACGATACAGGAGGGTTTTTACAGCCATGAGCTGATCTCTGAGACTGAGTTTTCGGATAAAGAGATACAGGAAGGGACGACAAGCATTCTACCACTTTTATTTTATATTCTATTTAATATGCATCCACATATTCACATCATCTTTCTACAGATAATTGTATTTAGTCTGTGTACTTGTAAACCAAAATGTATGTATTCATAAGCACCAACAAATAAATGTTTATGAAGTATATAGACTATACAGTAAGACTTACAACTTGCAGATGGGGCGGCACGGTGGCTCAGTGGCTCGGTAGGTAGCACTGTGTCCTCACAGCTAGAAGGTCTTGGGTTCCATTCCTAGCTGGCATTGTCTGGGTCCATTGTGTGTAGAGTTTGCATGTTCTCCCCGTGTGTGTGGCTCTCCTCTGGGTGCTTCGGTTTCCTCCCACAGTCCAAAGACATGCTGCGATGGACTGGCAACCTGTACTTGGTGTTTTCTGCTTTTGAAGGAAGGAAGGAAAGAAGGTAGGAAGAATTTTACACATTGGGTAACAGTCATAGTAAGCATAACAGAGACAAACCCACCATGGATCAGACAGATGCTCTCAGAATAGAGTTGCAGGATGACCTAAAAGCAGCAGGAACAACAAGCATTCAGAAATCATCAGGCAATGAACTGCACAGCGGTGAAGATGTGCATCTTAAATTTGGCACAGCAGTCTATTATACCAACCCACCACCTCTCAAAGACCTTGGAAAGAGCTTAAATCCGAGCATCAGAGGTGCTTCTGGCCTGGCTGGGCACTCAACAGACACAACTGGCATGTAGGGGGAGGGGCTGGGGTTGGATAGGTTTTCTTCCCCAAGCATGGGTAGTGGAGGATATGTGGGGCCTACAGCTAAACCTCACGTACATGATACGGCTCCCTGAGAATCTACTGTATGTTTAGGAAATGTGTCTGTTTTGCATTTCTATAGTAGCCACTCCACCCACTGGCATGCAAATCATTCAGTGTAGCATATATGCAACAACAGAAGCAATTAGAAAGGTGGCTACGATGAGATTTTGCTGGATAGAAGTAAAAGGGTTTTATTGTGGTGCTATTAAGATCCGCTTAGACTAACAGACCCGGCTCTGCTCACTTGTTAAGTAAGTCTCTTTCCATAAAAGCATCTGCCAAATAAATCATGTAAACAGTCCCAGATTAAACAATACAGGCGTCTATTTCTTAGTTTTGGCTCCGTGTTTTGGAAAGCGAGTGAGGGGAAAGTGGCTAAATAACACTCAATGAATTGTGATTGTACTATGTTCTGTGTAGGAGGTTTTGGAAACGGTTGCTGCTGGAAATCGCCAAATTCGCCGCACTTTAAAGTTAGGAGAACAATTCTGAACACTTGGAGAGCGAGCTGTGAGCCTAGCGATATTTTGGACGCAGTGCAGCAGCATGCAGATGGTAATTAACCTCATTCATCAAACCTAATAGCTGAATCAGCACCGTCAAACTATTTTTTAGTCCTTGTGCTCTAGAGTTTAGATCATTCTTCTGAATAAATGTGTTAAACTCCATCTAATAAAAGTCCCAGTACTGTAGCTTGTTTAGTCCTGGGTTAATCTGGAAACTATGGAAAGCCAAAACTATTACAACTTTTTGCTAAGTCTCTATTACTTTTAGTTATTTATCTCATATAATTGTTTATATTTAAGTAAATAAACCAGAGTGTGAATTAACTGTGACAATGGGGCGTCAACTTTATATACACTGATCAGCCATAACATTAAACCACCTCCTTGTTTATTTTATCAGCTCCACTTACCATATAGAAGCACTTTGTAGTTCTACAATTACTGACTGTAGTCCATCTGTTTCTCTGCATGCTTTGTTAGCCCCCTTTCACCCTGTTCTTCAATGGTCAGGACCCCCACAGGACCACCACAGAGCAGGTATTATTTAGGTGGTGCATCATTCTCAGCACTGCAGTGACACTGACATGGTGGTGGTGTGTTAGTGTGTGTTGTGCTGGTATGAGTGGATCAGACACAGCAGCGCTGCTGGAGTTTTTAAATACCGTGTCCACTCACTGTCCACTCTATTAGACACTCCTACCTAGTTGGTCCACTTTGTAGATGTAAAGTCAGAGACGATCGCTCATCTATTGCTGCTGTTTGAGTCGTTCATCTTCTAGACCTTCATCAGTGGTCACAGGATGCTGCCCACAGGGCGCTGTTGGCTGGATGTTTTTGGTTGGTGGACTATTCTTAGTCCAGTGACAGTGAGGTGTTTAAAAACTCCAGCAGCGCTGCTGTGTCTGATCCACTCATACCAGAACAACACACACTAACACACCACCACCATGTCAGTGTCACTGCAGTGCTGAGAATGATCCACCACCCAAAATAATACCTGCTCTGTGGGGGTCCTGACCATTGAGGAATAGCATGAAAGGGGGCTAACAAAGTATGCAGAGAAACAGATGGAGTACAGTCAGTAATTGTAGAACTACAAAGTGCTTCTATATGGTAAGTGGAGCTGATAAAATGGACAGTGAGTGTAAAAACAAGGAGGTGGTTTTAATGTTATGGCTGATCGGTGTATATATTGTGTTGTTTTTGATCTGAACTGTGAACACTATATATTGTGTTGTTTGCACTTGTGTTCTGTTCTGCACCCCGGTTCAGGTCCTGCAGGAACACTGTTTCATTTCAGTGCACTTGTATTTAGCTGAAATGACAATAAAGCCTCGTGAACTTGAACTTTACTTCTGAACATCATGACAAATTTCATCTCAGTTTATGTAACTGTGGGTTTTCTCTCTGATCTTTGCAATTAGACGCTGTTCTGTATACTTTGGTACAGACAGTAGTTATTACTGATGGCCTTGAGATTTGCAGTTGCTTAGAAATGCTTCAAAGTGAAAATAAATCCCCTCTCAGAGATCAGATTTGCAGATTTGATTTTTTTAGTCGTTGTCATTGTTAAGCTTGTGGTTTAGTCTGATTTAGTTTAATTTATAAAGACTGAACAACTTATTTTACAATATTGAAAATAATCTGTCCGATAATTATATAAAGCAACAGTTTGGGGAAGGACCTTTCCTGTTCGAAGAAGTGAAGAAAACCGGAACATCAATTAAGTCTTTCTTGACCGACATCAGTTCCCAGCCATACAAATGCTGTCATCTTTTGACTGACTGGCACAAATTCCCACATACATACTTCAAACTATTGTGAGAGGCCTTCTCAGAGGAGTGGCTGTTGTTCTAGCTGAGAAGATCACACAGACATCACTCCTTTAATAGCATTTGTTTGTAAAATGAAATGTCCGACAAGCTCGTGGTCAGGTGTCCAAATACTTTTGGGAGACAAAAAAAGTATTTGGAGACTCTTCCTAATGATTAAGATGATTTAGCTACACCTATTGCTGACAGGTGTATAAAATCAAATATATAATACAAATCATATGCTATTAAGTTTGTGGGGCGGCACAGTGGCTCGGTGGGTAGCATTGTCGCCTCATAGCAAGAGAAAGAAGGTCCTGGGTTCGATTCCCAGGTGAAGTGGTCTGGGTCCTTTCTGTGTGGAGTTTGTATGTTCTCCTCGTGACTGTGTGGGTTTCCTCCGGGAGCTCCGGTTTCCTCCCACAGTCCAAATACGTGCAAGTGAGGTGAATTGGAGACTTTAAATCGTCCATGACTGTGTTTAACATTAAAAACTGTCATCAAAGTAATCAAAGTGTAAAACATTCCATTAAAATCCAACTTCATGGCACCAGTTTGGGGAAGGCCTCTTCTTGTTTCAGCATGACAGTGCTTTATATGGACCCTGTGTTCAAAGCGAGGTGTATGAATTGGAACTGGTGCCTAATTTAAACAAAATGCTGTTTCTTTACTAAATTGACTTAAATTCTCAAGGACATGGATTGATGTTTTGTTCAAAGCCTTTCTGGAAGTGTAAGAGCCATTTTTTTTATATAAGATGTCCAAAAAGTCATGTGTCCACAAATTTGTATGTTTATTTAAATGATCTTAAAATACATGTGTGTACATTAAAGAAACCCTGGTGTTCAATAATCAGCAAAGCTGAAGAGAAACATAAACCATGATCATTTGCTGAACTGAAAGCCTGATGATAAATAATTACTTCTCGCTGACCTCTTTTTACCAGTCTCATCACATTTCCTTTTGATCACAGCTCCAGTCATTATCAGCAGGACGACGGCCGACGTTTCCCCCAGGATCTCAGTCAGCCAGAGGTTTTTCTTCCCTTTTCTCCCTGACAGTCACAGCTCAGATGGCTCCTCCAGCTAATATAAAGCGGACATTAATAAAAGCCCTTCCATTTTACCCCACACTCTGAATGGCTAATGCTATTACAGCCTGACAAACCCCATGAAGGGAGGACATGTGCTCTTAAAACATCAAGAGAACGAGCACATTGTGTTATTGAATTACAGCAGGAGTTGGGAAACAATTAACTTCTCATTAAATTCCACACAGTGGCTGACGGAGTGCAGACAGACGGCAATTTCCCCCTCTGTAGATTAGATTAGCTCATCATCATCGGATCCCAAGGAAATTTGGAAAGCAGAGAGCCTGCTAGGAGATTAGCGGCTAACAACGTCGTCCTGAGTTTACCTGGCAGGGAAGATTGATCGAGAGATTTTCAGACAGAAAGAAAATTCAAGCAAACCCTTACACTGACACTAGGACACCACTGCTTAAAACCTTTTTACTTTATTATTATTATATTATATTATTGTAATAATATATCATATATACACTGATCAACATTAAAACCACCTCCTTGTTTCTACACACACTGTCTCATTTTATCAGCTCCACTTACCATATAGAAGCACTTTGTAGTTCTACAATTACTGACTGTAGTCCATCTGTTTCTCTGCATGCTTTGTTAGCCTCCTTTCATGCTGTTCTTCAATGGTCAGGACCCCCACAGGACCACCACAGAGCAGGTATTATTTAGGTGGTGGATCATTCTCAGCACTGCAGTGACACTGACATGGTGGTGGTGTGTTAGTGTGTGTTGTGCTGGTATGAGTGGATCAGACACAGCAGCGCTGCTGGAGTTTTTAAATACCGTGTCCACTCACTGTCCACTCTATTAGACACTCCTACCTAGTGGGTTCACCTTGTAGATGTAAAGTCAGAGATGATTGCTCATCTATTGCTGCTGTTTGAGTTGGTCGCTGGTTTAAACCCCACCACTGCCAGGTTGTCACTGTTGGGTCCTTGAGCAAGGCCCTTAAACCTCAGTTGCTAAGACAACTAGTGTATAAGTGTATAGTGTAAGTCGCTTTGGGTAAAAAGCATCTGCTAAATGCCAAAAATTATCATTATAATTATTATTATTTTTTGGTTATCAGGTATGGGTTCCTATACATTTTTTGGGTTTGCATTAGAATATGAATGGCACAAGCGCCTGGCAGATTTATTTGCAGTTTTTTCTGGAATACTAGACTGATAAGAAGCAAAACAAAGGAGCCGCTATATCTACACCGGGTTTCGTAAGATGTTAGGTGCCAATTTAATATGAAACCGGTAGTACAAATGTTCATTATGCTTTAATTAAACAGTAATTGAATGAAATAGATTTGACTGACAAGCCGCTAAAGCAACACAGCACTGTGGAGCATACTGATCCTGAAATCGGAGCGCATCACACCACCAAAAAAGAGGTTTTATACTGCAGATTACCGTTAAACTGACACTTCTGCATGAATGACCCTGGGTAGGCTTTAAATATCAATCAAAATTATAATTTGGACCCATAATAATGAAAAAATGAATCTAATTTATAAAGGTGTTTTGGGGACCAAAGATCCTGAGACTGCCATAGCATTTATGTCACAGTAGCCAATTAGTGTCTGCTGCACGCACTGCCAATTATGCCCGCTAGATGGCGCCCAGCCGACCGGTGGCAACGCTGAGTTTCGAACAGAGGAGTTCAGACTCTCTGTGCTGGTGTGCTAGCAGAATATACACAGCAAGAAAGTCCTGGGTCCGATCCCCAGGTGGAGAGATCCGTGCCCTTTTTGTGTGGAGTTTGCATGTTTGCGTGTCTGTGTGGGTTTCCTCCGGGAGCTCCGGTTTCCTCCCACAGTCCAAAGACGTGTAGTCGGTGCTATTATTTGGAATCATTTCCAATTGAAACATTAATGAATTTACAGATCCTGTCATTTTGAACCGAGTAAGGGTGTACAGATTGACCTACAGATTGAGGCTAGTTTTAGTAGTTTCTCATTATCGTTCTGATTTTTAACAGAATAAGGGTGTACAGATTGACCTGGGCTAGTTTTAGTAGTTTCTCATTGCCCGGTATCCCAGTGTCCTCCCATCCTCGCACCCTCCGGATTCATCTGACAAAAAGTATCAATCATAATAGGTCATACGCTAAGATTTCCCAAACGCTGGTATATTTTTAGATGGAGATTTATTGGGCTGTTATGGGCAGGTGACAGATATCAAACTGGCATGCATTCTCCTCCAGCATCCAGCGCCTCTGCCTCACCTAAATCACTACGTCCTAACAGCTATAAAAAGAAGCCCGGCTGATCCCCGCCGCACAATACAGCATTATCTCCACCAGCAGACGAGCGGGATTGGGGAAATAACACCTTCATAATGATCATGATTGGAAACATCAATGCCAGCAGGTGCCAGAGAAGCAGGAGTGCACTGCAAAGCACCGGGTAAAGAAAGTGGACGAGGAGTAAACATTTCCACACTGTAGACTTTAATTAATTTGAGTTTTATTAAAGGCAGGTCAGTATTGATAAAGAACGATGATTATCAGCAGTATCACGCTTCCTCTCTACTCATGCTGATCTCCACTTTTGATTAAGGAGAGCGAGACTAACACACGCCATCCCCCCCCCCCCCCCCCCCCCCCGACATGTGCGCAGTAGCTGACTGCATCTTTTCACCTGCACGAGGCGAGTTCATATGTGGATCAGCTTTGTGTATGGAGAGCCACACCCTGATCAACGTATTATCCCTCGACTCTGTGCAGGCGCCATCAATCAGCCAGCAGAGGTCGTAAGTGCACCAGTTATGAGTTTCCTCTCTGGCTTCCCACCCTGTATTAACAACAGCCAATCATTGTTACATTTGCATTTTCAGCATTTATCAGATGCCTTTATATAAAGCGACTTACAGTACAGTTACAGTAACACAATCTGAGCAATTGAGGGTTAAGGGCCTTGCTCAAGGGCCCAACAACAGCAACCTGGCAGTGTTTTTTTTTTACATCAAAACACAGAATTTTGACCATATTAAGTCCTCGATGTTTTGATGCAGCAAAGCAGCTTTAAACTATGATGCATCCTCCACAATGCTTCACAGCTAGGATGATGATTTGTGTTAGTGTGGAGTCTTGTATTTATATAAGTAGCAATTATTTTTATATGTTATCTATTCATAGTAAACACACATTTAACGTTTATTTAACAAGATTTACACATCTCTGAAGTCCTTTCACTGTTATCCTTGAGCAGTTTTTTTTGTTTGTTTTGCTGATTTTTTTTGTGCAAATAAGCAAATTTGAGTGAAATTTGCAGATCTTTGCAATTCTCACATCTAGGGAGAGTATCGATCGTGCTGCATTTTCTTAATTTGGAGATAATTTGTTTTATTGCTTGTTGATAAAACACCCAGGTCTCTAGACATGATTTTTTTATCCTCCTCAGCATCATCTGTCTCTGCAGTTCTTATAATCGTCTTTAATATTACATTAGGATTTTTTACTGAAAAGAACAAAGCCAGACTTTTGGTACCATTTAATGTCGTTAATAGGAACACCTGACGTTTAAAGGACACTCCTGCAACTTTAAATCACAAAGCACGCATGCCTTCCTGCTATAAAATGCATCGACTGCATAACAATGCGCTGTATGCCGCTTTTATTCCAACTGCTTCCACTTCTCATTGTCAGGAGCGGAAGAAACACGACGTAGAAGAAGCATATGTTTTGAAATGTTGCACAATACGCCAATCAGCCGGGCTGACTGAATGCGCCGAGCCACTTATGGGTGATTTTCTCATAAACATGCATGCAATTTTAACCCATTCTTCACCATGCAATGGCGTTAATGGAGCCCTTGGTAATAACATCTGGAACCTACATTAACTGGCTGCTTTTCTGTACTTTGTCAATGGCACTGAACACACTGAAAGGAGACTGAATAAACCAGTGGGGATGTGAAGCAGAGAGAGTGAGATTTAGATTTGAGACTGAGAACTGCTTATGGAGCCAGTTAAAGTTCTCAGTTATGCTTTTTAATTTAATTTGAATTATCTCTAGGAACCTCTTCACCCTGATTAAAATGACCAGGATCTATGAATTTACCTGAATATGCTAATTCACAATCAGCACACAATCAAGTTTGCAACTAGCCTTTTTAGCATGCTGGTTTGTTAAAACTCACAAATAAAATGTCTCATTCACTCTCTCACTCACTTTCTTAACCGCTTATCCAGTCAGGGTCGCGGGGGGTGCTGGAGCCCATCCCAGCTTTCCAATATGCACAAGGCACACAGTAACACCCTGGACGGGGCGCCAGTCCATCGCAGGACACACACACACACACACACTCACCCATTTACCTATAGGGAAATTCAGTGTCTCCAATTAACTTGACTTCATGTTTTTGGACTGTGGGAGGAAACTGGAGCTCCCAGAGGAAACCCACACAGACACGGGGAGAACATGCAAACTCTGCACAGAAAGGACCCGGACCGCCCCGCCTGGGGATCAAACCCAGCACCTTCTTGACAGTGGTCGACAGTGCTACCCACCGTGCCGCCCATGTCTCATTCAGTTGTTAGCAATGTATGTAAAACAGCTAAACATTTGAAATATACCATATTAGCCACCATGTATAATGAAAATATCATAATGTATAATAGGCTAACATCTAGTAGCTAATAAGTCAGGTTAGTTTAGTGTTTAAAAAAAGCCTGAAAACACTACGCTAGTGGTTTAGCGTGATTTTCCTCTGCCCCATCAAGTGGTATAATGTGAAACAATGGTAAATCGTTACAGATATGCAATAAAGGTTTGAGGTGCGGTCCAGTGGAGTAGCTTTACACCAAACTCATCAAACCATGTGTTTATGTGCTCAGGTGATGCAGCTGTAAAACACGCTAGCACACCAGAGCTGACATCTCGTACTCGTCGGTTCAAAACTCAACTCTGTTTCCGTCAGGCTGGGCACCTACATGAACAATGATTGGCTGTTGTTCAAGGGAGGGTGCCGGAGGGGATTCCTCATAATTTATGCAATTACAACCTCTGCTGGCTGATTGATGGCGCCTGCACAGAGTCGAGGGATAATGCGTTGGATCAGGGTGTGGCTCTCCGTACACAAAGCTGATCTGCATATGAACTCGCCTCGTGCATGTGAAAAGATGCAGTCGGGTATTACACACGTGTCGGAGGGGGCGTGTGTCAGTCACGACTCTCCTCAACCAGGGTGGAAATCAACATCAGTAGAGAGGAAGCGTAAAATGGGGGGGGGGGGGGGGGGGATGCAAAAAAACAAACGTGTTCTGAGTCACACTAGGACAAAGTTGGAAGCATAAAATGTATTAAGATGTGTAAAAAAACATCTGAACTCAATCATCAGGCCATAAACTGTACAGTCAGTAGATGTTGGATTGTAATTAAAATGAGCATCCTAGCAATAGATTTAAACCACTTTACAATCACGGTTCTTGAACACAAGGACACTTTAATGCATCCACTCCTAAATGACCTAGATATTAAATTTCCTAGCTACACAAAAAATGATGAATTATTTATTGAAATAAAGCCTCCCTGAGAGCATTTTGGAAGCAAAGCGAGTGAATGGCAGAGATTCATATTTTTTCCTTCAGCTGCTGCTGATGCTAGTGATAAACCTGAATGTTTTAATGCAGTAAAAAGCTTGCTGATACTGAGCATGCGGACAATAATATGTGCAGTGCGTGATGTGTATGATGGATATGGGGTGTACGATCATAAAATCAGTAACACCTCTTTATGTATGATTTGCAGCCTCATGCAAATGCAAATACATGATGAAACTGCTCTAGTGTGCCGTTTACAGGTGGAGGAAAGGGTAATAAACTCTTTGGGATTTCTGCATTAGTTAGTTGTGCAATCGCTATACAAATCATACTACAACGCACAAGCAATCAAACACTCGTTTATTCATTTGGATCAGGGTCACGGTGGGTCCAGCACAATCTGGAAGCACTGGGCATGAGTCAGAAATTGACACACTTATCTATTTACTCACTTGCTCACTTACACCTAAAGGCAAATTAAAGCAGCCAGTTCACCTTCTACATGTTCTTCTAGGTGGTAAAAAGCTCTTACTTAAAGAAACCGACATAGAAAGAGAAGCAGCATGACACCTCAGTGACCAGAGACTGTGTTAGCTAGAAAGACCCACTCAACCAGCTGTGCCAACATGCTGCCCCAGTCAGTTGTTATTGTAATTAAGAACCCATCAAATGTATGAAACACATTTCCTGAAGATCTGTGTTTGATTGATGAACAATCGAACAAGACAAACAGTCAAATGAGAATGTAAGGAATTTCAGTACTGTTGTTACTCTTACTAGGAGCGGACATCCTGCAAAATTCACACCAAGAGCACTGTGCACTACTAATGAAGGGTTAAAAATACCCCAAGAGTAACAGCAACAGACCTCCAGATAAAGTCATGTTCACGTTTTCCTTATAGAAAAGCACTGAAGAGGAACAATACATTTAAATTTGGATGATTCAGCAAGACAAACAAGTTAATAACAACAAAATAGAGGACAAATTAAATTTAGAATGTGTTATAAAAGTCTGATTATCGACTAAAGGAAATGTTGCTGCTAAAGGTTGTTAATAAATAGACGAGTTCACATAATTTGTTTCAGTCTGGACTGTAAAATAACAAATCGGTGAAGAACAGACTTAATTTATTCATGAATTAATATAATAATAATTCATATAAATATTACTATTTCCTCAATGGGTGGAACAGTGACACAGAAGGTATTTGGCAAGGAGTTTGCAAATTGTCTCTGTGGACAAGCAGTGTGGACTGGGCACTCTAAATTGACTCGAGGTGTGAGTAAGTATATAAATGAATTCGTAAATAATTGATGGTTTGGTGTCCTGTGATGCACACTGGCAATGGACAGACTGGCACTGGGTGGCACTGAATGGCCATAATTAAGACGAAACAGTCATTGAGGATGAAATTGATGTATTTGTAGTGCTGTGGCCTACTCAGTACATATTACCTATGATTTAGATTTATTTGCAATTCACGTCTTCTGTATACCCTAGGTTTCTTTTAGCTAGTGTGGCTTTGATATTTAATTACTCCCCACTGATCCTTACTGTCAAATGTTAATGGACCGGTTCTCATTGCCAGTTTCATGAATGAAGCAGATGCTGAATAGGCGTGATTAGTCTTTGCTTAAATATATGTGCAACCTGCCATGCAGTGTGTAGTTGTACTGTATATGTGGTGGGATAAAGAAATATGATTTTAAAGTGTTATTTGAAATTTATATGTGCACTTTTTTAGGTAGGGTTGAAGTAAATGGCCAGACAGCATCAGATGGACATTTTTGACTACTCAGAATTGCAGTAATGCAATTGACTATAATGTTGCTATAATGTTCTTTCTATAATAACTGCAATATGAGATTTTTTTGCCAGACATAATACAAACTGTGTCCAAAAACATTTCAATGTGAACATAATTTGTTCATAATAGAACATTAAGCATTGTATAAAGCTTACTAACAAAATATGTAGAAACCAACTGGTCTTTAGAAGACTGAGAGGACCATGGTCCATCTGGATGAAGATTGTCTTCATTTATTCCAGAAGGCCCGTGGGAAATGCCAGCTTTTGATCTATGCTCTCTGACGTTTATGAGTAAGATCTGGCCTGGAATTGCTCATCAAGAATGACAAATGATTCAGACGAAGTATTTTTATTTATAAAAATCACATTTATTTTTCACATGCATTTGATGAAATGCATTGAAAAGGGTTTAAAAATGTCTGTGCAAATGTGTTCATGCACAGACCACATCCTAGTTGTATCATAATGCAAGCAAATCAAGCAAGGTCCCGAATGTGCATACAGTGAATAATAAAACATGTTAATTATTAAGCGCAAACTGTGGGCTCATGTTGTGTAGAACTAAGTATGTTGGAATAGCATGCAGATGGTCACTGAACCGACAAAGCCAATCAGTGTGTTTGTGCAGTGGTGTCATTCAGTTCTCCTCTACAGGACCTGAGTGAGTAAACCACAGAGCATTCCTGCCATCTGCCTGCAGCATGTAGGTACAGAATCTACAAAATCAAATGTATGCAGTATACACAGTATATGTCGACATCCATCCCATGTTAAATGCATGTGCTTTAGTCACACACACATTGCTATCAGGTGTTTAAGTAAATCATATGTGTTCCCCTTGTGCATGATTGTCAGTTTTCGTTCTTTTTCGTGTGGCTTTGAGTGCCCTCGTGCGTCTTCGTGCCCTGTCGTACAACTTCGTTCTCTTTCGTGGATCTTCGTCTTCGTGCCCTGTCGTACAACTTCGTGCTCTTTCGTGGATCTTCGTTCGCTTTCGGGCACCTTCGTGCATCTTCGTGCTTCTTCGTGCTCAACGTGCCTCTTCGGGCGCCTTCGTGATTCTTCGTACACTTTAATGCTCTTTTGTCCTTAATGTGCTTAACACTTTTGCTGAGCCAGTTTTCTTATTGTTTTAAAGCATTTTAAGCTCTGATAATACACACCATGTTCTAAATGAAATAAACAAAACAATAGGGAGCGTTTTCGGATTAACACCAGTTGGCACATTTTAAGTGTGAATGAGCTAACGGCTTTGTCTTGCCCCTATCCCTATAAACCCACACATTAATCCACCTGCCCATATATCCACACATTAATTTATCTGTTCATAAACCTAACTGTATGTCTGTCTATTATTTATTCAACACTATTTAATACTGGTCAGGTGCGTGATGGCTACCCTAAAATATTACAAGCAGTGTGGAAATACACCCTGGACAGGTCACAGTCTGGAGCAGGGCATGAATCTTCTTCCATCCCTCCATCCCTCCATCCTCCTCTGTCCCTTTAAGAAGCGCGTCTCCATGGTTGCACAGACCGGAAGTGGAATTGAGTCATAAACGAATCTCTAAATTACAGAATGATGCTACAGTCAGTTGTCCGATTAAGAAAATATTCATTTTAAACATTGTTCAGGTGTATTAAGTGTTACGTTTACGTCAGATAATGCGGTATTAAGCGGTTTTTAATATACTAATATAGGTTTTCTGAGCTCAGCGTTCACTTTTACTGCAAGGTAAGCGGGTCTTCTATCTTTACATAACAGTGTTCCGCACAGCCGAGTTTTATATATTATTATTATTATTATTAAGATAAATACTGCAAAATAATTTTCTTTTTTTCCGAAGAGGCAAATTTATCTTAAATCAATAAAAGCGCGACGATAAAGGGAGCTAATGCTTAATTTCTAATTAGTAAATAATGCTAACATGAAGTACATTACCATAATGAACAAAATAAAGTTTACTTTTATTTACTATAATTATTTAATCAATAGGGGATAAAGTAGTTTTGTTTAATTGTATTAAATAACAATAATAGTAATAATAATAAGAATAAGAAGAACAATAATAAAGTATATTAATTTTTTGGCAAATATAAATATACTTAATATATTTTAATTAGTTTACACAATATTTACCTAACTGTACATTATTTTATTATTTTATTATTATTTTAAATGCTACTACTACTACTACTACTACTACTACTACTATTAATAGTATTATTAATAATAATAATAATAAAAAGAATAATAATAAAGTTTATTACATTTTCTTGGTAAATATAAATATACTTAATATATTTTTATTTACACAATATTTACCTAAGTGTACATTATTTTATTATTATTTTAAATACTACTACTAATAATAATAATGATAATAAAAGTTTGTTAATTTTTTGATAAATATACTTCATATATTTTAGTTACACAATATTTAGCTAAGTGTACATTATGTTATTATTTTATTATTATTTTAAATACTACTACTACTAATAATAATAATAATAATAATAACGTTACATAGATTTACTTTGCAGATTTACATTTACATTAAATTTACTATGAATTATTGCATGATACAAAAATCTAACTTTCTGACTATATGTCAAATTTTCAGTTTATTATTTTTTTTCCAATTTGTTTAAATTAATGGAAATAAATGTAAATTAATCTATAAAAAAGCAACTAAACATTGAATTTAACACTGAATTTGATCAGGGGGTCCAAACTACTGCATTAGACCATTTGTATTATTAGAAATACCAGGTAAGATGCATTTAAATAATACGTTTTAATATAAAATAAAGATTAGTCAAATAATACAATGTAAAGAAAAGTATGATATGAAAGCCGATGGTCGAGATCCAAGTTTGTTAGGTCTCATTTTAAGGTGGCATTGGATGTGTTAATGGACCAAGTTCCAAAAAACACAACACAACACTTACTCTTGGGTTCTGAGTGTTTTACATGCTTTCCTAAGACATGTAAAGCTGTTGGGCACTTCTTTTCACCAGACAGTGGCATAATCGCTCCATAAAGATCTCATTTTTATAAAACCTTTAGGTTGTCATTGTTCTAGTTCCACTATTAAGGCACATTTTAAGATCTTGCTCTAACGAGACCTTGGTCATTTCAATAATTTCATCGATCTGGAATTAATATGGATGTTCTGTTTCAGGTCCACGTCGCCATGCGGGGCCAGCTAGTGGACTGCACAGTAAAAACCCCAGTGGCTCTGCAGCTCGGGGATGCAGTGTCTGATTCAGTCCGTCCTGGTGTTTATATTACTGACATCGTACTTGCAGAGCCAGTCAATGTAAGTACAAAAAACAAGATAGAATAATAAGCAAGGAACAAAAATATATCGAACCTGGATTTGATTAATAGTAGGAATGTTAGTTCTATGAAGAATACTGGTATGCTATGAATAAGAAGCTCCATGGTCCATCAAGCTTTACATCATTTTGTTTGTGCATGTGATCAGTATTTGAAAAACAACAGATTCTTAATAGTGGTCTGTGAAGGTCAAATACAAATGTAATTAATGTAATTAAAAATTTAAGATTTTATTTTAATATCCTGTGTTTTATGTCCTGTGCCTCTTGTAACATATGTAGCCTTTACCAAATATTCAAAGGGGTTCATTACTAATAAAAATAGCTGCTATAAACTGTCCTGAAATGTGGCTCAGCTTTAAAATGACTTTTTTCCCCTCAGATTCAAGAGATCTCTTTTAAGAACTACTACACAGCTTTTCTGACGGTGCGAGTGCTGAAGAAGGAGTCGGGGAATGACGAGAGGTTTGCGAAGTGGCTGACTTGTGTCAGAAATTACAGCCTGATGTCGAGCCCACACACAGAAGGAGGATCTCAGGATTACTTCTCCATCTACAGACAACAGGTCAGCTGTGGATAGATCAGTGGACACTCACATCCAGTCTTATTACAGCAGGTTTTGGCCGGCCAGGTTTTTACACAGACATGATTGGTTTTGTCTAGTTCCAAAGACCTGCGATGGATTGCACAGTGTTTTTCTCAGTGAAAACGGACCTGACGCAACCCTGACCTGGATTAAAGTGGTAACACCCCAGTTCGAATCTCAGCTCTGCTACCAGTCAACTGGGCGCCATCTAGCAGGCACAATTGCCAGTGCCTGCAGCAGACAAGAATTGGGCATCGAGTCTGCTGGGTGGGGAAAAGACCAGACTAAGTGGGCGAGGTCTTTAAACGCTGTGTAAGGACCCTGGTTAGCAACCCGAGGTGC
The DNA here is from genome assembly GCF_030014385.1 of Trichomycterus rosablanca. NCBI lineage: Eukaryota > Metazoa > Chordata > Actinopteri > Siluriformes > Trichomycteridae > Trichomycterus > Trichomycterus rosablanca. The sequence continues at coordinate 3,334,027 of NC_086011.1, forward strand.
CTGTGCAGAAGTGAATGAGCCTCATGTGCAAATCCATCGAGGCACAGACGAAAAGGAAGTGGTCCAGGTACTGCGCACACGTCGGAGGGGTCGTGGATCAGGCGAATATACCCTCTTTACCGCAATTGCAATCCCGAGCAGCGGAAGACTAATTGGCTCCGACTAAATCAGGAGGAAAAGGGAGAAAATGCATAAATAAATATAAAAAAAAATGTGCTTTGGTCAGCAGTCTAATACACTACCACAACCTGACCAGGATAAATAAAAAATAAATAAATATATAAGCTATTTACCCAGTAGTATTAATTAAAATAATATATGATGGGACTGTAATAATGAGGAGAAAAGATCAAAATAAATGCTAAAGTTTAACACCACTCACTCATGCACTACTGCATTATTTTAAATACTGTTTTGTTGCCTGACTAGTTCATGCACTGTGGTCCTGCCCTGTGGTCAAGGTTTGTTGGCTCTCACTCCCATCAGTCACCATTAATTATATGTTCATTACTGTTGGGAAAAAAAAAAAAAAAAAAATGTCAAACTGGTTCTAACTAGTCATTTCATATATCTGAAGGGACGTGTATTTGTCAGACTTAGATCTTTTTTGCAATTATCCCCTTAATTTGGTGTAATCAGCCTGCCTGATGCTGCTTTGTTCAGTCTCAAAAGCCGGATAATGCTATGCTAATGCATCCGCGTGGTCAGATTATCTCAGTGTTAAGTGCACAGATGAGGCTGCAGTTTCAGTGAAATGTGCACCGACGTTAAAGCCAATCAGAACAACTTTGATCTTCAACATCAAATGAGCCGTCGATCGTCTTTTATCACGGTGCTGCAGATTCTTATTCATACAAGAAAGTTCAGAATGTCCAGACTGCGGCTTGTTGGTTAGGAATAAATTATTGAACAGGCTGATGATACTCGATCATTAGTCAAACAAATTAAGAGTCAGATTTAGAATGGTGTGGAAAAAAAGCATGTTAATAGTTACTTGGGTCTAAAATATACAAGAAAAATGAACTTAACTAAGTGTGCCATGCGTTTCTGTTTCACTGGGGTATAAATACAAGGTGGAGGAGGCAAAATTAGTCCCTTCGTTATTAATCAACAAGGTGAAGGTTACACAATACACGAATCAATGGAAACAAAGCCGTCAGTAAACGTTTATTTTCTGCTTAACAAAGAAATGTGATTTTTTGAGAGAAACAAGCAACACGGAGGCAGAGCAGCGAGCTACATCGAATTAAGATGTTTTAAATCAAATTATGTAGAATACCGGGACTTATTGGCTCCCAGATCCGCTAGGTAGGTTGAGTTTTTGTTTTTATTCATGTATGTATGTATGACAGCTCATTAACCACAAAGCCATTGTTATGATCCCCCCCAAACAACTTGGCTAGCACATTAGAAATAATCACATGCCAATCATTCATTTTAAAGCTGACCATATCAATATCATGTACTATTAAAAATATCAGGCTTGCACTTTTAATTCAATGCTGTCTATTTTTGGTGGGGGGGATTGTGGTGGCTGACAGATGCTGACCGAGCCGGATAACGTTCTCACCGTGAGGCTCATACTGAGGCAGCCTTCTTCAGTCTGGCTCAACTTTAACATTGAGGACATCAAACTGTACTCAGTACCACATGAGGTAAGTGTAGAGACAACATCTTTAACTTGATAACTGCTTTAAACTGATCAGAAGAATTAGTGGATGTGTCACTTGCTGTTGCAAAATGCTTAATGGAAATGTCTGTAAAATAGATTATACATGAAGAAAAGAAGCAAAACAAAATGTATTTATGGTCAAAATATAAGAATGTGACATTCTGATTGATGTTAGGATGATCAGATGCACTAGATTTAGTGCAGTGCTAGCTTAGTGGTTAAAGACTACTGTTGGGCTTCTGATCAAGGCCCTTAACCCTTAATTGTTTGTGTTGTATAAGTCACTGAGTAAAAGTGTCCACTAAATCAGGGTTTCTCAACTCCAAAAAAAAATGGGTTGCAGACTAAAATAATAATTACATTTTAACAGGCACATGAAAATGACCTTGTACACATCGCCCCCTGGTGGAGGCTTTACGTTACACCTTGTAAACCACACTGGTACCAGCTTGCCTTTATTTTCAATAATTAAATATATTTAGTTTAGTGTTTTGTTTTGAAGTTGTAAAAAAACCTGCACTAAATGATGTAAATGTAAATGTTTACATTATTGTATGTACTGCAGTTGCACAGTTTGAACACCAGAGGTCAGACTGACCACTATGTAATGTGATTAGAAGTCTATGTGATTAGTCTCATGCAAAGGTTTGGACGCTCCTGGAAACATTTTCTTTTGCTTGTTGTTCTCTACAAGAAACTTATGCAAATATTTGCATTTCCAAGCCCAGTTTGTATTAATATTTAATCATGCTGATCCACCCATGTTCTCAGCATTACAGTTTTCAATGGGCTTCACATATGCTGGTAAATATCATCACAAGTCTAGTTCTTCTTGGCTTCTTTTCTTTGCCCAGGACTCTGAGAGAGATGTTCCCTCCTGGCTGTCCACCATCACGTCTGCTGAAGAGCCTCTTGATACGAATGTAAGTACTTCAGTGTTGGGCTGTAATCAGTGATCAGTGATTACATTACCCTCTGCAGGCTCTTAGATGTAGCCTCTGACATCACAGCTTCAACGTTACAGCGTCTGGAGTGTCTCCCTGTCTCTCGAGCTCTAATATAGATAGAAGGATCATTTTTGATCCAGCATTTACATCCGGCTGTAATGGGGACAGTTTGAAGAAAGAGGAAGAAAGATGCGTTCAGGTTTTTGAGAACAAGTGCACCAGAAAACTGCTAAAATACTCATGGAGGAAGCTGATCACCACTGAGCAAGTTTACACGATGGTGTGTGATAAGGCATGACAACAGCACTGGTGGAAGAACTCGGTGATGTTCAGCTTGGTCTTGGTCATTTTCCTCATTATCAGGGGCTAGTCTGCTACAAGTGACACAAGACAGAGGGTACTGGAGAAAGCTGACCCATCTGCCAACCATCACAAAGTAGTCTCCTGGCAGCTGGTGAACTCAGACAGATAGATAGAGAGATAGATAGATAATGTAGACAGACAGAAAGATGATAGATAGATAAACAGACACAGATAGATAGATAGATAGATAGATAGATAGATAGATAGATAGATAGATAGATAGATAGATAGATAGATAGATAGATAGACATACAGACAGACAGACACAGACAGACAGACACAGACAGACAGATAGATAGATGACAGACAGACAGACAGACAGACAGACAGACAGACATATACTGTAGATAGACGGATAGACAGTAGAACTTTATTAATCCAGAGGGAAATTGTTTAACCAACTTAAATTGTTTACAAGTAACAACAAATTACTTGAAAAATAAGCTCTACTCAAGAGTCCAATGGTGATGTGCTGTATGGTATTGCACAATGATAGCTTATGCATGTGTGCAGCTACATTTCTCTATGAAGCTCCTGATGAACGGTCCTTGTGCAGACATTACCCTTGTTGAGAGGCTGGCTGTTACTATGCCATGTTGAACATGACTGAGCTTTTCATTTTAAACTGCTTCACTGCCAAGCTAAATATATGGTGGCATGATTATTTTAATTCATTATATTACTGCAACCTAAATACCTGAAGGAAGTCTTTATACTTTTTGCCCGTGTAATGTTGATTTGTTCATGTTACATTAATCAAATGAAGCTATTGGCTGTTGTTTCGCTTTATCAGGGGCTTCCTGACCCGGACTCGGTGTCGTCCAGTATTCAGCAGATGTGGGCACTCACAGAAATCATGCAGTCCAGCCAGACCTCGGCCTCCATCGGACGCTTTGATGTGAGTCGTAGCTCTTATTTATTTATTATTATCTGGGGCGGCACGGTGGCTCGGTGGGTAGCACTGTCACCTCACAGCAAGAAGGTTCTGGGTTTGATTCCTAGTGGTCATTTCTGTGTGGAGTTTGCATGTTCTCCCCGTGTCTGTGTGGGTTTCCTCCGGGAGCTCCGGTTTTCTCCTACAGTCCAAAGACGTGCACGTGAGGTGAACTGGAGATACAAAGTTGTTCATGACTGTGTTTGATATTAAACTAGAACTGATGAATCTTGTGTAATGAGTAACTACCGTTCCTGTTATTAATGTAACTAAAGTGTAAAACATGACGTTAAAATCCTAATAAATAAATAATCAATCTGATTAAACTACATTGAGTTTTTTATGCTTTATACTTCATTCTATTTTGTAAACATAAACACATTCAGAATTTGATGCCTGAAACACATCTGGGGCACATACTCCCACAGACACACTCCAAAATCTTGTGCTTGGATTAATAAAGGCTATTAGATCTATAAAATGTTGGGAAACTCCATATCTATGCTTTTAATTTTGGAATAGCATGTCCAGTGTGCTCAGGTTAGGTGTCCATGTATTTTTTAGTTCTTTAATAACCCCCACCTTTACATCTTTCTTTCAGGTGGACGGATGTTACGACGTCAATCTGCTCTCATACCCGTAACAGGAAGTGATCGTCTGTACAACAGGAAGCATGTAAACTGAAGCTGGAACAGTGAGGCACATTTTAGACAAGGATAGTGAGGAAGGGGAGGATTAATATGCGTTAGGGCTGGACAGTATGGCAGAAACATGAATGCTGAGTGTTACTTTATTAATAGACACTTACTGGCTTCTTAATTAGGAACACTGGTACACCTGTTTATTCATGTAATGATCCAGTATGCATGCAGTTTGCACGATATTAAGCTGTTAAATATTAAATATAATTAGCTACATTAGCCTTGTATAGGTCTAAAGCACCAAAACTACTGGAATTAGGGAAATGTGTGTATTTAATAATGGATAAACAGTTTTAAGTAATATTTTATTTTAATATAAAGTCATTTATATACTCATTGGCTTCCCGTTGCTCAACGCATTCAATTCAAAATTCTTCTATTCACTCACAAAGCTCTCCATAATCAGGCCCCATCCTACCTCACCGACCTGCTCCATCAGCACATTCCCTCCCGTAGCCTTCGCTCTTCTGAGGCTAACCTACTGTCCATACCCTCTAGGACCAAGCACCGGACCTGGGGTGACAGGGCCTTTTCCATAGCTGCTCCATCTTTATGGAATGCTCTCCCCAAACACCTACGAGATTGTCCTGACCTGTCCAAATTCAAGTCACTTCTCAAAACTCATCTATTCAGAGTGGCATTTAACTTGTAACAACACAAAATAAATGCTTTTATTTTTGCTATTCTTTTTAATAGTTTTTATACTTAGATCACGACAGAAATGTGAAGTCCTAGATCCTAAAACTTGTAAAGTTTTCAGTTTCCTGATTGCATGTAAATCTGTCCTGTTTCTGTCTAATTTTAAGAAATTGTTCTATATTTGTTGTTCTCTCTCATAATTTAGCTAATTTTTAATGAACTGTCTTATGCTGCTCTCTTTGTTTTTATCTTAATTATTCTTGATGTTGATGTACTATTTTGATTTTGTACTATGATTTGTATGGTGTATGTACGTATTTGTTTTGATTATTTGTCTTATGTAAAGCGTCTTTGAGTATCTTGAAAAGCGCTATATAAATAAAATGTATTATTATTATTATTATTATTATTATTTACTGTGTCAGTAGTAATGCAGAGTGTCTAATGTTATGCACTAGTGTTTTACTAGTACATGCTATTTAATTTTGAAATGTGTATGTTAAGTTTATTTAAGTTTATTTAATATGATTTGTTAATTGAAATATATACAGTATATATATATATATATATATATATATATATATATAATATATAAAGAAATTCCAAGCAGCCTGTCAGCTTCAGGCTTTTATAGCAGATTAGTAAGTCGGAGGCCACTGCTGAGTAAACGGCTGCTTGATGTGTGGAGTCCAGCAGGTTCTCCCATTCAGCGCAGTACAAAAGAAGCTTTTACAGTGACCAGGTCATTCAGATTCTAACAGCTGGACTTCACCTGGTCTAAGCACATTTCATTTTATTTTCATCAACCACTCTATCCTGGTCAGGGTCGTGGTAGGTCTAGGCTCACTGGCAAACACTGGGTTCAAGGTGTGTAGGGTGTTGACTTACAGTTGGGTAATAGCACCACTGAGATTCTAACCCGGATCTCAGCGATGGTGGAATAGTGTAATAGACTGCTGCACCACCCAAGCAGCCCTGGGACACAACTCTGTAAAAGTAAACAGCACGCACCTGACCACACAGTCTTGACCTGACCTTTCAGTTCTTTTGAATAAAGTGTGTTAAGAGCCAAGGGGTCTGAATACTTTCTGAATCCTTGGAATGTGATGCTTGTCAGATGTTTACATATATAATAAGTCAGCACCACCGTCATCATCACTGTATATTAACAGTAATTGTGCGAGTCGAGAGGCAAACAGAGCATAATAAAAATGTTTAGGTCATCTTTCACTGAACACAGGTTTTTTTTTATTTGTGGAAGGTTCATTAAATAATCAGACACCACGTCCTGTACTGCGTCTCCTTGTGCTTATTTCATTTAGAACATTTTAATTAATCTAAATTTTTACTCTATTTAATGCTAATTATTTATTATAAAGAGGTGCTTCACCTCATTCCATAATCAGATATAAAACACCCGAAGATACACAATCAGCTTTATTCCAGTCCCTCTGGGAATCCTCATTTTTTAAATGTTAATGAAATGCTGCTCATGCTGCATTAATTAAAAGCCAGCAGCAGGTCCAGGGTTGTGAGGAGCATCCAAATCGAGTGAGGTGCTCACACTAATCAGGGGTAATCAGTATTCAGTAATATTCAAGTGAACCATCTATGTCTCACGTCACAAATATCATCCGGTAGGCACCATTAATGGGTCTGCAGCCACCCACTTTAAAAGAGTGGTATCCTGGAACAGAGGTAGCTTAGTGTGTAGAGCTTTGGGCTATCAATCAAAAGGTTGAGTGTTCAAATCCCAGCTCTGCCACACAGCCATTGAGCAAGGCCCCTAACCCTCTCGGCTCCAGGGGCGCCATACAGTGGCTGACTGTTTTATAACTATGTAATGCATTGTAATCTTATTTCTTTATCAAAACAAATACACTTCATCCTGGTCAGGGTTCCGTTGGTTCCAGCACCACACGAAACAACGGACACATTCAGGACACTTTAGAGAAGCACACTATCTCACATTACATGTTTGCACAGAGAAAACCCACCAGATGGCAGTAGTTGTACACAAAAGCATACATGCAACAACCCTGAAGAACGGGTTCCATTTGGTGTGGTAGTCATTCACTAACAGTAACTAATCCATTTTGGCCTGGATTCAGCACCACTGCACCCTAGACAGGCCCTGGCAGGGCAACACAAATGTCACCCACATGCCAACAGGATCGATTTAGAGTCACATGTCCATCTGCTTTAATACCACACAGCATATCATAAAGCTTTACTGTCCCTGAAGAGATTCCCACTGCTACAGCAGCTTGTTTGTTTACATTTCCCCTTAATCCCTGAATGTTGCATTTCTCTGCAACTTGAATGACATACTGTGGATTGATTTTACCCCAATCACATTTTAATATTTGTTGTGCATAATTCTACACTTAAGACAGGTGCACGGGAATAGAATTGCTCCCTAATTTCAAAATAGCCCCGGCTGTTACCCCCACGCCCTCTTAAAAACGAAGAATGGAAAAACAAATCTAATGAAATGGATCATGGGCACATACTGCCAGCAGGAAACTCTCTGTATCAGGCTGAACAAGGAGTAAAGTAGAGCTGCTGTGTCCCAAATACCATCATATACAATAGATAGTCTGCCTAATTATAGAACTATGTAAGTCTGGCTGGCTTTAAAGGAAACAACCTGCATTCACTTTCCTGAAAATGAAATCTGGCTTTTTGTACAACATAACTGTTGATTTGCTTACCTGCAAATGTGCTTACTTGCTTTTTGGTTGTGCCAGATGCTAAAAAATATATGTATTTTTATAAAGGTTCAGCCTTTCACTTACTTTGTTTTGCTAGTTCTATGATTTGTAATAAAAACATTAAAATTCAACGAATTCAAGAAAATCCAAGAAAAACAGAAGCATTTTCACTAGTGGTCTCGTACTCAGACCCCCACTATTTAACATGTAGAGATTTTGAACTGAGGTGCAACGTTCTAGTTTTTAGATATTCATTAATTCATGTATTTACTGCCTTTTTTTTACCCTGCTTTATCCTGGTCAGGGTTGCGGTGGGTCTGATTTATTGGGCGAAAGGTAGGAAACACCTCGAACAGGTTGCCAGTCCATTACAAGGCACACACACACACACACACACACACTTTAAGCAATTTTATTAGCACTTGCCTGCATGTGTTTAGACTGGAACACCCAGAGGAAACCCATGCGGACACAGGGAGAACATGCAAACTGCACACAGAAAAGATCAAGGCCAGGCCCTCCTTACAGTGAGACAACAGTAAGACAATATTGTAATGTTGTCTACCTGCACTGTACTGTACTGTCTTGCACTTTTTGTTCTATGTTGCACCTTGGACCTGGAAGAATGTTTTTTCGTTTCAATATGTACTTGTATATAGCTGAAATGACAATAAACCTCTCTTGACTCTTGACTCAACAGCGTGTCGCCAGCTTTCAGTTATGCCCCTATATATTAATTATTAATACTTTTGGATCTGCGTGGTTTGTGGATTCTAAAATGTTAATATCCTCTTCATTACTATTAGATTTTTTATTATAAGCTTATAAAATATTTTTATCAGACCTGACAAAATAAAATGAAAAGCCTTTTATCTTTTTTATTATCCAATATAGATTTTTCATTTTGTCAAATATCAGTAAAATGTAAATAAATAGTTTTAAATATCTCCTGCGTTCTCCTAAAAAGGTTAAACGATCAGATATGCAAACTTCTCATCGACGTCGAGCGTTTGAAGGCAATCCGATGCACTCAGTATGAGTTTTAATGTCATGTCGATAACTCTGGTACTGCTCCAGTAACCGGCTGCAGGTTTGATGTCAGTGTAATGATTAAGCACTGAAAATAATTCATTGCTTTTCGACCCCTGTAGCAAAATGTGCTCATCATCTTTGTGTGTATCCAGGATCGATATGTTTATGGAGATTTATAGTATGGATCGCTACACTCAGATCTTTTAGCTCTGTTTACAAAGCTACCAGAGCTCCGGGAGTGAAGCACTTGGATGATTCATTCGGTGGTGTAGAAAGTTCTATTATGTTATTTAACTATATGGCATGACCTCATTATTCCATTCTAGTGAATGTAATTGGCTATAGCTGGGTAGTTCTCTGTACCCTTATAAATAAGGCTGGTTTGACTACACAAGACAATCTCTTGTCAAGGGTTACGTTCTAAGCCCAGGGTGATATAAAGCTTGCTTAACTGTGGACAGTGTTACTTATATTTCAGCAGCTTATAATTCATATAAGATCTGTTTCATTGGTTAATTACATCTGACTACCGGGACAAATGTCACAAAAGGTAAAAATTTGGCTTTTCTTTCTGACCCTGCCAAAAGACCACTGTTCCATCTACCTCAAACTGTCAGTTATAAATACTAACAAGGAATTAGGGGGCTGGACCAAAAGGATAATTTAAATTATAGAAACGTTTATGGCGCTCTGGTGGCACAGAGGTCTATTTAGTTAGCCCACAACCGCTGAAATCTGGGTTTGAATCTCAGTGGTGCTATCGGCCAGTCGTGCATCTACACAGACATAATTGTCTGGGGAGTGGCCCAAGCCCTGTTATGGATTGACACTCAGTCCAGGGTATTACTATCTTGCGCTTTTGACTGAATGGTTACAAATTCCGGTTATTTTTTCCTAGAGCAACATCGTAACTTGTAATTTGTAAATTTTAGATTCGTTAGAAAATGTACAATGTCTCATCGTTGCTGTTATGCAGAAATGTGGATGTAATAAAGGCATCCACATACACTGGATCAGTCAGAACATTAAAACCAGCTCCTTGTTTCTACACACTGTCCATTTTGTCAGCTCAACTTACCATATAGAAGCACTTTGTAGTTCTACAATTACTGACTGTAGTCTATCTCCAGCAGCGCTGCTGTGTCTTATCCACTCATACCAGCACAACAAACACTAACACACCACCACCATCTCGGTGTAACTGCAGTGCTGAGAATGATCGTAGCGGTTAAGGTACTGGACTAGTAATCAAGTCGCTGGTTCAAGCCCAAAGACTGCCAAGGTTATCACTGCTGGGTCCTTGAGCAAGGTGCTTAACCCTCACTTGCTGAGACTGTACACTGTCACAGTACTGTAAGTCACTTTGGATGAAAAGCATCTGCTATATGCTGAAAATGCTTTAATTTCAGAACAGCATCGGCATTAAAAGTATTTTATTGAAAGCTTTGTGATGTGTGCCAGGGGCTTGACATTGACCTTTTTTCCTTGGCTTTGAAAGCGAAGGAACATTAATTTCACATCAGGAATGAGTCTCAGGGTACCGGGCCAAGTGATGAGTCAATCTGGTCAGAGATATTAACTTTTTAATTCGAGGCAGCACCGACTAGGTGGTTAAAGCATCGGCTGTTAATGGGAAGCCTGAGGGTTTAAGCTGCACCACTGCTAATCTACTACATTCGGGCCCTTAAGCAAGACCTTGAACCTCAAGTTGCTTGAATTGTGTTGTGTTTTAACTGTAAGTTGTTGTGAATAAAAGTGTCTAATGCATAAAAAATGTAATTATCCACTGAGGGTGAAATGAACTTTCTCTGGTGACAGATGTGCTGAAGGACTCATTTGACTTGGCACCGCTAAAGCATCCCATGTAATGGGACTTAATTGTCATCTTAGCCATGGCCCGAGCTGGCCTGCAGCTATCGTTTAGCCCTGAGAGACAGAAATTTGGCCGGAGTCCGATTTAATTAGTTGGAACTAGCCAAGTCGATAAAACTGAGTTCTGTTTTAAGTGACCTGGATGACTGAAAAGCGTAAACAGTGCTGTTAACATATCGCAAGCGTCAAATATAATTGGCTGCAGGGTAAAACACATTTCATGTCCACAACTATATGCCTTCAGACTGAACCTGTTTATTTCTGTTTTGGCTGGTGTGAATCATTAGCTGTAGCACGGCTACATTTGATGATCGGTTATACTGTCTGCATAGACGACTGAACCCGAGCGCTTAATGAATGTTCTATAATGGTTTTAATGCAGCATTGACTGCAAATATGCCAACATCAAAACACCAGCAATAATATCACAGTGCTACGTCTAACAGACCAGGGATCAGACATCAAATTTGTGTCTTAGTATAGCTGACAAGGTCAAGAGCAAAAATGTAATTGCATTGGGACTTTCTAGGAACAACAACAGCTCAGCAGCACAAAAGCTCAAAATGTGCTAAGTAGCATTTATAATGTTCAAACTTAAAACAACTTCTAAACAAGAACTGTGAATTAGTTGCTTGTTTGATTGGTTTAATATGATTAAACAGCCACACCCATCTTAAAGGCACCACACACAGTGTAAAACATTGCCTGAAGGTGGATAAAAAAACCAAAACTGGAGTAGTAACACGTTCTAATAAATCGAGCATCACAGTTTATTACAATTTAGCAGTCTGATGGATGACAACAGGTGTAGCAGATACCTGAAAAATGCAGCTGTAAAGTATGGTGGAGGAGGAATAATGATCTTGGTCTGTTTTAAATGGAAATTAAGATGGTACAGCATAGAATATCATTCTTAAAAACAGTTCTGCTATATAGTGAGGTTAAAGATCCAATGCCAGAGTTGTGCCGGAATTTAGTTGATGATCATAAGAGGCTAATCAAGGAGAAAAGACCCCAGGGATACGGCAGCACAGATACTAGAATTGGAACGATACATAGAAGATTAGCATGACTCCTGCACAGAGATGTGTGAAGTGTTATCATATTTTAGGGCAATTGTAGTCTAGTGAGCCAGGTACTGGATTAGTAATCAAAAGGTCACTGGTTCAAGCCCCACGACTGCCAAGTTGTCACTGTGTAAGGGTCCTTGAGCAAGGCCCTTAACCCTCAATTGCTTAGACTGTATACTGTCACAGTTCTGTATGTGTTGTATGTGCTGAATGTGTTGAGCAGGGTTATTTAATAATAAATAAACTTGTACATGAACACCCCCTTGTGGAAGCTTTATGTTACCTCTTGTAAACCACAGAGAGAGTAAGATGCATGACTTATGTTGCCTGGGTTGCGTAAAAAATCATGGACAAAATGTGGGTCGCTTAAAAAAGTTTGAAAAACCCTGATGTAGATGATGTGTACTGTATAACTTACATTTAATTTCCCAACTTGGTGTAAAATGAACCATCTTTGTGTCAGATTCGGTAAAGGACTTGAACCTGGCATTGCACAAACCTTCTGTGTAATAAGCATTAATTGTCATCTTAGCCATGGTCTTCGCTGATCTGCAGACAGCGTTCTTCTTTAAGAAGCAGAAAATTGACCGCAGTCGAATTTTAATTGGTTCAGAAATACGGGCGGAAGAGTTTGGGACCGACTGAGCGGGTAGTCCGGAGTACCCTTGACAAGAGCTATTTAAATTCAATATTGTTAGGACATGCGCTATTAGGTCTGCTAGGATGGAGGATTAGCTGTGAAGAAACAATTCGTTTCTGCATCAGATGAAGGTGCAGACGAAAATGAAGCGATTGTTCAGAGACAAAGTCATTAGTGTGATTAATTACTGCAAAGGGCTACCAGGTTTTTTAGCAGCTGGCCGCACCCGATGGCTTTTTTCAAGATTTCTACTTTTATCAGTGCTACATGATTTGCATTAAGGTTTGAATCTTAATGGTGCTATTGGCTGCCCAGGTGTCTGCACAGACATGACTGGCTGTGTCTGTAGGTGAAAGGTGGCAAAGCCCTGCACTAACTGAGGACTGGCACTAACCGAATCAGAATGGTGGACTACAATACAGCGCAAATGTCAATATTCTGGTGTGAATGAGCATTAATCATTAATAGACATTTAATAAAAGGAAAATTTTAATGGGTCTGTCTGAAAACCTAGTGATCTCTCTACATAGATGCATTTTACATCATCCTACACTCCCGAGAAGAGGGCATGTCTAAATTCTTGCCTCAAATGCTGCTTACTGAGGTGCCTTAATTCTGAGTGATAATCTGACTGAATGATGAGGAAGCGTCTGATACTTTCTTAGTGATGAAGGCAATCCCAGCATTCAGTGCGTCACAAGTTTTCTCACAAAAAAACAGAGCAACCAACAGAGTTCTTTTCAAATGTTAATAAATTTTAATTAATTTAATTTGTATAAAGGTGCACAAGTGTTGTTTATCTGTAAATTCAGGCTCCTCAGGGAGAGTTTAATTGTTTTCAGTACACGAAGGGAGACGTTAGCTGGCATGCTAGTGGGTTGTGCCGCCTCAGCCCATCGGTTTGAATGGTCTGAGGCTAACTGTGTTAGCTTAGTACGTCTTAATAATCTGCCTTATGAGTTTGGTGTCTTATTAGAAACCTTTCTACAGAGGCATCTGATCAGGTAGGTAGTAGGCAGCAAGGCAGCTCACTAGGTATTTAGACAGACCCACTATGTTTTGTGTGAAACAACTGTTGTTTCCTCTCTGGTTCTTTGTAGATGTTAGAGCTGGACAGTGAAATAGCAGGACAGGAAGAACATCGATGCTGGTGAAGACTTTTGAGAGAACCTTGAGTAGCAAAGAGGATAAACAAGTAGATCCTCGATCCAAATCAAACCTAACCTCTCACTAGAATCCCAGCTAACCAAACTGAAGCGCTTTTATTTTGGACACTTTATAAGAAGAACCAATTCATTGGAAAAGATTCTGCTTGGAGGAGTTGAAGATAGAAGAGGGACAGGACGGCCAGCAACAAGATGAATGGATACAATTAGAGGAACAATGAACGAGCCATTAAGAAGCCTGAAGGCCCACACAGAGGACATGATGTTCTGGAGAAACACTATGCATATGATCGACAGGGATTGGCTTTTAATAACAATAACGTTAGCCAATCAGCTGCCAGAAAATTGTTTAGAGAGGTTAAAATGCTGATCCTTGACCAACTGTGTAGTGCTGATAGGTTGAGGTGCTTTAAAACTGTTGGGCGAGTGTTCACAGCACAGATGACAAAGCATTTCTTAAAATTCAGACACTTACCAATAATAAATGTTAGATTTTATATCAGGTTTGGTTTTTGGGTGCCTTCTTTTGCATATTATGTTTGTTTATTAGGATTTCAACGTCATGTTTTACACTTTGGTTACATTCATGACAGGAACGGTAGTTACTCATTACACAAGGTTCATCAGTTCTAATTTTAATATCAAACACAGTCATGGACAATTTAGTGTCTCCAATTTACCTCACTTGCATGTCTTTGGACTGTGTGAGGAAACCGGAGCACCCAGAGTAAACACAAGCAGACACGGGGAGAACATGCAAACTCCACACAGAAAGGACCCAGACCGCTTCACCTGGGGATCGATCCCAGGACCTTCTTGCTGTGAGGCGTCAGTGCTACCCACCATGTCACCCTTAATATGTCCATATAATATCATTTTCTCACATAGTCTAAAACATGCCCATGTGTTTAAAAAGGAGAACCCAGTTATTTTTACTACCACTGTGTCTCACCCGGTTTGTGCTGGTGCTTTATTACCTGGATGATGGATAGTTCAGCTGAAGACTCATTAGTGATTAGTCTTGGAGTGATGTCCTCGTGCACGAGAGCTCATGCTGCAGGACGGAGGTAATATGAATTGATCGCGCTTCATCGATTTCCTAATTAATGTTGGCGCATTGGCAACTTTTTTAAAATGTAGCGACGTGCCCGGGCCGTCATTTACATTGTGTTAAGGGGGTTAAGGAGGGATTTCCAATAGCTGGATGTCACATTTTCTAAATCAACACACTTAACTTAAAGGCACATCGCATGCTTTACAAATCAGTTTAGCCTGGACGCCACACACGGAGGTAAACACAGACCTAAAATGAAGTATCGATATTCTTGTAGACTCATTTTATTCTGTAAATACAGAAAAATCCACGAACCACAAAAAAGCAGGATTATAGAGACTAGCTGCTGGAACTGGAAGTGAGACTGACCACAGATGAGCAAACCTTAAATTGGTTGCTGATTAAAAACTGTTTTATTTTTCTCTTGATGCCCATGGTAATTTAAAGCTTGCTTGCTACAGTCTCACCCATGGTCTAATAAATTTTTCACTGCAAACCCTGGTTTTCTGTGGATTTTGGATAATGGATAATACCTGATTATTCAGACTTTGGTTTCAGTTTTGGCAAAAAACCAAACAACAGTTCCATGTAGCAGGTATTATTTAGGTGGTGGATCATTCTCAGCACTGCAGTGACACTGACATGGTGGTGGTGTGTTAGTGTGTGTTGTGCTGGTATGAGTGGATCAGACACAGCAACGCTGCTGGAGTTTTTAAACACCTCACTGTCCCACCAACCAAAAATATCCAGCCAACAGCGCCTTATGGGCAGCGTCCTGTGACCACTGATGAAGGTCTAGAAGATGACCGATTCAAACAGCAGCAATAGATGAGCGATCGTGTCTGACTTTACATCTACAAGGTGGACCGACTAGGTAGGAGTGTCTAATAGAGTGGACAGTGAGAGGACACGGTATTAAAAAACTCCACAACACACACTAACACACCACCACCATGTCAGTGTCACTGCAGTGCTGAGAATGATCCACCACCTAAATAATACCTGCTCTGTGGTGGTACTGGGAGAGTCCTGAGCATTGAAGAACGGTGAAGGGGGGCTAACAAAGCACACAGAAAAACAGATGGACTACAGTCAGTAATTGTAGAACTACAAAGTGCTTCTATATGGTAAGTGGAGCTGATAAATGGACAGTGAGTGTAGAAACAAGGAGTTTATCAGTTTATAAATCTCCTCTTATTGAAGTAGACAGGAGTGTGTTTCTGAATAAACAGATGTGACTATGTAGACTTTTCTGTTGGGACTTTGGTCAAAGAGGGAATTTCTACATAAACACCATGTTATAGTAAATCACATTTTTGATGACACCCAGGAGTAATTCAAATGTTACTCAAAATGGACACACACAAGCTTAAAAGATTTGTTAGTGTCATTCCTCTGGCCCGAGCAGAATGAATGCTATTGACTTGCTTTATCAGCTGTGTGAAACTAAATTGACCAGTGGATTAATGTAGCTGTTTCAGTTAGGAAACGGGCCAAGTGAGCATCCTGGCATATGATTGTAGCAAGCATTATTAGGTCTTGTCTCATAAGATTACAAGTAATATAAAATTAATATAAAATAGTGTTTTCAACTGGTAAATTGCTCCATTGTGCACATGAATAAAGCTTTGTGGTCTCAATAGCCAAACAAACACAAACATCGGTAAATGTACCGTACTAGGAAGCTCAGCGACGTTTCATAGGGCGCTAATTTGCAACACAAATGCTCATTTAGATGCACAACAGTCATGATTTCTCATTTGCAACATTTACTACCAGTTGTGATTCAGCTGTAACACCAGCACAGCACAATAAGCATTGGTGAGAAGCATCATGGAGTGGGTTTTCATGATCAGGCAGCCATAGACAAGCCTACGATCACCACGCATAATAGTAAGTACACAGAACAAGATCATATAGAAATGCTTTGCTAAACTGGGTGGAAGAAATCTTGATCCACCCAGAATGAGTGCCTAGTGCAAATGTATAGCAAAGAGAAAACCAACTACAAATTAACTACAGTTGAGTCACATTATTATGACCACATCCTACTTTCAATGACGGCAGCGTGTAGCTCATGAGGAAAGTCACGTTTTGTGAGCTGGCTTGGTGGGTATATAAGGTGTGCGATAGGCTGTCTGCACATATGTCCCTCGATGCTCTCATGGCTAAAAGTACTATGGGTAAAATGGTCTTCCCTGGGGCGGATGGGATCTTCCAGCAAGACAATGCGGCATGTCACACGACTAGAAATGTCCCACATTGGCTGGAAGAGCAAGACCAAGTCTTCCAAGTACTACCCTGGCCCCCTAATTCCACAGACTTGAACTCAGAGCATCTGTTGGACCTCAATCGTCGTGTTCACTCTATGGAGCCTCCGTCAAGCCCCACCACTGCCAGGTTGCCACTGTTGGACCCTTGAGCAAGGCCCTTACCCTTGAATTGCTTAGACAATATACTGTCACAGTACTGTAAGTTGCTTTGGATAAAAGCGTCGGCTAAATGCAGAAAATCTAAATGTAAAATGATTGGTGGTGAAGTAATAATCACATTGTTTATGTTCAGTGGTATGAACTATTTGAAACTGCCAAATGAATAAAATATAACAATGCAAATAAATCAAGATTTCAATAATGTAGCTATTAGCATTAGCATCTCAGTTATAATGTACTACACATGTTTATAATGAACTGTAAATTCAGAATGCAAAAGACTCTGAGAATTCGCTGTATACTGTAGATAGACAGATAAAATATAGCTACAGCTTTTGACGGACTGGCTTTAGAATATGAGTTTAAATGCTGGAAACGATGCATAATTTATCAGCGTTCCTCTGCACCAGGCTGTTGCTGTGATGCAGGACTGAGAGTGATGTATAATTCTGAGAGGAAACCCAACCGCTAGATGCAAAATGCAAAAATTAAAGGAATACCACGTGGTTTATCTTAAATGCAAGTGTTTATTAAAACCCATTCTGACAAATCAGGGATGTTAATTTAAAAAAAAGAAAGAGAAAAAACCCACAACGTTTAATCCATGAACCACATTTCATTATCCATGTATGCTGCAACATAAAGAAATTACAGGCATCATGTATTTTAAATAATGAAGTCAATTAAATTAAAATAAAAACAATAATTTAATTTGAAGTTGCATAAACTTAGACACCTTATGAGATAGTTGCCAGATGCTTCGAAAGTACAGCCAAGTACAAAAATAATCACACTGATGAGGCATAACATTATATCCTAATTTTGTGGGCATTTTAAGGCATGGAGTCTGACACCTTTCTATCAGAACCAGCATGAACTTCTTCAGCAATTTGAGCTACAGTAGCTCGTCCGTTGGATCACACGGGCCAGCCTTCGCTCCCCACATGCATCAATGAGCCTTGGCCGCCCATGACCCTGTCGCCGGTTTACCACTGTTCCTTCCTTGGACCACTTTTGATAGATACTGACCACTGCAGACCAGGAACACCCCACAAGATCTGCAGTTTTGGAGATGTTCACTTGCTGCCTAATATATCCCACCCACTAATCGGTGTATATGACAAACGTTATTTTATCAAGAGCCAAATAAAGAGGCACAACTTGGTGTAATGCACACAGAAACTGGTCCCCTGTGCGATTAGAAGGAAACAGGGCAGTAATATGGTATAAGTTAACATTCATTATAGCTGGACGGAAGACAAAGGATGCCTTCAACCCGTTGGCAATGATGGGAAATTTATAATTATATGTGCAACCGTTTAGTGGAAAATATTAGGTCCAAAATAGTTCTGCATTCCACAGTCCTCAAATTTACGCATCACTGAACCTTTGCAAAGGGACTGGAGTGCAGACTGTGAAGTAGATCTTAATCACCACCAATTCTGGACTTATATAAGGCACAAAAACACACCTCACAAAATCTGAACACTTTCCCATTTAAACATACTGTGTGACTCACCACCAGTTAATCCACGTACTGGTAAATCTGCCCAGCAGGGGGCACTGTGAGAGCGGTTTTGATAAACAACCCCCACACCGACCGCTGCACGATGCTTCTCTGGGAGATAAACCAACATTTTGAGCTCTAAAAGTAACCTGGCTCATTCAGGGAAGGGTAAAGTTCCTTCTCATCCTGTCGATGCTTTGTTTAACGCTTTCGCCTGTGAGAAGTGATTTGAATTCAGGTGCTCTCAGGAAAAATCAGCTCAGCAGGTGCCCGGTCACGTTCGACCTGATCAGCCCGAACCTCGCCTCGCCTCGGCTCCTCATTAATACCTCACACTGAGTCCCTGCAGGAATTGGGAATTGTTTACTTCACTTTTTTTTTCTTTTCAAGACATTAAAGTTATGCTGACAAAACACTTTGTCATACTGAGGATTATTTTTCTTTTCAAAGCGCTGTCTGTTCATTTCTGGTGAGAATTAAGGTCTGTGTTGGAGAGATGGGGCTTGAATATTGAAACCAAATTAACGAAGAACACTGTGTGTGTGTGTGTGTGTGTGTGTATATATATATATATATATATAAATTGTACCTTTGTTCATGCACATCTGTGATTGAGTCTTGTTATTTTGGTAGTACCTTACAGTACATTGGTAGTACCACTATTGCAAACTGGTGCAACAGTTTGGGGAATTGATTTTTCCAGTACATTAAGTTTATTTATATTAAGGATCTTGAATTCCTGCATAGAGCTTTGAACTGCGATGAATTCGAATACAACTCATGCTCAACATGAGTGCTAGATCTTACTAATTCTCTTGTGGATAAATGAAAAGAAATCCCTGCAGTCATGTTTTTTTTTAAAACCAGAAGAGTAGAGGCTGTCTCGCACAAAAGGTGGCTAGCGCGCACACTTAAAGTTTGTACAAAGGACTGGGAAATGGGTTTCAGTCCTCAGAAGTTCCCTGGGTTTGCCCCATCAGCTGAACTCCCGCTCGGGACCATCACGGACTTCCCCGGCCCAAACCTGCACAGGGTGGGATGTAGTCATGGTTGTTTGGTGAGGTTGTTTCTGTACATAGCTTACTAGTGTACTATTATCTTATTGGCTTCTGATCACCGCCATATATATTTGACATAAAAATTATCATGGCTATTTATCTTATATTTGATATTATTTGCTGCATGATATTTTACATTGCTTGCTGGTTAGTAAAAGATACGAACCTTAAACTTGGTCTCATCATTGAATCCCTGAAAGCTTCTATTTTTGGGCAAGCAAAACAGGCTGTTACAAGGGGAAGGAAAATGCCAGATTACTCCAAATGGTTTTAAAACCAAGTATTCAATAAGCATATATTGATGAGATATTCAGGTGTCCAAGTACTTTTGGCTATGAAGTTCATTTAATGTTATGTACGTATGTCTGAAGTTTTGTCATGACAAAACCAACAGTCGTGATTAAATAAGCACAAACAGGTCACAGAAAGCACAATGCCAACCATAACGCTTGGCTTTGACGGCCAACTCTAGGGATTGAAGTAGCCAATTGACTCCAGAACCTTGACCTTTAGAAAGGGTAGCGCACGGGTACAGAAGGAGGTAACCGAATACATATGAAACCAGCAGGAGTCAAGTTGTTCAGCTTTGGGAGGTAGCTCAGCCCTATGGGAACGACTTCAAAAGAAAAGTCCAGCATTGCATTATCATACATTATATTACACTCACAGTGTTTCCCAAAAAATTCACCCCCATACTGGATTTTGTTAAGTCAAGACTGCATGGTGGAAATAAAAGTTTTGCCAGCATGAATTTATTAACGTGTAGATATAAAAATGTAAAAAAGGAAAAAATATTCATACCCTTGTATTTGTAGACTCACAGTTTGAGTTTCAGGCTTTTCAATAGCATTTTTATTGGTCTTCTAATTATATTCATTCATCTTGTGGTTGGCTGTCCTCTTCCCATTTTACTTTCAACTTTTACTTCAAGCATAATTGTCTTTTTCATGTAATTAAGTTGTCCAAATTAATAAAGCTTCAATTTGGTCATCAAAGCTTTGGGTGAGAAGGGTCCTTACACAGCGTATGAAGACCCACCTACCCACCCACCAACCCACCAACCCACCAACCCACCAACCCACCAAAACACACACACACACACACATAGTTTGATCCCCACCCTGCAGATACGGTGGCCAGTTAGTATCTGCTGCAGGCACTGCCAATTATGCCCGCCAGATGGCGCCCAGCCGACCGGTGGCAACACCGAGTTTCGAACTGAGGAGTTCAGAATCTCGGCGCTGGTGTGCTAAAGGAATATCCTGCTGCGCCACATGGGCGCCAATCGTGTAAGAAGTTTGATGTAGTTGAGGATACATTTGGTTACCTTTTTCGCTAACCGAGGTGCTTCTATTTATTTATTTATTAGGATTTTACTGTCATGTTTTATACCTTTTGTTTACATTCATTACAGGACAGGTAGTTACTGGTTACACAAGAATCATCATGTCTTTGGACTGTGGGAGGAAACCGGAGCTCCCGGAGGAAACCAAAACGGACATGGGGAGAACATTTAAAGTCCACATAGAAAAGGACCCAGGCCACCATGACCTGGGAATTGATCCCAGGACCTTTTTGTTGTGAGGTGACAGTGCTACCCACCAACCCACCCCCAAGGTGAAGAACCACACAGAAGAACATAATCTGGACAGTTCGGATCTTTATTTGGGGAGAAAAATCATTAAATTAAAAGATTCTAGTCTAGTTCCTTCATTCCTGTTCCTCCAGGTGCCAGTCTGCTGGATCCTTTGCTGTTAATAATTGATTAAAGTAGGCAAAAGCTGTCCACCACTTGTCCATCATCTGAAATCGGTTCCTGAGGTTTTACTTGGAGACAGGTGGTATGTTCTCCATGTTTTGGTAGCCTGAAGTTCTTTTTATTATTATTTTATTAAGCTAATACTCCCCCCCCCCCTCTTTTTTGCCAAAAGGGGATTGAATACTTTTTAATAGCAATGTCAGTAAGCAGTTCTCAGTATCAGGTGTAGCAGTACTCTCAACAATATTCCCCCTATATTAACATGGATTCCTACGAACACCAGTTTCCCTGGCTCTCACTTCGCCCTTGCAGCAGACCAGACAGTGATGGAAGACGTGACAGCGGTTTCAATTACAGTTTTAGAGGACTGAACAAGCATGATGTCAAGTTTTTTCGCACCACTGTGATTGTCATTTTTCATGATGTACTGTATATTTTATTCCCAGTGGAGCGTGGTGTAGATGTTGGTCCCTGAAATGTTGGAAGATTTGACCACACTGACAGGCGTGTCATTGATTTCCGGCGATGGAGATGGTTGCAGTTTTTCGCTACACCAGGATGTGGAGACTCACCTGTCTTCTGTCTAGTCACTGTCTATATAATTAGACCCAAAGGGGTGGGATCATCTGATTTGTCTTTTTTTTCTTGACAGAAGTTACCTTGGGAAGGTTATTCGAGGACAAAACTGCACTTTGGGAGTACTTATGGCTGTTTTCTGGGTGGTTCATTAGGATTAGAGAAATTATTAATGCCCTTGAGATTGGCAGGTTCCTGAATCGAGTTTTTAAACCATAATTTTTCCCCAGGTCATAACTAGACTTAGCAATTAACTTATACAAGAAAGAGCCTTGGGTGGAAAATGCAGAATTGCTTATAAGCATGTACTTCACCTAATTATTTATTTATTATATTTTACTGCTCCCTGTATTTAGGGGTCGCCGCAGTGTATCATTCAGGTCTGCATACCAAACTAGGCACAGTTTTTACACCAGATGCCCTTCCTGATGCAACCCTCTTTATTTTCTTCAGGCTGGGGACCAGCACTGAGAGCTCACTGACAAGTGCACCTCTTAATGGCTAGGTTGTTTTGACCATCCACATTTCTCTTTGACATTAGTCAATAATGTCCATGCAGACACCTGATTAGCTGATAGCACAAGAGAGATTTGCAAAGATGCTGTAATCTATATATCTATGTATTTCTGTCTGTAAAACTAAAAATTTAAATTATAGCTTATAAAAACATGCTTGTACTGTTTCGTTAAACAATCAGATATTTCATTTTGCAAAGCACAGCAGAATTAAAACCCTGTGTGGTGGAGCTTTATAGCTACTATATGGAAATGTTTAACAGCAGGTCCACACAGTCTTAACATTTCTGCCAAAAAGCTTAAACTAGAAATAAATTTTTCTATTAACAGGACTTTTATTTAAAATCACACTAGCAAACTAACAAATATTAATGTCCTAAAGTCAAGTCAAATTTATTTGTATAGCTCTGTTTACAGTAGATATTGTCTCAAAGCAGCTTTACAGAATCCAGGACCGACAGACCAAAAACCCCTGTTGAGCATCCAAGTGGCAAGGAAAAACTCTAAAATTACAGGAACAACCTTAAGAGGAACCAGACTTGGCAGGGCATCTCCATCCTGCTCGGGTGGAGAAAAAGTGGTCTAGTTAGATTCCCCTTGTGACAAGGGTTTGAAATTACTGCACATCACTGCTTCAAAATCATATACCTGGCACATTTAAGTATAGAAGAATTAAAGCCCTGTGTTAGCTACAGTCATTCCACCGTACTACTATTTTGAGATGTTTTAACAGCATAAACATATTAAGGATGTATTATGCTAAACAAAAAAGAGATTGGGCCAAAATTTGAAATGCTAGAATGAATGTACAAGAAGTATAAATGTTTGATTGGAAGATAAAACACAAATGATAATTGATAAGTAGTAACTTTTCTCTTAACACAGTTATTAAGCACGATGCTAAAATCGCACAGCTTAACGCAGGACCAGGACTTGGCAGAAAATGTGCAGGTCATAAACACGGTGTGCATCAGAGGTCCTTCAATAATCAAATTCTGAGCTCAAAGCAGAGGTCAAAACACCAACAGAAGACAAAACACAGGAGGGTAAATTCATTTGCGGAACAAACAAAGCCAGGAAATGCATTAATGAAAACCAGGGGCGACAAAACCAGAGGGTCAAGGTTAATGAAAACACGGCTCAAATTTGTACCTGTTACGAATGCAATCAACACAATTCACACAGAAAAACACATGCTAGAGACCGAGAGACAGGAACAACAGAGGCGAGGACAATGAATCATTAGTGTAAACAATATGAGAAAAGTGGAGGACTAAACAGGATGGACTGTGTAAAAATAAAATAAATACATAAATAAAATAAATAAATACATAAAACAAAAAAATACATAAAAAAGAATGAATACATAAATAAAATAATAAAATAAATAAAATAATAAATAAATAAATTCAGCCAGAATTTTTCCAAATGCCACATTAATGTTTTATTTTTCCAAAATGGTACATTTAGAAAGTAATAAAAAAATACGCAGATTTAGGGGCTCGGGTGGCACAGTGGCGATTACACAGACACGATGGCTATCGAATTAGTAAAATCATAAGATTCAGCCAAAACAAAGCTTTAGTAAATCAATTATACAAAGCAACAGTTTAGGGAAGGTCCTTTTTTAGTTCCAGAATTGCTGTGTGGAACTATAGCCAAACGCATTTGGACACCTGACCATGAGTTTGCTGTTTATGCCATTTCAAACATTCATCTTTATGTCATCTTTTCAGCTATAACAGAAGGATTTTCAAAAGACTTTGAAGTCTGTCTATGGGAATTTGTGCCCATTCAGTCAAAAGAGCATTTGCATAGCTGGGCACTGATGTTGCCATAGTTGATGTTCCGGTTTATTCTAAGGCTGTTAGTGCCGGTCCCAAGCTCTGATAAATATGAGGGTTTTGTAAGGAAAGGCAACCGGCCTAAAACTGTATAAAAATCTGCTAAGGCAACCTCTATACATGATTCCATTAAGTTGTTTCTGTTATATGTTGCAAACTGAAACTTTTAGAAAATATTAGAAATGCTGAGCTGACACCCGTCATAAAGTGATTTTATCTCATTCTCTTCACTTAAGAGCATTTTTGTTGTTTGCAGTCAGTTTTATCAAGCAGGTATATTGGCAGTACGCTTGGCTAGGTTGCATTTAAGGTCTGGAAGGTATGTTAGGTAGCGCCGTCTTATCCGCTAGCAGTAAAGAAAGTGGTTTAAGGAAGACGGATGGTCCTCAGCAGGGTGAATCTTTTGTGTGGTGTAGTTTTCTCTCCTGAATGAGAGCGCACTCAGCACAATGCCTGTCATCTCAGTGCTGAGGAAAGACTTTTAATGTGTCCCGCTGTGTGTGTGTGTGTGTGTGTGTGTGTGTGTGTGTGTGTGTGTGTGTGTTCTATAGTGATAGCAGCAAGGAGGTCCAGGATTACAGACACAGAGTTAAGATGCACAGATTTTAGATAACTGGTTTATTACACCTGTTAGCAACTGTTTTGGTTTAAAAATAGAAAGTGTTCCAATACTTTTGTCTATATTGTGTATTTATTATATATTAATCATATAAAAATATGAGCGCCAATTTAAGCTTTATTGGTTCTTAATAAATACAGTAAAATTGCTTTATTATCCTAATTTACTTTATAATCAAGTAATTTTCTAAAGGTTTTAATCACGAACTTCTAAAATGTGTTCTGTAAAGATGGATTTGTACATAATTAAATATTATTTATTTATTGTTCTCTCTTGTTTGCTCCCATTTCTTTTAAGAATAGTGACCTGCACAGAGCCCTGACTTGACCCCACTAAACACGTTAGGGATGAACTGGAACATCCATTTTGAGACAGGCCTTCATGTCTAACATCAGTGCCAAATATTACAAATTGTCTTTTGACTAAATTGGCACAAATTCCAAACATACGAGAGTCTTTCCTGAAGAGTGGAGGCTGTTATGGCACCTTCACATTAATAGTCATGATTCTGAAATGCATTGAGCGTCTGAATGCCACTGACCCTACAGAGCGCTACATGTCTTTATTGGCACAAATAAATAAAGAAAGAAAAAAATATATATAAAATACGTAAATAAATAATAAGAAAGTGGTGAAAGTAGTTATGTTTGTTGTACATATTTTATGCAACCATTAGCAAGCTCAGGTCCTCCTAATAGAAATCAATTGAGCTAAAAAGCCACATAACAGCTATAGATGGTAACATTTCATCTTTACTAGTTAGTCTTTAACATTATATGCAAAAACAATACACAAATAAATAAATAAAAAATGGTTGGACCTACTGAAAGCCATAAGCCTTTATTACTGTACTGTACAAAAATGGCAAATTCATTTAAATGATTCTCAGTTCAATGCTCGTCATTGTGTGTGTCTGTGCGTTTAAGGTTAAGGTCAACCTATATGTCAACCTTTCCACCATACACCTTAGTACCTTCTACCTACTGCAGACGTATTTTTTAAAGCTTTGTAGCCTTAAAAACCTGCTCCAAATGTATTTAATTGAATCAGTTAATGTGCAAAACATCCAAAATTATGACATGGACTCACTTTTAATTAGTGGATTCAGCTAATTCAGCCAATTGCTTATTTTAAGCACATAAAAAAATATATATATACAGCCAGATGCAAAAAAGGTTATAAACAAATAGGCTACTTCTACAGATAAAAGTAACTGACCTTCATAGTTCCTACATAAATGGATTTCATAAATTTCAAGAGGTCTGTATTACATTCGTCTTTGTTAAACTCACAACTTGAAGTCTATAACATTAACATGCAGTGAGTGTAGAAGTGTAGACTCGTGTCTGGCAGAAGCGGGCAATAATAATTTAAACCTGTCCTGATCCGGAAATAATGAAGATCTCAACAACTCTTTCGTCTTCTGGACCATTAAGCAATGCGACGCTCCACTGGCTGATGAACAATCTCACCACTGATCGATTTCACTGCTCTGCTTGGACTTGATATTGAAGGTGAAACCTGGCTGACGTCCACTTCGTGGCCCAGTTTAGCTGATGTTAATTAGAGGGTAATTATTCTAAAATTATATTTAAAAAACCCTCACCTACCTACCTGGCTGAGGCTTGGCTTTAAGTTTTGATTAAGCATTATGGAACCAAAATGCAGGGATATCCATAAAAAAAAAAAAAACATTTTATTATTAAACAGTATATTGCTAAATAGGGACAGTCAATCATGTCTGCATGTACATGCCTGGCAGGCTGACAGCACTGCTGGGGATTCGAACCCTGAATCTCAAAGGTAGTGGGCTAGAATTATTGTGCCACCCGAGCACCCATGTACGGCAATATTGAATTCCAATAAGTTACTTTAACCTACTCTAAATATTTTAACAATATGTAGATTTGTAAACTGACATTTTAATAAGGAATTAATAATAAATGTAGCTTTCAAGTCTTTTGTATTTAAAGATTGTCCCTGCTACCCTCTAACAGCATGTCATTAATTAAATTGTAATCTGGCTGAAGCAAAAAAAAAAAGTTAATACAGATGTAGCAGATGTGAAAGTCATGTAGCATGGCACTCACCTGCCTTTAAAGGACAGGTACATCTGACCCTGCGCTCAAAGGCCTGACAGCTCCATCGGCATAATTTGTTTGTCTTAACTGGCTTTGTGCCACCCAGTATTCAAGGGCAGCGCTGTGCCACAAAGCCGAGATTGTACTGATCACGCCCATCTGTTTCAGACGACTGGCAGCCTGGACCAGATCAGACCAAAAAAAAATAAAAAATTTCAATTCCAACATGACATGAATTCCTAAACAGTTTAGCCAGCAGACTGAATGCAGGAGAACATTAGGGTGCAGTAGCACAGCCACAAAAGGTAAAAGTAAAAATTACACTAGCCCTCTAGTGCTGGGATCCAAAGTTCGAATCGGAGGGGCATCTACATACAGGCGTTTGGCTGTGTCTAAGGGAAAAGAAGGCAGAGGCTCACTTTGGTTCCATTCATGACAGGACAGGTAGTTACACAAGATTATTCAGTTGAAGTTTAATGACAAACACAGTCACACTTCACTTGCACGTCTTTGGACTGTGGGAGGAAACCGGAGCTCCTGGTGGAAACCCACACAGACATGGGGAGAACATGCAAACTTCATACAGAAAGGACCCAGAATGCTCCACCTATATCGAACCCAGGACCTTCTTGCTGTGAGGCGACAGTGCTACCCACCGAGCCACCGTGATATTGTAATAAAGAGATATTTTCTGTATATTAAATAACCAAAGCAACAGTGGTTAAATACTTGTCTTACCGTCTTACCTCACTGTATATCTGTATATGTGGTTTAATACCCGATTACTATTTATGCACTCCAGAAACTGGAGCTGTACATTCTGCATCTCCAGAGCTTTTGTAGATGGCGACAATCATCTGTAATTACGGTCTATTTCAAGTTTGCGGTGTAAGTAAATTTTCTCTCTGAACTTACACAGCTGACATGGCATGTGACTTTCATATCCATTTAGAAAATGACTCCATCATTAGGAAACCATTTCAGAACCTTCCAAAGCAAGTAAAAACCAACACCATGATTTTAAAAACATAAAGAACTAACGGCGCTACTGGAATCTAATATCTTGTTGCAAAGGATTAAAGAGCCTAATTTACAGCCAACATTTTAGACAGAAGTGTTGAAAGATCCTCTTTAGACTTTAAATAATAACTCTGCAGAAAACAAATGGTTAGATTTATACACGTAAATATAAAAAGGAAAAGTTTAAGTCTTACAGTTTGAGTGGGAAATCGTCTGGTAAGCGGTGAATGAATGGATTTAATTAGTCATACAAACGTTCCAGTAAAAAATATTGCAAGGCAAGAGTCAATAAGTTCATAAATCTTCTGAAAGAGCTTCTCACACACCCATTTTCATGATTTAACTCAGTCATGGGAAATGATTTGCCCAACGTTATTTATGAAAACGTCTTTAAAACCCTTAAGGCCAAAACCTTCCCATAATCTTCGACTGTTTAACTCACTCTGATGAGCCACTAACCCCACATAACACCAACTCATTTCATCCTGATGAGTCAGTTATCGGATAAGTTGTCTGTAAGTTTGTGAGCCGTAGTACTTACTGCTATTGGGTGTAAATAAACATGAATCACAGGATTAATCACATGAAAATAGCCATCGTTAAAGTCAAGTCTGTCAGGACACAAGTGGAACTGGTGTCCCAATATAAAACACACCCTATATTCGATCACATACTGTAAGTGTCTTTTTTGTTTAGGGTATATGTAATAAACAGTTTAGACAATCTATGCATACACAACTGTGGGTGCTCCTGCCAAGCTAGATAAGACCAAAGGCAAGACCAGCTTGGCAAGACATAATTGAAGTATCCGACTCATTGTTTTCACCCCTAAAGCTCTTGGCGCTACTACATGCGCCGATTGATTGTACCAGCATCTCAGTTTGTTGTGGGGGCCCCAGTAATCCTGTTCGTCTTGTACATTGTTACAGAAACAATTCATTACCGAACATTGCTGGTCAAAGCAGATTTGCCGGTTTACAAGCATCTTTTTATGTCTTAAATGGAAATTCGAAGGTTGGATTAAAAGTAGATGTGCCCGGTATGAATTCACATGGTTCGTGCCAACCATGCTCAGAAGGAATTTCAGAGGACTTTAAATTAGAATTGTAGACATATTGCAGTTTTAAGAAATTACAAAAGCTTTAAGACCTGGGAGTTCAACAAGCCACAGCATTCCTGAAGTACTATTACAAGGAATGGGCCTTCTTCTAATGGCCAAGATGACGAAAGGAAAAAACTTAAATTCATTGTCAGCTATAAGGAAAAACATTAAATAAAAATGCATTTATTGGAAGATAAAACCAGGCTGTGACATGGTTGGATGCCTCACAGCTTGGACAGCTTGTAACCATTAATGTATAAACACATAAAAGTTATATTTAGGTTTTACAAGTCCCACTTAAGACTATAACAGCCCAAAATGGTTTATCTTGTGCATATACTGCTTATCTCCAGATGCCACATGGCCCATTACATTAAGTTTGTTAGTTTCTTAGGGATCAGTCCGAGGTCGACCAAGTCCATACCACATTGTGTCAGCAATTAATATAGAAAAGCAAGTTAAATAAAATGTAAAACAAGTTTATTTCAAAGCAGCAGTGTTTCAGTTCATAAATTAGATCAATCTTGCTTAAAAATCTGGTGCAAATACCAATCTAGTCCTTTCCAACTTGATCCCCAAAGACTCATTTCATTATATTATGGAATAAAAGTAATGCTTACCCATGCATAGACTTCATTCTTTGGTGTAGGCCTAAAGCGATGCTCACAAAACTCAAGAAGTTCTAAATTAAACACACAATTCTTTTTTGTGTGTTACAAAAACTGGGTCTTAATGTTTGGGATAATATTGATGTTACATAAGTGTTACACAACACATTTTAGATTAACAAACCTGTAAAACATAAAGAAACACAAAAGCAACAGCTTACCCTTAGCAAAACATAATAAGCCATTTTCTTTTCTTCATTCTTTTCTAGGCTTCCATTCTTAGATCTTCCAAGTGTAGATTGTCCCTACTGGTGCGACGTATATTTACCATGTCTATCTGTAGTCTGTAGCAATGTTGTCTCAAAACAGCACCTTAGCTAATAGCTTTGGGTTCATTTATACTGATAAGCCTTTAAAGCATTACAAACAAGGCATTCTGGGGATTTTTTTTTCATAATATCACATTAAACCTACTAGAATGCTGCACGTTGCTCATCTGCTCTCTTAGGAGGGAGTTATTTTCTTTTGATATTTTTATATTATTAAGTAATCAAGGTCCCGGTAGACTCTCATAGCTCAGTGCTCCAGGGGACCGCCCGTCTCAGCTGTGCAGTAGCTCGGACACAATTTTGTTGCTTTTATCTTCATGCTTTAAGGCCTCTTTTCTCGTGCTATCTTAAAGTTTCCAGTTCAAGCACCCAGATTGCAAGATGTGCAGCTTATCAACTTGCACTTCATAAAGGCTGCTTATGTTTATCTGTACTGGGAGCCTTGCCATGTTAGAAATCCACGGTCTTCCAACTGTAGAGCCAAAAGAGATAATATTAACCCTGGCTCAGTGCGGAAAAAGATGTTTTACAGTACTGGATCAGCAGAAGGAGGATTGAGGGGAAAGCAGCAGCTCATCTGTGGCCAAACATGTTTTTGTATTCATCTACTGAAGCACACCAAACTAAATGGGAGGTGGAAAGGTCAGATCATTCAGTAGAATCATACATGGTTTGCAAAATACTGTACTGGAAGCAAATAAAGTATTGTCCTTATTTAAAAGTATAGAAGGTCTCTTCACCGAGCATGCTCTCGATGGTGTAGGAACTTGCTAAGGATGTAGTATACTGCACATTTATTTGGTTTCTTTATAGTCATTGATTTCCTCAGAGCGAGTAATATCCCTTTAGCACGTCGTACGTCGTTCAGTCCCCAGGAGAGCCAAGGTCTCCCGTGACACCTGATATTTCTTTCTCTTCATTACCCCTAGTTCACAACGCAGCTGGCTCCGGCTCAGTAGGAAGCATTGATTGTTCACGGCCGTGTGATAAATACTGTCACTGGCAGGATACACTGTAAACAGAATGTTGTTCTCTAGAAATGTCCGTCTGTATGTCATTACTGGGTGCTGGTGCAGGCCAGATAATAAATGAGCTGATAAATACAGAGAGACTTACAGTGGCAGCACTGAGGGGATGAAATCTAGTCTGGGAGCATAAAAGTAATATAGGAATCAACTGACATTGTAGTCCAAGGTTAGACTTTTTTCAGAAATAGCAGCTCATATTTTTTTCTTTTGGCTGCTCCTGTATTTAGGGGTCACTGCAATGGATTTAGTCCGCAAACCAGACAGTTTTTAAGCTGGACACCCTTGCTACCCATAATACAGTAGTAGGCTAAAGTTGGCTCAGTGGGACAAAATACATCTCCAGTGCCTCTCAAGTTTAAGTCCTGGCTGCTATGGTCATATGGGTACCCTAGGGTGTCCTTAAAGAGTCAGGGTTGGGTGTCCTAAACCTATTAAAGGATTCATAGAAAAAATACAGTGGTACCTTGTAACTCGACATCCCCTAAACTCGAAAGTTTTAAAACTTGACTTGAAATTTGTACCCTTAAACTTGACATGTGTGCAGCTGTGTGAATATGAGACGAATCTGCATTTGTGTGGAATAACCATCAGATCCAGTCTGAAAGCTCCACATGTATCTGTGTTTATCTGGATTTTTCTCCTGTTTCACTTTTAAACTTGTGTTACAGCTCGGGGTTCTGAGAAATTGTGAAAATCATTTTTTCTGGGGGTCTAAAACGCTTGTAGTTAAAATGTACTAACAGAAGGAGACAGGAGCACTAAACTTCTCTTAATTATTACTTCTCATAAGTTCCTCCACTAATAAAAATCCTTTGCTCGTTGTTTCAGTACAATAGATCACGTCAAGCTTTGTGCACCGCCGTCATGCTTCACAGGAAATAACGGCACAGCCAGAGTAAAAGCGGTTTTGTCGCTTCCCATGTGAATGCACCGGTACTGAACTCGCTAAGGAATACGGTATTCCAAGATCAAGCATCTCCACGATTAAGAAGCATAAGGAAGCAATAAAAAGTAAAGGTAAAGTGCAGGTTTTATTGTATTTCAGTGTATACGTGTCAAAAACAACCACATTATTTAAAATATGTGCAGTTCCACGGGACCATGGAATGCATTAACAGGTTTCCCAAACATTCTTATGGGAACAAATAGCTTGAAACTCAACATCTTTGAAACTCGACGCCACTCCCAGAACCAGTTGACGTCGAGTTTCAAGGTACCACTGAATTTGTCCAAGGGGATAGAAACTGTAAAGAGGCCAAAAGTTTCAAGGCTATCAATGGACAGACATGCTGTCTGACAAAAACTATGTTGTTTTAACGCTGACATATTTTTTCCAACACCAGCTACAGCCAACATGACTTTCACCTGGTTAATAACCATTTAGTTCATTTGTATTCAATGTGAGTACCGACTGCACAGCTGTGGTTATACAGCAGACATGTGGCCCATTGTTCGAGACTGAGTCGAACTCCATGCCCTGTCGCTCTAAGAGCGCTTCACACACACTTGTTATCTAGTGGGCACCCTGAATAGTCCTCGTGGTTCATTAGTATGCTGAACAAGGGTACCGTCATTCTCAGTTTTCCACCCCAGGGTCACTTTTTGAATTCCAGGTTTCTGCCACAGGTTCAGGTCTAGTGTTAGTCATAAAAATCCACTGTGGTACCGTCGCTGATACAAGCTGTACGTCTAGGAAAGTGGCTGTCATAATATATAATCACCAAATCTGGGCATCTTTGATCTGAGAGCGTTGAAACATGCATCTGAAATCGATGGATGGACTGCGAAAAGCAATCTGCAGAGAAATTGGCATTGTGTACAGCACAATTGCCTGGAACTTGCTATTAATATTCTGAGACCATATCAGTCGCGCAGGCGGCCTGCGAATCCCTCAGTCAGAGGCGGTAAATGTAATGATCCCTCGGGCTTCCGAACTCCCCACAGACGCAGTCACGCACCGCCGTGGCGAATCAGACCGAGAGAGTGCCGAGTGCGTGAACACTAACATCAATACAAGGAATAGATTTTAATTTCGGACTCCAGTGTGGAAAATGTATTGGTGTTGCAATGCACACGTCAAGGAACAAACCCCAATCTAGTCTGAGATGAGTGAAGGAGCTTGTTCGGAATTACTTTCCACTGTCTATTGTATTGCTGATGCTCCGTGTACTCTAGCAACATCATTTCAACTCAAAATCAATAGGACTTGGCTCTATTGATGCTGCCTGCTGTGTACATGATGAGTTGATAGTCCTGTTGGCCTTTTTGAATGTAAAGAGAGAGTGTGTCGGCTTAAGTGCTGAGATTCACTAACAATTATGACCAAGGAAAACATTTGACAGTATTAAAAAGCCTTATTTCCACCAGCCTTGTGACTAGCTTCTAAATTATTTTGGCTTTTTAAGACTGCTAGATTCATTCAGAATAAAATGGGAGCAATGATTCATCAGGAAAAAAGACACTTGATTTCAAGGTAACATACACCGATCAGCCATAACATTAAAACCACCTCCTTGTTTCAACACTCACTGTCCATTTTATCAGCTCCACTTACCATATAGAAGCACTTTGTAGTTCTACAATTACTGACTGTAGTCCATCTGTTTCTCTGCGTGCATTGTTAGCCCCCTTTCATGCTGTTCTTCAATTGTCAAGTATTATTTAGGTGGTGGATTATACTCAGCCCTGTAGAGACACTGACATGGTGGTGGTGTGTTGGTGTGTGTTGTGCTGGTATGAGTGGATCAGACACAGCAGCGCTGCTGGAGTTTTTAAACACCTCACTGTCACTGCTGGACTGAGAATAGTCCACCAACCAAAAATATCCAGCCAACAGCACCCCGTGGCCAGCGCCCTGTAACCACTGATGAAGGTCTAGAAGATGACCGACTCAAATAGCAGCAATAGATGAGCGATCGTCTCTGACTTTACATCTACAAGGTGGACCAACTAGGTAGGAGTGTCTAATAGAGTGGACAGTGAGTGGACACAGTATTTAAAAACTCCAGCAGCGCTGCTGTGTCTGATCCACTCATACCAGCACAACACACACTAACACACCACCACCATGTCAGTGTCACTGCAGTGCTGAGAATGATCCACCACCTAAATAATACCTGCTCTGTGGTGGAACTACAAAGTGCTTCTATATGGTAAGTGGAGCTGATAAAATGGACAGTGAGTGTAGAAACAAGGAGGTGGTTTTAATGTTATGGCTGATCAGTGTATACTGTTATACACAAGACTGTAATAGTAGAGTCAACAAACAATTTGCTTCAGCAGTTTAGGACAATCAGTAGAAGTCATGTGTACACGAGTAAACAGTGAAGCTCTCTGGTTAAATAAAATAATAATGGTAATACACAATGTAAATGATACAGAAATCTGTTTTGTACATTATAGTAAGTAGCTAAATTTTTTCCACATTCTGCTGTTTTCTGTTGCTCTCCCAGGTATCCGTTCTACAGACAAGCTAACACTTAGTTAGCACGTAAAGTAGCATCAAGAGAGACGCAATTAAGACCGACCTGCTTTATTACTTCGAATGTGCTCGAACTGCACAAGAATTACAGTTTTAATTGTTGCTGAAAGCTTTTCCTTTTCTTGGACGTGTTTACTTACAAAAGGTAAATGTTCCAGATCAACTATTAGCCAAGCAGTTTAATTAGCACGGAACACCTCAACCAGGATAAATAACTGTTCCTTTTTTTGTGATGTCTCTGAGGTTTATTTGTGTTTATTTCTTACAAACAAGCGACCCAGATTTTAGAACCAAGAGAACTTGATGACTGGTGATTTGATTTGTAAATTGCAGACAGCCAAAACCAGGTGGATTAATATAGAGCTGGTTTAAAATGGCATTTCCCATTTATCATACAATGTTCTCATTCCTTTTGACTTCTTACAGCTCTTTTGCTTTTTGTATGACCTCCACGCTGGCCAAGGAGAGCCACCGTCTAGCAGCAGTGTTCTCCAACACAGCGGTCGGCGACCACTTCTTTCCTTCTGTCAGCAGTGGATTCTCACGAGAGCTGGAGGCCAATGTTGGTGGCAACACTCACTGCTAAGGTTCAGAGCATTTATGGAAAGGATGTCAGCGCAAGAACTGTTCATTATGAGATTCATTAGTTGGGTTTTTATGGCACATGATAATGCTGCTTTGTATACGTGGAATCATCCTCTCTTACATGGTAGTCTGGTCAACAAGTCTGGTTTTATGAGATGCCAGGAGGATGCTAACTGCCTGTGTGGTGGAGCAGGAATGATGATCTACACTCCTTACTTCCACTAAAGTGAAATCTCATTAATATAAC
This sequence comes from Trichomycterus rosablanca, assembly GCF_030014385.1. Lineage (NCBI taxonomy): Eukaryota > Metazoa > Chordata > Actinopteri > Siluriformes > Trichomycteridae > Trichomycterus > Trichomycterus rosablanca. Next base: position 3,369,622 of record NC_086011.1, read on the forward strand.
ATACAAAGACATCTGTACTTCTATTTCTTCATCCAAAGTGGAGGAAATTTTTCACCCTCACACAAACCTGACCCCAACCCTATCCAACACCCTGAAATGGAATGCTGACTGTGAGCCCGACTTTCTCTTTCAACATCAGTGACATCTAAATAAAGCTGAACTTCACGCAGAGATTTAGTAAAGGCGAGTGATTAGAACGGCTCTTCTCCTCTCTGAGGAAGCCGAGCTGTTGGACCATGCTGCTGGTGCCCATGTGCATATGTTTGGACAATCTGGCAGGTGCAACAAACCAAATGTGCAGCTTTTCTTCTCTCAGACTGGCTAAAATGTTAGAACAGTGGGAAATTCAGATAAAAGATGATACGCCTGGGGTCAAATGCAAAATGAAAGGACGTCTGCAGTCTGTCATGGCAGTCTTAGATAGATGGATGGATAGATGGATAAGTACTTTATACTTCATTGGTTGAAGGAAATTAAAGTTTAGCCATTAGGAGTTTATTTATTTATTTATCAGGATTTTAACCCTTATGTTTTACACACGGTTACAATTATGACAGAAACGGTAGTTACTCATTACACAAGATTCATCAGTTCAAGTTTAATGTCAAACACAGTCATGGACAATTTTGTATCTCCAATTCACCTGACTGCACGCCTTTGGACTGTGGGAGGAAACCCACGCAGACACGGGGAGAACATACTAACTCCACAGAGAAAGGACCCAGACCACCCCACCTGGGGATCGAACCCAGGACCTTCTTGCTGTGAGGCGACAGTGCTACCCACTGCCCCATTGGGAGTTTAGACGCCTTTATCTTAAGCGACTTACAACTGTGACCACAAACAATCCAACCAATTGACCATTAAGGTCCTTGATTAAGGGCCCCGCAGTGGTAACCTGGTAGTTTTCGAACCAACAACATTCTGATTACTAATCCATTACCTTAATAGCTAAATAAATTAAGCATGATAAAGGCATGTGCTAGCGCGAAAATGGCCTGCTTAGACAATGAGCAACTTAGATGAATAATTTGGTAGTGTGGGAAGATTTTGGAGCCATTGAGCTCCCAAGATTCTCAGTGGGCTACATGGACATGTTCTATTCCGATTGAGCTGTTAGTTAGTTAGTTAACGAATTATTAGACTGCAAATACGTTCAGCTGTTTTCAGTTTGATTACTGGAACAATTTGTAACATAAAGTTAAATAAATAAAAGCAAAAAATAGCATAAGTAAGCGTTCAAGTGGTGCAGCGGTAAAACAAACTAGCACACCAGAGCTGACATTTCGAACACGTTGGTTTAAAACTCAGCTCTGCCATCCGCTTGGGCTGGGCGGCTATAAGAACAACGATTGGCCTGTTGTTCATACAGGGAGGGAAGCCGGATGCAATTATGACCTCTGCTGGCCTGTTGATGGAACCTGCACAGAGCTGAGGAATAATGTGATCAGGGTGTGGCTCTCCGTACACAAAGCTGATCTGCATATGCACTCGCCCGTGCAGGTGAAAAGATGCAGTCGATACTGCACACGTGTCGGAGGGGGTGTGTGACGGTCTCGCTCTCCTCAATCAGGAAGCATAATGCAAAGAGGAAGTGCATAAAAAAACGATGAAGTAAATATATGAAACCTTAAATATGAGAACTCAATGGTTTGCTCTGTTTTTTGTGGATATGTTTGTGGCTTTGTGGTGACTTGTTGATATGGAGAAACTATAAACACGAGCATCACAGCATCACACAGGCAGCTTGAATTCATAAATACATAAAGGTCATAAATAGCAAAACTTTACAGCGACTCAGCTTCCATTTACTGCGCTTTTTTTTCCTCTTCAAAAAAAAAGCTGCAGTTTCCATGACGACTAAGCCAGAGCGAGCGTTCCTCACACTCGTTTTATTGTAAAAGCAGTGATATTTAGCATGCCTATTGGATTTTCATGATTTTATTTGGGTTTAAGGGCAGATTTGCTAGAACCCATTGCTCATATTCATTAGATGCCGAAGATTTAGACGAGTCAGTTGATTTTTCTCCTGTTATTTCTGGTGTTTTATAGCTAAAAGCAGGTCTGTCCTGAGGGCCGGGATGCTGGGATGCCAAGTGCGTCTGTTTGAAGGTGTTTTTTAGTCACATTTATGTAACAGATTGAAATATAAGCTTATTACGTCTCATCGAGTGCCAGTTTCATCATGGAACTGTGATGCTCTTCTCTTTATGCTTTCCCAGCCTGTCACATCTCATCAGATTCGCTCCTGCTCAGGATAATGTAGTGTGTTTCCGACTCCCACACTGCAATCTGCAGGAACAGGGACAGATTTCACTCTGCTCTTAAATAAATATACACCATGATATACACTGATCAACCATAACATTAAAACCACCTTCTTGTTTCTACACTCACTGTCCATGTTATCAGCTCCACTTACCATATAGAAGCACTTTGTAGTTCTACGATTACTGACTGTAGTCCATCTGTTCCTCCGCATGCTTTGTTAGCCCCCTTTTATACTGTTCTTCAATGGTCAGGACCCCCACAGGACCACCACAGAGCAGGTATTATTTAGGTGGTGGATTATACTCAGCACTGCAGTGACACTGACATGGTGGTGGTGTGTTAGTGTGTGTTGTGCTGGTATGAGTGGATCAGAAACAGCAGCACTGATGGAGTTTTTAAACACCTCACTGTCTCTGCTGGACTGAGAATAGTCCACCAACCAAAAATATCCAGCCAACAGCGCCCCGTGGGCAGCGTCCTGTGACCACTGATGAAGGTCTAGAAGATGACCGACTCAAACAGCAGCAACAGATGAGCGATCGTCTCTGACTTTACATCTACAAGGTGGAGCGACTAGGTAGGAGTGTTTAATAGAGTGGACAGTGAGTAGACACGGTATTTAAAAACTCCAGCAGCGCCGCTGTGTCTGATCCACTCATACCAGCACAACGATTCCTACACCATCACTAGTAGCAAAAATTTAACTAAATGATCACATCATAGATTAGAAAACAGACACACGTCAACAGGTCGAAACTGACAGATGGCATGGTGGGAAAACTGAGGGCAGATTGATACAGACAGGACTTGAATGATATTTAACCGGCGAGCCGAGTGACAAATCAGAAGCTCTGATGCTTAAACGTCCTTGCCGTCTCAGACTGGGGGCGAGATTTTCGCTGACGCATACCTGTCAGGTCTGGAATTTATATTACCCAGATGAGACATCGGACAAGCGGTGCAGCTGACAAAACTTCAATCAGACTGAGGGGATTGTGACGTTTGTGGCATATCATTACTTTTTAAAAAAGGTGATACATTAAAGGTCTGATTTTTACTTGAAAGACATGCTGATGTCAGGTCACGGTCTCGGTCCGGTGTTCACGTGATTCAGTTTCACTACACTTATATAACAAGTGACCAGTATTATGTGGCCTTGTGTCATTTTCCAACAAATCATCAGAACTGGAGAGTTCAATACATTAACATGACAGGGGAAAATGTGTGGCCTGGATGATGAATGCTGAAGGTATGTAATAAATTCTGTAATAAATCACGGCATAAATAAATAAATAACAAGAATTGCATTAACAAGAATCCAAGAACAACCTATGAACAAGAAACTGCCTATGAAATTACAATAACAGAAAGAAAATGATGACAGATTTATGTAGCTCAGGTTGATGCCGCCTCTTGTAGTGAACTGGCTCTCAGTCATTGTTCCAATTCATCCTAAATTTCGGGAGGGTTTGTTATGGTCTGAGTCATCAAACTTACATTTACATTTTTGGCATTTAGCAGACACTTTTATCCAAAGCGACTTACAGTACTGGGACAGTATACTGTCTAAGCAATTGAGGGTTAAGGGCCTTGCTCAAGGGCCCAACAGCAGCAACCTGGCGGTGGTGGGGCTTGAACCAGCGACCTTCTGGTTACTAGTCCAGTACCTTAACCGCTAGGCTCTGACATCCCGTGCAAACTGTGTCTATAGGCCTTGCTTTTTATCCTGGGTCAGTAAGGGACCTCCCTGAACTGCTCCACCTTAAAAGCAAAGTATTAATCTAAAATAATTTATTTTCTACACCAGTTAGTAGCGGGTGTGTCTAAAACATCTAAACAACTAAAATTAGGAGGGGTGTCCACCAATTTTGACCATGTATTAATTTATTAGCACGATTGCTGGGTAAATTCTAGGTAGGGTCATGTGTGAACAAATGTAAATCTAATACTGGGTTATTAAAATACCAGCACTATATTAATGATTTAAACATTAGCACAGTAGAAGGAAACATGTGAGTGTCAACAGTCAATAGCAAGCCAGAGCGGGCGTCATGAGCACTGGAATTAAATACATTAAACTGTTTTAACCTTATTTACCTTTTTTCCCTATTTATTGTCTAGTAAATCGACAGTTGTCTATATTTATTGTCTAGCACTACCACTATATGACAGACAATAGTGTCTACTAATGGGGACAACAGGTCTAAGTTAAGCAAAACAAGGTATAAGGCATAACAAAGCCAAAGTGTAATGTCCCCATATGTGACCGCAGGGACTCAAGTGGTTAGAAAAGGCTGTACGGAAAATAAATCATCTTTAAAAAAACAGTATTTGCAGTGTTTGTAAGTATAAGAGAGACTTTTTTTATGTTTCACGTATTTATCTGCCACAATGTTTAACTAGATAAAGGTCGCCTGTGATGTTTATAGCTTCTGCGTGTCTAATTTGCCTTTTAACATTATAAATATTCAGTGTTAATGTGTATAATATCTTCATTTGTTTTATAGACACGGATTAAACAGAGATCTTGTTTAAATCCAACAAAGTACTGATTAGCTTGCGGCTAATGGTGCGAAAAGGTTAAGCCATTATGCAGTGCAATGAGCAGTAACTGAGGATGATTAATGACATCAAGATAAAGACAGACGTGTTTTTTGCCATTTAAAATGTAAAAGAAATGAATGAATGTTAGTTACCAGAGTGGTTAGCACTGAAGTTGGGTGATGGGGCTTGCGGTCGGTACTCCAATACACCCTAAATGTGCTTTATAGGGTTGAGATTAGGACTCGGTTTACAGAGACACTCCCATGCTGAAACAAGACAGGGTATTCCTTAAACTGTTGCCAAAAACGTAAAAATGTCCCTGTATGTTGCAGCATTTCACCTCTTTATAGCTCAAATGTAAATTATATAATTGAAACATTAAACAAATAAACAACTGGAGATAAAATAGGGGACACTAATCTGGTACATACATTTATTGATTATTTAATATGCTGCTCTGCAAATACAGATAAACCATGTGGGTATACAATTACTGACTGTAGTCCTTGCTATTTTGTTCATCTGACCTGATCAGATCTGAAACATCAGATGATGTTTGAGCGATGGATCATTTTCAGCACTGCAATGACACTAGCATGGTAACGACATTGTAGTGTCTGTTGTGCTGTTAGTGTATCAGGTGCAGCAGTGTTGTTAGGATATCAACGTTTGACTACATCCTGTACATTTGTCTTCTCTTTATTCTGTACCTGGTAAATCCTGCATCTTTTACCCTATGCATTAGCGTAGTACAGACCCGCTAACATCTCCTCAGTATCGCGGCCGTTTGAGTGGGCAGTGTTAATACGTGTGGGTGGGGGATGAGGTTCTGGGGCATCGATTTCTCTGTCTGCTCCTTTATTCCATGAAAGCAAACGTTCCTGCGCTGGTTCCTACATCACCGCTTTCTAATTCCTTCTCTGGTTCTGTCTAACATGTTTATTTCTCGTCCGCGTCAGTTGTGCTGTGCATCCAGCCTCGTGGTAATTTAATCAACCCGCTACTTTACAACCAACGGCGGCTCCCAGTTTTTCAGCAACTCTGAGGCGGTTACACCGTTACATTACGAGTCATTTGATTACGATCCTTATTACAGACGATTTGCAGGAGCAGTGTGAAAGAAAGTAAATGTACTCATGCAATGCATTTATTTGCAAAAAGCTAAACAAAAACTACCTTATAAAATGTATGAGGGATCTTCAAAAAGTTTCCTCACTTTTATATTTTGGTTATAAGCGGTGAGGGAGGGAGGAGTAGTAATCGGTCGTGTCTGAGAGACTGAGAGGCACTTATAGTCCAGATTTAGCGCCATCTGATTTCCACCTTTTTGGACGCTCAAAGAAGCTTTTGGGGAAAGAAAATTTTTATGTGATGATGATGTGAAAGCAGCAGATGATGTGCATCAGAAACGTTTTGAAGAACCCTCGTAAAAAAAGGGGTGGCACGGTGGGTAGCACTGTTGCCTCACAGCAAGAAGGTCCTTGATTCAATTCCCAGATGGAGCAGTCTGGGTCCTTTTTGTGTGGAGTTAGCATGTTCTCCCCTTGTCTGTGTGGGTTTCCTCCGGGAGCTCTGGTTTCCTCCCACAGTCCAAAGACGTGCAATCGGGTTAACTGGAGATATTAAAATTGCCTAAGTGTGTGTGTTTGTCCTGTGATAAACTGGCAACCCATCCAGGGCGTTTTCTGCATTTCATCCAGTGAATTTGACCCACCACGACCATGACAAGGATAAAGCAGTGGTAAAACAGACAATGAATAAATAAAAAAAGGACTTATTTTAAATCTATATTTTAGTGGAAAAAGATACTAAACTCAAATTAATTAAACTATATTATTATATGTATATAATATATATTTTTATTATTATAGTTTCCTCACTTTTTTAACTCTATTTATTAAGAATTTCAAAAACAAATCACATCACTTTTCTACATCGTCACCTTCCGATGCATATTTCCAGCGTCGTATCAACTTTTTAATGCCATCAGCAACAAATGTTTTTGGTTGAGCGTGTAGCCACTGATGCGCCGCTGCTTTCACATCATCATCACATGAAAATCTTCTTCCTCCTAAAGCCTCTCTGAGCGTCCAAAAAGGTGGAGATCAGATGGAGCTTAATCAGGACTATAAGTCTCTCAGACACGACCGATTACTTCTCCTCCCACCCTCACCGCTTATAACCAAAATATAAAAGAGCAGAAACTTTTTGAAGATCCCTCGTATTTCTCACCTCTCTCAGTGATCCGTTGTTACTGTTACTCCACTAACCAGTTTTATACGGAACATGAGAATGAAATGTGCAGTAGATAAAGACATAATTATTCCTCCACAGCGATCAGGACCGGTAGAGCTTTAGATAATTCACAGATTTTCAGAATCCCCACTGTATTATCTCGCTTGAATGGCTCTGGACGTCCCGTGCGAGCAATTGTACAGTAAGTGCTCAATTACGAGCCCCTCTTTAGTGTTATCGGGAGGCTTCCAGCTGGCCGCTGATAGATTCACTTGTGCGGGATGAAGCCTGTGCACACACACCGGTGGGAATAAAAGAGATTAGGTAGAAAAGATGTCCTGAGGTGAAAGACAAACATCTTCAATACTGTACCAGAAATGAAAGTGGGAAAAGATTCCATAAAATGACCTGATCCAAAATAAAATGAGTAAAGTACTGACATGATTAGCTTAGCTTTGTTTGATGAGCTAAAATCAGTCAGCAAATATTTACTTGATTTTCCACTCATACCAGCACAACACACTGTCCTGTGGGGGTCCTGACCATTGAAGAACAGCATGAAAGGGGGCTAACAAAGCATGTAGAGAAACAGATAGACTACAGTCAGTAATTGTAGAACTACAAAGTGCTTTATATAGTAAGTGGAGCTGATAAAATGGACAATGTGCAAAGGATTTTGATATCGGATGACATAAATCTGTTGGGTGCTTGGGTGACACAAAGTACGGTAACACAGTACTGCTGAGATCTGGGGATCCAGGGTTTGAATCTCAGCAATGCTATCGGCCAGTATGCATGGACATAATTGGCTAATATCCAAGGAAATGGGGAGGAAGGGTGGCTGAAACAACCTAGCCATTGGGAGATGTACTTGTAAGTGCGCTCTTAGTGCCGTTCCTAGCCTGGATGGAAATCGGGAAAGGCATTCGGCATTAGAACTGTGCCTAGTCAGGTATGTTGTGGCAATGCCTAAATGCAGCTAAAAAAAGAACAAAAATAAGATAATCTTTCTCCTGGTTTCTCTCTCCTGGTTTCTCCATCTCTCTCCTGGTTTCTCCTGGCTGTGTTTGTTAAGCATCCAATCAGACTACTGGGACTGCTGAGACAGGGTTTCTATAATGCGCTGGTGGGCTAGCGCATTAGACCACTGCAAGACCCGAGCACCACACGTTCTTTCACTTCTACTTACTACTTTTGATCTATTTATTTCTATTAGTCTGTTAGAATTACTGCCTCGAAGTTTCCCAATAATTTCTGTAATTATACATTCAGGTGTAACTGTGTTTCTGACGAGAGCACGGAGCCAGGTTCCTCCGCGTCCATCCAAGAATCCAAGATAAAAGCCTGCATAGCTAAAACTCCTCCAGGTTTATTTGCATAACTCCGCTTGTTGGCTAGCTTTAGTTCTCACTGAGCTAAAGCCTCTGTTCTGACCTGTGATATGGAAATCCTGGCTTACTGTAACTGTGAGAGCCTGTGACAGGTGGATAAGCCTCCCTGGAGCTTTATCTTCTCTGCAGACTTTTGGCTTTGCAGTAATGGCTGCCGTCCTCCCAGTCGCTGACAGCTTGTCCTCGCCTCTCCTGTCGGGACCGAACTCGGTGTCTCCCAATTACAGCTGGATCAGCCTCGATATTTCAGGACTAGCGCATTTCGGTGCTCGGAGAGTCATTAAGCCGTCTGACAGTGCAATTAGCCCACCCACGCACGCGATAAGCAGCATGCTGATTGGTGGGAGGGATGGCAGGAACGCTCACACCCTCCAATCTGCCCACACACACACACACACACAGGCTTGTATTCTTCTGCCAGTCCTGTCTGCAGATGGCAGAGAATGATCATAATGATCCGCTAAAGCAGAACAAGAAGACAGAGCTGGCAGGCTTTGGGACTCCCATGAATGCCAAATTCAGATGAGAAGCATTTAGCGCTTCGTTCATAGCGAGGCTGGACGCAAAATGTCGCTTTGCTCAGCGTTTGGCTCGAGCGGTGAGTAGAAACGTCATCAAACCACGCTCGCTGTAAATCGCCGGCTGTAAATTTGTAAACCAAATCCAAATCCACTTTCAAAGCATCCACAATCATCTATGTTTAGCTGTTGTGTTAAAGCTCTGAGTGCTGATTGGTGAGGAACAGCTTCTCCTCCATGTTTGCACTTACCACATCATATGAAACAGTTTGTCTCATTGGAGGCGTTTTACAACTTTGCGTTTAGCAGACGCTTTTATCCAAAGCAACCTACAGTTCTGTGACTGTATACAGTCTAAGCAACAGAGGGTTAAGGGCCTTGCTGAAGGGCCCAACAGTGGCAACCTGGCAGTGGTGGGGCTTGATCCAGCGACCTTTCGATTACTAGTCCGGTACCTTAACAGCTAGGCTACAACTGCCCCTAGTGATGTACAGGGGTTGGACAAAATAACTGAAACACCTGGTTTTAGACCACAATAATTTATTAGTATGGTGTAGGGCCTCTTTTTGCGGCCAATACAGCGTCAATTCGTCTTGGAAATGACATATACAAGTCCTGCACAGTGGTCAGAGGGATTTTAAGCCATTCTTCTTGCAGGATAGTGGCCAGGTCACTACGTGATGCTGGTGGAGGAAAACGTTTCCTGACTCGCTTCTCCAAAACACCCCAAAGTGGCTCAATAATATTTAGATCTGGTGACTGTGCAGGCCATGGGAGATGTTCAACTTCACTTTCATGTTCATCAAACCAATCTTTCACCAGTCTTGCTGTGTGTATTGGTGCATTGTCATCCTGATACACGGCACCGCCATTGGATGCACATGGTCCTCCAGAATGGTTCGGTAGTCCTTGGCAGTGACGCGCCCATCTAGCACAAGTATTGGGCCAAGGGAATGCCATGATATGGCAGCCCCAACCATCACTGATCCACCACCATGCTTCACTCTGGGCGTGCAACAGTCTGGGTGGTACGCTTCTTTGGGGCTTCTCCACACCGTAACTCTCCCGGATGTGGGGAAAACAGTAAAGGTGGACTCATCAGAGAACAATACATGTTTCACATTGTCCACAGCCCAAGATTTGCGCTCCTTGCACCATTGAAACCGACGTTTGGCATTGGCACGAGTGACCAAAGGTTTGGCTATAGCAGCCCGGCCGTGTATATTGACCCTGTGGAGCTCCCGACGGACAGTTCTGGTGGAAACAGGAGAGTTGAGGTGCACATTTAATTCTGCCGTGATTTGGGCAGCCGTGGTTTTATGTTTTTTGGATACAATCCGGGTTAGCACCCGAACATCCCTTTCAGACAGCTTCCTCTTGCGTCCACAGTTAATCCTGTTGGATGTGGTTTGTCCTTCTTGGTGGTATGCTGACATTACCCTGGATACCGTGGCTCTTGATACATCACAAAGACTTGCTGTCTTGGTCACAGATGCGCCAGCAAGACGTGCACCAACAATTTGTCCTCTTTTGAACTCTGGTATGTCACCCATAATGTTGTGTGCATTGCAATATTTTGAGCAAAACTGTGCTCTTACCCTGCTAATTGAACCTTCACACTCTGCTCTTACTGGTGCAATGTGCAATTAATGAAGATTGGCCACCAGACTGGTACAATTTAGCCATGAAACCTCCCACACTAAAATGACAGGTGTTTCAGTTATTTTGTCCAACCCCTGTATATGCAGGTGTGATCTAGTGACCCGTTAAGAGAATTCCAGCGACGTATACTTATCAGCTGTAGCGGCTTACACTAACGGTCAGTCGCTCACTAGCAGCATGAAGAGAGCATGGGGCACTGCGGCGCTAATTTAATCAGCTAATCTCTGGCAAATATGTTGATGATGGGCACCTAGAGATCAGTGGCAATGTCATGGTACTTACACTGTGGAGCAAACCGGCATCCCTTTGTTTCAAAGTTGACGTACAGATGTAAGGGACATATGGTATGAGGATTACAAAGATTTAAAAAAAAAAGCTTAACATGGTTTAATGTACTAAAGGAACAACCCAGGAACACTAAACTTCTCCTAATTATTACTGCTTATAAGTTCTTTTCACTAATGAAATTAGTGATACGTTAAGCTTTGTTCACGGTACGGTTCTTGTCGCTTTTACTGCCTTGTATCAAACAGTTCGTCTCATTGGAGGCGCTTTAAAAAGATCGGTGGCAAACTGAGAAAAGAAATTGAAAGTTCAATCAGGTAAACTTTGAGTGCCGCGGCAAGTGCAAAAATCTCAAGCCCAACGCAGCAAAAGTGTCTCACTCCATAGGAAACACTAGCACAGCCGGCGCAAACGCAATGTTGCTGCTTTTCATTTAAATGCAATCTAAGACTGCGTGGCCTAACTGGTACTAATTTCTCTGTTTTGAGAACCGCCTGTTAGAGAATCATTTCATATACAATCCTTCAAAAACATGATTCGCAAACTAAACCATTAAAGACTCCCTGCTGAGATCTGGACTCCTTATGGGAACGAATTAGTCTAATATTAAAACGCTGAATTTGTGGTTCTTTCTTCATGTCCTGTTTGGTGAATCCCTAAATTTGCCCTTGAAACTTTTTAGACTATCATCCAATTTCATTTGCTTATCAACAGCCTGGCTGGCGTCCGCCTCCGATTTCGGATCCCCGTGGTTTGCAGCATCCGAATCTTCATCATTTGCAGAATGAGAATTGGTACGCGGTGGTAACCTGCTGAGAGAGATTGCATAACGCTGCTCTGTACATGGCTGAAACTGGAACATCGAGGGTCAGCGATCTGCCCAGACGCTTCTGAAAGCACACGTGCACAATAGCGCTTTGTGTTCGGTACTTTCAGACGTGATTACTTTGTCTGAGTCACAGCTAGCTCTGCATACGTGTCTTCCAGACTGGAGGAGTGGGATAATTAGCAGGTTTAGAGAGGAGTTTATTTTGAAAGCCACAGCAAATTGAAAAACATAATTAATTTCTGTAAACTGTTCATGAATCTGAGTGAGTTAATGAATGGGTGAGTGTGTGGTGCTGTTTGGTGGGATGGTGCATGTTCAGGGTGTTTGTGGTCTGTTTATCCTGGTAGGCCATGAACCCACCGTGACCCTCATCACAATACAGCAGTTATTACAAAAAATGAATGAATGAGACAGATTATTCTTGAAATTTGTTTAGAAAACAATAATTAAACAATGCATGACCTATAAATCCTTAAAAACAGCCAATATCTTATAAAGATTCTACAGAAACACTTTGCCTTGCTGTAGGAAAATGCGGACAGTGCTCAGAAAATATAGTTAAATAAGTCAGTCTGTAAAGGGTTCCAAAGCTTTCTAAGGCTCTAGGACTCCACCGAAAAACAGTGAGAGCAATACCACCAAGAGGGAAACTTGAAACAGTGGTGAATCTACTCAGGAGTGGACGGTCTGCTGAAAATTCATCCAAAAGTTACAAAAGATCCAAAAAAAAAAACATCCCTCATCACAAACACTTTGCCTTGCTGTAGGAAAGTGCAGACAGTGCTCAGAACACATAGTTAAATAAGTCAGTCTGTAAAGAGTTCCAAAGCCTCTAAGGCTCTAGGACTCAAAAACAGTGAGAGCAGTATTACCAAAAGAGGGACACTTAAATCAATGATAAATCTACCCAGAAGAGGAAGCCCAAAAGTCACAAAAGATCCCAGAAAAACACCTGACGAACTGCAGACAATGCTGTCTTAGCAGTAGCAGTTTTTAGGAAACAGCAACAGAAACTGGTGCTCCAGTGCACTTGATGTTATAAAGAAATGCCATGTCTCATGACTATGGAGTTTATTGAATGTTAAATGCAGTTTTACTTTAATTAAAGGAGGAAACAAAACTTTCTTCTTTCCATTTGTGTCAAGTTACAGAACCTTTATATTTCTTTTTTCTTTTTCTATTTTTGCATTTTCCTTTTTCCCCAATGAAACCATTTCCAATTCTTGATTGTAACTCCTCCATCGAGTTACAACAATCACATTGTAACTCTTTCCGACATGTGCTTCTTTTACCAGCCGCTTCTTTTCACCTGGCAGAAGTCAGGTCTCACAGAAATCCGTATCTTATATAGAGCGACACACTATGCTAATCTACGATCATTTACCCCATCTATGTAATGTAACAGCCAGTTTTTGCAGCAGCAATGAGGAACCCTGTCGCTCCCCCAGGCACAGCCAATCGTTCCTGTTGGACACACAACCAGGTTGATTTGTTTATTAAAATTTTAACGTCATGCACAACCAGGTTGATAACACAGCTAAGACTGGAAATTGAGAACTCATGATCCTAGCAGTGTTGGGCTTGTAATTAAGCACACAGCACCCTATTTTCTTCTTATCAAAATACTGTATAAAAGGAATCTGTAGATTCTTCAAAATGTACAAACTAGGACTCTGGCCTCATTTTTTATAATATATACAGTGGTCCCCCTTTATCCCCGGGGGAAGGCGGGGGGGGGGGGGGGGGGGGCATGTTCCAGGACGTGAAGATACACTGTTTGCGCTGTTCTATGTAGGACCGCAAGAATCTTATTAGATTTTGTATGTATGAGATAAATTAGGATACATTTGCTGTCGCTTTTGTGTCCGGTGCACAAACGAACGCTGATGTGTCCGTCATGGATTGATTTTATTAATCATACAGAACTGCACAATTCATCCATCTGTGTTCTCCTGAAATGTACACGACTTTTGGGAAGTTAATCTGTAAATCTGTATGACTGTTTTGATTCAGGTTTATTTGTTCCTGGTGAGCTGAGTCAGGTTTAAGTAGATATTATAAATCAAGCATGATAGGTCTCGGAAAAGAGGAAGGAAGTTGCGTTGGTGTGAAACATAATTAGAGAGGGAAGGTTGCGTGGTTTGATTTAAAGGGGAATGCAGAAAACCATTCATCTTCACAGTCCCCCCCACACACTGCTGGGTTCATAGCACAAACAAGCCAAGCACCGAAGTTGAATATTTCAAACTAACTCGAAAAAAGAAAAAAGACTCCTTTAATCTTGTGGAAGTGCTTTTCATTTTAGAGTGTATCTGTGGGAATTTGTGTCTTTTTAAACCACAAAAAAGAAGCCTGGATTGCAATTAACATTCCAATCCATCCCAAAGGGGGGCAGTGTAGATTAATGGTTAAGATACTGGGCTAGAGAACAGAAGCTTGATGATTTAAGTCCCACCACTGCAACTGTTGGTCCCCTGAGCAAGGCCCTTAACCCTCAATTGCTTGAATTGTATAGTCACAATTGTAAGTCGCTTTGGATAACAGCGTCTGCTAAATGCTGTAAATGAAAATGTAAATGAGGCACGGAGGCGCAGTGCGTAGGGCTGTCACCTCACAGCAAGAAGGACCTGGGTTCAATTCCCCAGTTGTGCAGCCAGTATCCTTTCTGTGTTGAGTTTGCATGTTTTCCCTGTGTTCATGTGGGTTTCCTTCGGGTGACAAGTCCAAAGACGTGCAGTCAGGTTAACTGAAACTACAGAAACTGCACTGTGTGAGTGTGTGTGTGTTTAAATGTGTGTGTGTTTCTGCTCTGTGATGAACTGGTGACCTGTCTGGGGTGTTTTCTGCCTTATGCCCCATGAATCAGACCCACTGAGACCATGACCAGGATAAAGCGGTGGTAAAATATACAATAAATGAATGAATGAATGAATCTATCCCAAGGGTATTGGCATATAATTCGAGGCGTATAATTTGATTTAATTCAACTGTTAATAGGTGTGGCTGAGCTGCTGTTGTTCCTAGATGTATCTACTTCCAAAAAACTGATATTTAATAAACACTGCAGCAGAGCAGAAATTGTAATAAATTTTAATTAGATTTTTTCTCTAGGACTTCACAGAAAAACAACGAGAGCAATATGTGTGGAGGCCCTGGTGAAAATTCATCCAAAAGTCACAAAAGACCCAAAACAAAAGAAACAGCAACAATATTTAATAGAGCGGGAACGCTGTAGCAGAGCAGCCAAATATGGACTTTTTTGGAACGATGGCATCCTCTAAGAGTGGCGTGTTGAGCGTTAATGTCGTATGTTTCTCCACAGAGCCAAGTCCACTAATTAGAAGTGCTGACCACATGTTGCATTACGCTATCCACGTCTAACAAAAAAATACTCTACATATTAAATCTTATACACAGATGTGCGAAACATCTGGCACGCCAACAGAACTGTTCTTCATTTCAGTCAGGAAGAATCGCTCTGCCTTCCACGCTATCAAATCACATCTGTTCCAATTTCCTCCCGGCCTCTATTTTCCCCTCCGTCGTTCCTCCTGATGGTGGCTGAACGAGCGAAAGGGAATCCTTGCTTTGAGCCCAAATATCCACAATCACATTTATCATGGACACAGAGACCTGGTTCCACATGCTCAGTCCCACATATGGGTATGCTGACAGACCGAAAAGTCCAGGATGAAGTCAGGTGAGTCGATTTATCCAGGGAGGTTGTTGTTGTGGGACTTAATACTACAGAAGCTTTGCAACAAAATGCATGTTCAGTACAACGGACTCAGACAGTCCGGGTGTAATGAGTTTGAGAGAGAGAGAGCTGCTCACGTGAAGCCTAATTCTGACAGCTGGATGTTAAATGCAGATGTGATTCAGGTCTCGTGTGTTCAACAACCAAACAAAACTAACAATGTGCTCACAGTATATTCAAATTAAATAACAATATGCTATTTTTAACATACAGTGAACATAATATTTCCAAAAGTATGTGGACATAAATGGTTGACGAGGTAGTTGTAGCCTAGCGGTTAGAATACTGGTTCAAGCCCAAACACTGCCAGGTTGCCATTGTCGGGCCCTTGAGCAAGGCCCCTAACCCTCAATTATTCAGTCTGTACAATGTCACAGTACTGTAAGTCGCTTCAGATAAAGGATAAACATATGCTGAAAATGTGTATTGTCTGTTTTACTACAGTTTCATCATGGTCAAGGTTGCAGTGGGTCTTATTCTTTGGGCATAAGACAGAAAACAGCCCAGATGGGTAGCCAGTTCATCACAAGGCACACACACACACACACACACACACACACAACACAGCAATTTAAGTATCTCCAGTTGACCTGACTGCAGGTCTTTGGACTTGTGAAGGAAACCAGAGCTCCAGGAAGAAACGTACATGGACACAGAAAGGACCCTGACGGTCTAGCTGGGGAATAGAACCCAGGCCTTTTCAATCTTTTTTAGGTCACCAAGACTAAGGACGAAGCAAAGACAGTCCTCCCAGATCACTGGGGGTTTTAATAAATTGCTCAAGGACACAATATAATTAAAACAGGGACCTTAGGACGTATGGTTCTATAGTACAGAACGAGGGGGGGGGGGAGTGCATCGAGGGGGTTTGGTCTGTCGGGATGAAAGCAATTCCCTAAAACAAGCTCCATTTATCATCAGCTCCCGTAGGCAGTGCCCTCTCTTCTCAAGGCATGACTCCGTTTCTCCTCAACCCTGGATTATTTTTCCTAATAAAATCGATGGGCCACCCACTGGTCAAGTAATGAGCTCCAACTCATTTTATCCATGTCAGACCTAACTCCTGTCAACCATCAAAAGCAGCTTCAGTGACGTCGGAGCAATTAAAAATGAATTCTATCTTCTCCAAGATCGTGCATCCTTTACCTGTGGAGGAAATGGACCAGGATGGACAGTAATACAGGGGTGGTCACGTCTTGGTACCAGACACTGTAGGACTCATTCAGACGTCTTGTGGCGTCCATGTCTTGGCAGGACAGAGCTGTTTTGACAGCATTATGCAGGTGCTTCTGATGTTGTGGCTGACCGGCGAATCATGCTGTAACGGGCAGCGACAAACTGTTGGCATTTCCTGAAATAAATGCTGGTAATTACGGCCGCGAGTCACAATAAAGATGCGCTGAAAGGTGAAAGTGTATCAGCGCCCTCAACAAAGATGTGATGGGAAGTCATGAGACGCCATCATCACCATCATCATCATCCTGAGGCCTTCAAACGTCACCCAACAAACATGTGAGCTAAGAGCAGCTCTAACATTTAGTGACATTTTCTTCTAATGGAATTCCTAAGTACGGGAGCTTCATGGTGTCCTCTGTCTCACACACACACTATTAAATTGCTCACAGCTTGGCTGTGTGATGTACAGAATAATAAGTATTTGCTAACCAGTTCCCTAAAGAGTCAAAAAGAAAAATGTCAAGGCTAGACTGGCATCACCGCGGCCCGTTTAAGTCCCGTGACGGGCCCGTGTTGGGTCCCTGAGCATGGCGTGATCCCCGATTGTTTGCATTGCATGACGTCACCAATGAAAATCGCTTTGAATGCAAGTGTCCAATAAATGCCATAAAAGTAATCACAGCAGTTCCTAAACCTTTCAAGGTGTTGATAGCTGTACACTTATCCAAAACCCTCATCCCTTTTCCCATAAGAACTGATGTAGAAAGTCAAGTTTTACTACCAAGAATGATACTACAAGTACAAGGACATCTGCTTTTTTTTACTGTTCCCTAAAAATGTGAAAATTGAAATGTTGCGTAAATCCCTGATAAATATCAAGTGATCATTAATAAAGCTTCATAAATGTTCTTTCTCCTGACATTTAATCTAAGTGATTAAAAATAAATGGAGGCAGGATAATCGTTTCATTTCTAACAGAATGATTTTAGGAAGCACAGTCGTGGGGAATGATTTATCAGCACCCTTATAATAAGAAGGTATCACAGCATTAAAAAACGTATTATACTTTATGTCCTAGCGTCTGTAGATCAATGTATGATATATACATAACGAGGTGTGAAGTGTGGCATTAGTATTAAATCCCAAAGGAACGGGAATAAAAAAGTGATACTTAAGTGAGTTTTAAACCATTTATACACATAATTGTATAATTTGTGGCATGAGCTGTGTTATGTTTAGTTCCTTTCATTATTTCTTGTTTCTATTTGTCCATTTATATGTTACTTTAGGAAGTATTCTTCCACCATTCACATGGACGCCTTAACCAGACTGTAGGTGTTGCTGTTGCAGCAGCAATTAGGTGATTATAACAATCCGGCCTTCCATCCATCTGACACTGTCTGACATTGTCTGCAGTGCACCCGACCATGCTCACCCACCACCGCTGAGACCCAGTTTCCATGCAGATGACTACCATAGTGCTTAATGTAGTTAGCCCCGTCTAGTCACAAAACAGGACAGATGCAGATTTCAAAGAGTTGTGGAAACAGCAGAGAAAATAATCGGAGCTCCCCTGCCCAACCTCCAGGACTTGTACACAACAAGAACCAGGCAGAAAAAATAATCACATCCTCCTCACATCCTGGATATGAACTTTTTAACCTCCTGCCCTCTGGGAGGCGCTACAGAGCCCAGCACACAAGAGCCATCAAACGCATTAATAACTATTACTGACTTGTTGTTTGTATCCCACACTACTCTGTTGTTTACATGCTACACTGAACTTTACATATACTTAATTGTATTCTATTTTTATTATCTATCTTATGCTATTTTTCTATTATTTGTATATACACAAATTTTACTAGCGTGTTATAATTTGTACATTGTCTGCTTAGCATTTTGTTTAATGTATTGTCTGTATATTGTAGAGCTACCAACAGCCGGAAATAAATTCCTTATACGTGCAAACATACTCGAATAAAGCTAATTCTGATTCTTAGCATGGCAGTGCCCCTTACGTGAGGTCTATATAGAAATACTGTGCTTGTAGAGAGGCTTGGTCTCAATCAAACTGTGTGCTAATGAAAAATAGTGCTCAAATATGTTCTTTTGTGAGTAACCATAAGTAAATTCTTGCTCCAAATCTAGTGATTTTAGTGAGTTATCACAAAAAGAGACAGTTATGGTATTAAAGAAGGGTATTGTATACGAACAGCGTATATACTTATATTTCTGTTGTTTTAAAAAAGAGACACTTACCCAGATACCTGCAGACGCTCCAGGCTATGAATCGTCATGTGAAGCTGCACTGAAACTTCCTGAGATGAAATGTCAAACAGTTATTTAGCATGCAGCTAAAAGAAATCAATGTGCCTTTTATAAACCCACTCCAGCCCCCCTCTGCCTTAATCGCAAGAAAATAGAAAGGCCAAAACAGGAACATAAAGTTTGAGGCTGGGTTAATAACTAGCTTCCCGTGGATAGCCTAAATTAGGCTTTATTGACGTCTGCTTTTTCTGTTGTGATAGAGGGGAGAGACCTCATCAAATCGAGGACACGGCTATTTGTGACTAGTTGTGCATTTTCTTTCATTCACAGACTTTATATGACATTAAATGAACTGGAATATAAAAAGGTAATTTTTTAGTTGGTTTAAAATGATTGCTAGTCTTTGACTTTAGTCACTCTTTAGCGAGGTTCCTATCAGCCTTTTGTGCTTAATTCAAAAGATAAAGTGAAAATATGTTTAAAACCGTTCAGTGCATTCACGCCTGGCTGCTTCTTCTCAGAAAGGTCGTTTATTTAAGTATTTTTTAATGCTTTGGCTATTTCTACAATTTGAAACTGTAAAAAAAGCAATTAATTATGTTACAGTAATTAAATCTAATATAAAACTTATATAAAATATAAAAGATTCTGTTAGCTGTACTAGACTCATATTCTGACTTCCTGCTGTTTTGATTTTCTTTTTAAATCAATGTTTACATTTAGCATCTATTGATTTAGGCTTAATTAATAGTTTAGAAAAGCAAGAAGGTCCTGGGTTCGATTCCCAGGTGGAGCGGTCCGGGTCCTTTCTGTGTAGAATTTGCATGTTCTCCCCATGTCTAAGTGGGTTTCCTCCAGGAGCTCCGGTTTCCTCCCACAGTCCAAAAAAATGCAGTCAGGTTAATTGGAGACATATACGTAGGTGAATGGGTGTGTGTATGTTTGTGTATGTGTGTCTGCCCTGCGATAAACTGGCGCCCCGTCCAGGGTGTTACTGTGTGCCTTGCACCCATTGAAAAGTTGGGATAGGCTCCAGCACCACCCCGCGACCCTAATTGGGTTAAGAAAGTGAGTAAGTGAGTGAGTAAAACAGTTTGGAAAAGCAAGAAGGTCCTGGGTTCGATTCCCAGGTGGAGCGGTCCGGGTCCTTTCTGTGTGGAGTTTTCATGTTCTCCCCGTGTCTGTGTGGGTTTCCTCCAGGAGGTCCGTTTTCCTCCCACAGTCCAAAGACATTCAGTCAGGTAAATTGAAGATACTAAATTGCCCTTATATATGTGTGTGTGTGTGTGACCTGTGATGGACTGGCGCCCTGTCCAGGGTGTTTCAGTGTGCCTTGTGTCCATTGGGTCCTGGGATAGGCTCCAGCACCCCCTGCAACCCTGATTAGGATAAGCAGTTTAGAAAGTGAGTGAGTGATATAATGTACTTGCTACCTTACAGTGACTGTATCCTTGATAAATAATCGAGATGACTCGTTCTAAAATTAGCCTTTTGCTGCCACATTGACTTTTCCTTGTTCGACCGAGCCAACCGCTCATAGCCAGATGGCGGGGTGTCTTCAGGGGCTAAAGGTAGCGCCTCGGTAAGCATCTACTGCAAGCTGTGCATTTTGTAGTTACACAGCCCAAAATCCTCAGAGACGCTTAACACGATACGCCGTTCCTCACCCTCCGTCTCCAAGGCCTCGACGGCCAGACGTGTCTGTCACGGCCTGACTAAAAGCCTCCACTGCAGAACTTTATGGGGTCATGTGTGATAATACGCTGCCAATCAATGCCGTGTTTGAACGGCCGTTTGATACAAAAAACACAGTATTCGAGAAATGTAGTAAAAAGATTCTATTCTACAGTGATTTGTAATAAATGTAAAGTAATCGCTGGTGTAGCCGTTCAGCTTTCAGACACTGTGATTGATTTTGGACTTAAAATAAAGTTCAGATCAGTGATGATCGATTCTTCATTTATTCAATCCTCAGTAAGGCTATCAGGACAGTGGTAGCCTAGTGGGTAGAGCTTTGGACCATCAATCTTGTGGTTCAGAGTTTGAATCTCTTTCTCTCTCTGCTCTGCCATGCAGCCACTGTTGGGCCCTCGAGGAAGTACTGTATGGTACATGTACATAGACATGCTACATCTATCTATCTATCTATCTATCTATCTATCTATCTATCTATCTATCTATCTATCTATCTATCTATCCACCCATCTGTCTGTCCGTCCATCCGTCCGTCCGTCCATCCATCCATCCATCGGAATATGTATCAGACAGAGCGCTGCTTCATCACAGACCATTTTCACCTTCATGGATCTTGGACACTCAGAGACTTCGATATGAGATGAGTCAGATGATCAGATCTTTCTTATCGACAGTAAATAAACAAAAATCCACATTTTTTGTGAATTAAAAAATAAAAATAACCCAATGGTTTTATTTCATGTAGATACATTCTTAGACGACACCACACAGTAAAGTTGCATGAGTGGCCAAACGAAAATGTTTCCCACAATATCAGCACATAAGCAGCAAGGGCAACATGAATATACTTAGTACAAACAGTAGAAAACATACATGCTTTTTATTTTATTTTTAAATCTTTTTTTTTCTTTTTTTTAAATATATATTCATAGTCATCTTTTTTTTCTCTCACAAATTCTCCATAGGGTGCAGGGCATTTAAAAATGTTCAAACAGATTAAAGCCATATTCTACCTTGAGTTGATGTCTGATAATTTAGAATTAATAAAAAAATAGTAATTAATAAATGTATTTTTTTTAAAGAGCAGGCTAACATAACCGGTCTTTGTGTGGTGAAATATTCAATTTACTTCAACATCAAACATATCAGGCATGCATCAACAACTGCAACGTGAACACGTTTTCAATACCGTCAGTCTGTTACTGGTTAAAACTGTAAAACCCGATGCAACTTTCAACATCACTCGAGTAAAAACAAAGAAATAAAACAGCTGATGGTTTACAAACCCTCACAATGTACATCAATGAGAAGCAAACACGCAGAGGAACGAAGGGAACACGTGAGAAAAAAAATGGTTCTAAGAGAAGAATATGGCTTTAATATCATGTGCATTCAAGAGGCAAGAAAAAGAAAGAGAATCCGGAACATAATTCTCCAAAACGTAAGAAGTACAAGGGTAACGATAGAAGAAATGCTAAAGAGTTACACCACCTTGCACTGAGAAGTCTGAAAAATCTGCAGTTTGGAAGTCATGGAAGTTCAAGCACTCGGCACGACGATTTCAAAACGCTTCCGTACATTTTAACAACTATTTTTTCTGTATCTCCAAAATTGTGCAAGTCTGAACGGTCCTTAGTGCCGGAGCTGCCGTTTACGGTTAGCTCAGATCATCTGAGAGGATTGTGCCATTACTGTGTCATGTTCTGTCCACGTGAACAACAAAAAAAATCTAATTCCAAAATAAATCACCATTTCAATCATCCAGTGTTGTACCGGAGCGTCCTGACGTTATCTCCACTGTTTTGCTCTCATCCGATGACATTTCAAAAATCAAACCGACATGTGAACAGGCAGGTCCTTCAAGAGCCGCAAAAAAGTCTTCCTTTCGTTCCTCACGCCCCCCTCCCGCTCGTCCAGTCAATATTTGCCCCCCAAAAAGGCAAAATATTACACCTTCTCGCTGATTGTTCCACTTTGCTGATGAGGGTTCTTAGATGACGAGGTCGTTGTAGCTCACGTATTTCTTCTTCGCAGCTGGACCTAGAAAAATAAAAATTATTTCTTTTAATTCAGGAGTTTATACATTTACATGCATTTGTTTAATATCTTTTATAATATTTATTTATTTATTTATTAGGATTTTAACATCATGTTTACACATTTATGACGGGACAGGTAATTACTGGTTACACAAGATTCATCAGTTCAAGTCTTTAACCTCATGGACACTCATGGGAACTCCAGTTCACTTCACTTGCATGTCTTTGTACTGGGAGGAATCCCACACAGACACAAGGAGAACATGCAAACTCCACACAGAAAGGACCCAGACCACTCCACCTGGGAATCAAACCTAGGACCTTCCTGCTGTGGAGCAACTGTGCTACCCACAGAGCCACTGTGTATGTTTTTTAATGAAAATAAAAGTACAGCAGAACCTGGTTAGCATGATACCCTGATATTCACTTGGGAACACTTCAGTTTGTCCAATGTATCATCTGATCAATCTATAGATGTGATGTATGCCTGTTATCATTTCGAAGGCGGCATGCACTAGTCTACAGCAATCCATGGCCAACATTCCCACTATGCAGACTTTAAAGTGGACTAGGCCAAATCCATAAGCATGGTGCTACACTGAATTCCTGGACCTTAGTCATATTACAAACTTGGGATTATTTGGAACAGCAGGCAAAACACCAAACAGGAACCCGGTTAGTGGAAGAGTGGACCCAAATTGGTAGGAATTCAAGACACTGGTAGAATATTTACTGGATTGGTGCAATATGTTTCTGCATATAGTAAATTATATTATCTTATCCTCAAAAAGTACTTTGTAAAGTGTGGTTGGAGCTGACAAAGCAACCAGGAGTCACTAATTTGCAACAAAAGTTGTCAAATGAAGAAAAGTATAATGGTATGCAAATGAGAATGTTTTTTTTTTTACAAAATCTAAGTTTGTCAAGAAAAAAATTCTGAAGCATTGAACCATTCTGACCTTTATTACCGGTACATCAGTTCCTCAGACACGCCGTAATAAAACGTTTAATTTTTAATATTATCATGTTTATTTTTATGTGTTGCTTTATTGCACTGTTTTGAAAGTCAAAGTAGCTCCAAACCTTTCCAACTAAAAGGTCAAGCATTCACGAGACCACGCCGACCTTTAAGTTTCAGTCACTCGTCACACATTAATGTGGCTTCCACCAAAAACAGCCGGCTGACAGACGTCCTTGATAAATGTTGGATTTAATAAGCTGTTTTCCATATTAAATACATCAAACATCGTGATTAAGGGCGGATTTGGACGGAGGACATGAGGGCAACGGAACCTCGTCTTTTGGAAACGTCTGATTAAATGTTTTGCTGAATGTTAAAGTAAAATGATTAAACGGAACGAACCTGAATGTGGAATGTTCTGCTCATTTAATGTAGCTTTAATTCATTAGCTGAATTTACTTTATTAAATAAAATAAAAAATAAAAATATAGAGTAAATGTGCCGTAACCTTTTTTTTTTTTGCATTTTCTCCCTTTTTCTCCCGATTTTTAGCATATCCAATTTTTACCCAACTGCATTATGCTTCCTCTCTACTGGTGCTGACCCCTGTCCGATTGAGGAAAGCGATCTGACGCACGCCCCCTCCAACACATGTGCAGTACCCGACTGCATCTTTTCCCCTGCACGAGGCGAGTTCATATGCGGATCAGCTTTGTGTACGGAGAGCCACACCCTGATCAGCATTATTCCTCAATTCTGTGCAGGCGCCATCAATCAGCCAGCAGAGGTCGTAATCGCATCAGTTATGAGGTCACTATACGGCTCCCACCCTGGATGAACAACAGCCAAACGTTGTTCATGTAGCCGCCCAGCCCAGACGGATGGCAGAGCTGATATTCGATATGATGTATTTTACCGCTGCGCCACCTGAGCGGCTTAAATGTGCCGTAACTTTAGACATTTTATTCCGTGTTTTATTGTCATGGAATGTGTTAAATTTAACGAACAGCAATTGTGCATAAAAAAAAAGACATCTATAAAATGCTATTTTTAGAGACTGTATTTTTGCTAAAATCCAAGAGTTCTTCATCAGCTGAGACTTTATTCACACCAGTCTCCTGCAGCAGTGTTTCAGCACCACAGAAGTCAGTGCTGGTCACATGTAAATGGGGTTGGGTCGAATAGACGGTGACCCCGGTTTAAGATCTCATTAAGCTGGACAGCAGTGTTACCTGAAACATCAGAGCAGCAATCACAGCATTCTAAACCCTAATTAATCTTCATGAGGGAAGATGACTGCTATTATCTGCTGTGTGAGCCGAACGATGGCATCTGTAATGAAAACGGCACTATATATTTCTTTGTACCTCTTTTTTTTCCCCTTTTTGTCCTCATACAGGAGGTAAATGTGCCAAATTAAAGGTGCCTGTGGGTGAAAGGGAGCCGGTTCTACTAACCCCTGCATTTTCTATCTAGTTCATGAGTTTATGAAAATAATTTACATTTACATTTTTGGCATTTAGCGGACGCTTTTATCTGAAGAAACTTACAATACTGTGTCAGTATATTGTCTGAAGAATTAAGGGTTAAGGGCCTTGCTCAAGGGCCCAACAGTGGCAACCTGGCAGTGGTAGGGCTTAAACCAGCAATCTTTCGATTACTACAGTAGTATTACAGTAATAGTAATAGTAGTTTTAGTAGTAGAAGTATTAGTAGTAATAGTAGTAGTTGCACAAATAGTAATAGTAGTAGTAGTGGTAATAGTAGTAGAAATAATAATAGTAATACTAGTATTTGCACTAATAGTAATAGTAGTAATAGTAATAACTGAAGTAGTAACAGTAGAAGTAGTAATATTGGTAGAAGTGATAATAGTAATAGTAGTAGTAGCAGCAGTGGTAATAGTAGTAGTTTTAGTAGTAGCCATGGCTGGATTACTGACCGGGCCAGTGGGGCCAGCGCCCAGGGGCCCTTGAGGTCAGGGGGCCCTGGGGGGGCCCTGGCCCAAAACATTTTGCGATGCCTATCAACATTTATGATACAATATATTTTTATTTCCGAGGGCCCTCCATTTTAAGGATCCTCTGACTATTAGGGACTTTGACCCCAGGGCCTCTTGGGGGCCCTAGCCATGCTTTTGGGGCCCCTAGCCATGCTTTTGAGGGCCCTAGCCATGCTTTTGGGGGCCCTAGCCATTTTTTTGGGCCCTAGATATGCTTTTGGGCCCCTTATGAAAATGGATGAGGCGTTGTGGCACTGCTCTGACTTCGACTTCTGGCTATTAGGGGTCCTAGGAAAGAGGGGGGCATATTTTTTGAGGGCCCTGGTTATGAGAGCTCCTACCAGGTGGCCCTAGAGAAGAGCAGGGCATACCATTAGAGGGCCCTTGATCACGAGGGCCCCTGCTATGGGGCCCTTGACTTCCATAGAAGTCGTTTACCATGGCTCCTTGACTTTCTAGGGACCTACAAATTGCCAGGCAAGCTACCATATTTCATAACAAACGTTTTGTTGCAAATATGCGATTCAGGCCCTTACTTAATGTTTCTGAATTTGTATTGTTTCAAAATTATTATGTTCAAGGGGCCCAGACTATCCTTAATCCGTCCTTGGTAGTAGCAGTAGTAGTAATAGTAGCAAAAGTAGTAGCAGTAGTAGTAATAGTAGTAGTAATAGTTTTAGTACTAGCAATACCAGCAACCTTTCGATTACTAGTCCAGAATCTTAACCGCTAGGCTACAACGGCCCTCTTTTAGCTCACATTTACATTTACACCTTTTAGCAAAAGCTTTCATTCAAACCAACTCACAATTGTGACCCAATACATGATGAACAGTTGATACTAACAGGCCTTAATCAAGGGCCCAACAGTGGCACGTGGCAGTGCTGGGGCTTGAACCAATGACCTTCTAATCAACAGTACAGTCCCTTAACCGCTAGCTAAGACTCGTATCTCTTGTGTAATCATGGTTAAGTGATGATGTAGTCATTACGCCCGGCTGCTCCTGACACGAGACTCTTTTTTAGCATTAATCAAACGGACGCTTGTACAAAATTAAGTTCCTAATTTGTTCGTAATAAGGCTGCATAAGCACAGACTGTTATAGGTCATTAAATATTTTAATATAATTATTTTCCAGCACACACACACACACACACACACACACACACACACACTTCAACCCCTTAGGGAATCCATCAGGTAGAAAAAACACACAGCCAGGAATCCGTCCTCTAATTCAGCATTGCCGTGACACATCTGTGGCCGAATCTTCCAGAGGAAATAATTGACTTTCTTTTTTTATTTATTTATTTCTAAAAACGAGACTCCAGGGTAAAGTCTCCTTTATCTGCCCTGAGAACATGCCTGGCACTTGGGAGTGGGTACTGTCGAGTGAAAAAACAAAAGGTTTTCTCAGTATCCAGTAAAAAATATGATTGATGATGTAAGATGTCAAATAAAGCAGAGAAGCCACAGAGTATAGCTATTTAAGTGCTACACATGTTGTTAATATTAATACTACTACTACTAATAATAGACAGACAGACAGACAGAAAGATAGATCACTTTATTAATCCCATAGGAAAAGTCTGTTAATAACAATTAAGTCATAATAATAATAATAATAATAATAATAACATATAATACAATTAATATAATACAATATAGTATTTATATTATTATATTATATAGTATTAATATTAGTAATAATAATAATAAAATAATAATGTAATAAAATAATAATAATAAAATATAACAATAAAAATATTAATAATAATAATAATAATAATAATAATAATAATAATAATAATAATAATAATAATAATAATAATAATAATAATAATAATAATAATAATAATAATAATAATAATAATAATAATAATAATAATAATAATAATAATAATAATAAACAACTAACTGGGGGAAAAGCACACATACCAGCATAGACTGTTTGCCATTCAAAATTAGTGTTTGCTTCTACATACTGGTCTGTTGCTAGTTTGAGCTGGTCAGTACTGGTACTGTGTTTAAAACCCAAACATGCTAATAAGTCATTAGCAAAAACCAGTATTAACCATAACATAACAAATGCTGATCACTAATCATTGTATTAAATCATTATAATGACCTTTTTTTTTTTACTGTAATTACAACTTTAATCTACTTAAAGTATAAACACAGGCTTCATATTGCTAGTAGGCTGAAAATAAATAAAACCAGTTGCTTATTTTGGCTAGCAAGCTAACAAACAGGTTAAAATTTACATTTTTTTGCAATCCTGCCCGTGTTAAGACAGAAATATAGTGGATCAGATCTTGTGGCCCTCCTAAATGGTTAATCAGGTCAGCCATAAACAAGCACAGTTTTCACTTTTTGGAGTTATTCTTTACTCTGTAGCTACTCTAGACCCTTTGAGGAAAAAGTAAGATTCAGTGCATGTATTCCTGCAAAGATTATCACGAGATAATTACAAAAAAAAAACAACACAACTATGTTCTTCAGCCCAGAATTTAAACCACGATTCTAATTAAATTTCTTCTGTACTTCTCCCAGGCTCAGTGAAATTACTCTATGGCCGGAGGGTGAAACGTTTTGAAGCGATGATGAATGAGTGGAAACGTCCTATTAGAACCTTATTCACGTCCTTTCCTCCAGCCTTTAAAAAAAAGCAAGGTCAGGTTTAAAACAAGATCTTACCTGATAAATTAAGAGAATTATCCTGCTAAGAAAAAAAGAAAAGAATAATATATACGGCGAGCCGTGTCTCTGTCTCTGAGGCTGGAGAAAGCAGGAGAGGAAGAAGAAAGCACCCTAACTAGTAAGGGCATTAAAAAAAGAAAGGCTGTGGACTGTAATGTGGGCGTCATTACCTCCAGATTACAGTGTGAGGATGGATAAGACTGGTGATACAACTGGACAAGTAAAACTTGTTATGATTATCAAAACAACTCACGCTTGAGGTGATCAAACCTCATATTAGCTTGTTCTAATGTCTCCAATAAACAACAGAGGCGAGCCAGGGCCAGTTAGCATAATCTTATTTAATCTTATTAGTGTGACACTGACTAGTGTTATTATTAGCGGTGTTGCTGTGTTTGTTGAAGCTTAATCCAGGCTTTCATACAGCGAGTCCCTATCTGTAAAAAAAAGAGCTGCAGTGCTAGCTGACTAAATTAAATAATATTAAATAGAATTAAATATTTGCCAAAAAAATACAAATGTATTTATTGATTATTATTATTAGTAGTAGTAGTAGCAGTAGTAATAGTAGTAGTACTTGTGGTAGTAGTAGTAGTAGTGATAGTTGACTAACAGTAATAGTGGTAGTAATAGAAGTAACAGTTTCAGCAGTAGCATTAATAGTAATAACTGAAGTATTAATAGTAATAACTGAAGTAGCAATAATAGTTGTTGCACTAATAGTAATAGTAATACTGAAGTAGTAATATGCATTTGCATTTTTCCCAATTTTCCTACCAATCCAGTCGATAATCCCATTGCATTTTGCCTCCTCTCTACTGCTGCTGACCTTCACTGGCCGAGGAGAGCCGTGACTAACACACTCCTCCTCTAACGCATGTGCAGTAGCCGACTGCATCTTCTTTTACATGCACGGGACGAGTTCATATGGGGTTCGGTCTTGCACACAGAGAGTAACCACACTAATCTCTATTATCCCATTTCTCTACGCAGGTGCCATCGATTAGCCAGCAGAGGTCGTAATTGCATCAGTTATGAGGAATCCCCTCCGGCATCCAACCCTGACGGATGAGCCAATCATTGTCCGTATAGGCACCAAGCCTTCGAAGTGCATTTGCGTTATTGGACATGACTGGACTGGGAGGAAATTTGGGAAAAATGCAATTAAAAAGCTAATTAGAAAGATGTGTGTGTGTGTGTGTGTGTGTGTGTACAACAAAATGAATCCTCATAAGAGACCTCGTCTCCCTCAGACACAGCCAGATTCCCTTAGACACAGCCAGCATGACTGCCGGAACTCAT
The DNA here is from genome assembly GCF_030014385.1 of Trichomycterus rosablanca. Taxonomy (NCBI): domain Eukaryota; kingdom Metazoa; phylum Chordata; class Actinopteri; order Siluriformes; family Trichomycteridae; genus Trichomycterus; species Trichomycterus rosablanca. Next base: position 3,399,260 of record NC_086011.1, read on the forward strand.
GAGTTCGATATGTCAGCTCTGGTATGCTAGCGTGTGTTTTACCGCTCTGCCACCTTAGTGCCCCTTTATTAGCTTTAAAATTTTGGATGAAATAAATGGACCTGATCTGGCCATGACCAGGATGTGCTGTGTGTTATGAGAGCTCAGTGTGTACAGCATATTACACTTGATCTTCAACAAACAAAAAATGAAAAGGCCTCATAAATCCATTACAAATGCACAACCAGCTCAGGCTAACCGCCTCATTCTTCAGCTGGGTTTGTTTGGAGCCCATGCTGAGATTTTCTCGTTAAAAGATTCCTCTGCTGGAGAGCGACGGGGGGGGGGGAACAATTTAACCTCGCCGCTTCAAATACACCTGACGTATTTGTAAGTCCGTCCTGCTAACATAATACGCTTATCTTTTCCTCCGATACGACTAATAGTTTACATGGAGCACCTGAAAGAAGGGTGAATTTTGCCTTCTAAAAATGGATTGGAAGCATTTTTATTAAATAATCGAATGATTTCAGTGTTGTGTAATCGATCTGCGTGCAAATTTGGCCTTTATGTAAAAAAGCAAGTGAAGGAAAAAAGACATGCAATGATTTAAACGTGAGTAATCACTTCACCCTAAATCATGGTATAACTAGCTTCTAAGGAACCCTGAAGCTCTGGGACACCAACGCTACTGTTTCACGTGCCCCACCAACAACTAAAACAGCCCAGGTGGTGGCACTGGCAGGTGCACTTTTTCAGTGTGTACTCAGTGCTGGTCCCAGGAAATACTGTAGGAGGTTTGTGTAAGGAAGGGCATCAGGCATAAAAACTGTGCCAACAATAATAGATAAATAGATAGATTAACAGTAATAATAATAATAATAATAATAATAACAACATGAATAATAATAATAATAATAATAATAATAGTAACAGTAATGATAATAATAATAATAATAATAGTAACAGTAATGATAATAATAATAATAATGATAATAATAATAATAATAATAACAGTAACAGTAATAATAATATTAATAATAATAGCAGTAATAATAATAATAATAAAAATAGTAACAGTAATAATAATAATATTATAATAATAGCAGTGATAATAATAATAATAAAATAGTAGTAATAATAATAATAATAATAATAACAATAATAATAATAACAATAATAATAATAACAGTAATAATAATAATAATAATAATATTAATAGTAGTAACAGTAATAATAATGATAATTATTATTATCATTTTTTCTTTCATCTAAAAAACATAGCACGTCTACGTCCATCACTCTCCTTTTCTGCCGCCGAAACCTTGATTCATGCTTTTATTACATCCAGAATTGATTATTGCAATAGCATCCTTTATGGTACATCTAACAAAATCCTAAAAAAACTTCAGTATATCCAGAATTCAGCTGCTCGCCTCCTTACTCATACTCGCTCCCGTGATCATATTACACCTGTTCTACAAAAACTTCATTGGCTTCCCGTTGCTCAACGCATTCAATTCAAAATTCTTCTATTCACTCACAAAGCTCTCCATAATCAGGCCCCATCCTACCTCACCGACCTGCTCCATCAGCACATTCCCTCCCGTAGCCTTCGCTCTTCTGAGGCTAACCTACTGTCCATACCCTCTAGGACCAAGCACCGGACCTGGGGTGACAGGGCCTTTTCCATAGCTGCTCCATCTTTATGGAATGCTCTCCCCAAACACCTACGAGATTGTCCTGACCTGTCCAAATTCAAGTCACTTCTCAAAACTCATCTATTCAGAGTGGCATTTAACTTGTAACAACACAAAATAAATGCTTTTATTTTTGCTATTCTTTTTAATAGTTTTTATACTTAGATCACGACAGAAATGTGAAGTCCTAGATCCTAAAACTTGTAAAGTTTTCAGTTTCCTGATTGCATGTAAATCTGTCCTGTTTCTGTCTAATTTTAAGAAATTGTTCTATATTTGTTGTTCTCTCTCATAATTTAGCTAATTTTTAATGAACTGTCTTATGCTGCTCTCTTTGTTTTTATCTTAATTATTCTTGATGTTGATGTACTATTTTGATTTTGTACTATGATTTGTATGGTGTATGTACGTACTTGTTTTGATTATTTGTCTTATGTAAAGCGTCTTTGAGTATCTTGAAAAGCGCTATATAAATAAAATGTATTATTATTATTATTATTATAATAATAATAACACCAGTAATAATAATAATAATAATAATAATAATAATGTTTGCTGTAGCTGCCAATCAGACTTGCAAAAAATTTTTCTTTTTTTATTTATCATAAATAAATAAACTAGATTAAAAGCTGTCCAGGCCCTGAAGCAGCAAAGAGCCCCAAAACTTTCTATAAAGAACCGCTGCATTACGTGGCATCAAGTTTATTTACAATAACATTTATCAACACCTACAACTGTCTGTGGCCAAAACTCTAATCAGATAATCACAGCCACACCAAAAATCCCATGATTCACGCTGGGCTGATTCAGATTACTCATCTTTCCTCCCACCGCGAAATGATAAAAATACCAAACTTCATCATGAGAGTATGTGCGTCATCAGAGGTAAACAAACCCCGGACCGGGCGGCGGAGGTGTGAAACGGTCAGTTACTCACTGTTGGGGTCGACGTTTTCACACAGCTCTGTCTTGGCCTCGCCGTTCGGCCGGTCGCTGGGCTTGTGCGAGAGTCGTGTCGACATCGTGGCCGCCGTCACCACGGCCTTGAAGCTGCGCTTGCGTTTCTGGACGTTCAGCTCCGGGTGGAAGATGATCACGTAGACCTTTGGCATGTACAGCATCCCTAACGCCACTGAGGCACTCAGGTTCATGGAGATGGTCAGCGTGGTGGTCTGAATGTACAGCTGAGGAGGAGAGAGAAGCATTAATATTATTACATTTACATTTTCGGCATTTAGGAGACGCTTTTATCCAAAGTGACTTACATTACTGTGACAGTATACAGTCTAAGCATTTGAGGGTTAAGGGCCTTGCTCAAGGGCCCACCAGCAGCAACCTGGCAGTGGTGGGGCTTGAACCAGTGACCCTTTGGCAGGATTTGACAGACGCAGTGACCACAGTGAGTGGTTTGGTTTGAACCTATGTACAGAGGTTGTGTGGCACTCATTTAACCAGCTGTACCAGTGTGTCAGTGTCATGTGACTACACCTTCTTCACTTTGTGATGGTTGGACAAATGATTCAGCTTTCTCCTTTATTTTATTTTATTTTTTATGTTGTACCACTGCTTTATCCTGGTCAGGGTCAACGTGGGTCCAGTTAGCCCAGAATCCCTGGGCGCAGTGCAGTAACACACCCACCTCCATCTCCTAATCCATTCTGTATGTAGATACCCGACCAGCTGATAGCACAGCTGGAGATCTAAAAGCCGAAATCCAAACCCTGGACCTCAATGATAGTGGACTGACAGCGATAGCGCCACCTGAGCACTTAGATCTTACTGATAATGTTCAAATTATTTATTCTAATTAATTATTATGATATGTTTTGATATTGATGTGTACAGTACAATCATTCTGCCATAAATATTAGGGTGAGGTTCCGAGGTTATATCTACAGTTGGAAGAGAAGACGGGAAAGGGGGGTCACAGACTTTTTTATTTCTACTACAGTCAACTGTCCACTAGCACTGTCCACTAGCAAACACAGCATGCATATGATTAGTAATATCTGCTAAGTGATTCCCAAAATAGATTGTTTTGTTGTAACAACAATCTCTATATAATTTGAGATTTTATTCAATGCAGAAGCGCTCGGGTGGCGCAGTGGCCCATTACGCTAGCCGTTTGTGACCAGGGTTTGAATTTCAGCAGGTGTTAATGGCCGGGCCGGGCTTCTACACAGACGTGATCTGTGTGATCGAAAGCCTGTCTTGCGTCCGGCGTTTTCCCATAAAACCAGACCCGCCGTTTCCCTGCCCAAAATGAAAGGCAGAACAATGAGAACTTACTGTTACATTACGTCCAATTTGTATGACGGATCTTTCCTACACATTCAGCAGTTCTCTTTAATGAGCTCCATCATGCAGATATGAAGTCAATCATCACGTTTCTCACTGGGTCTGCTGAACCCTTTCTGACTTTTGTTTAATGAGGCATCAGCAGATGTTCTGAAAAACTGAATATATCTGACTTTGAATTTACATAAATTACACACGACGTCTTTTGACATTTCTGCTGGATTTTTATTAAAAAAGCTAAAAATTTCTTGTTGACTGTTGCGGTTCATTTCTCCTGACAAACTATATTTGATCTACGAGGGATCTTCAAAAAGTTTCCTCACTTTTATATCTTGGTTGGAAGCGGTGAGGGTGGGAGGAGCAGTGATCGGTCGTGTCTGAGAGACGCTTATAGTCCTGATTTAGCTCCATCTGATTTCCACCTTTGTGGACACTTAAAGAAGCTTTTAAGAGGAAGAAGATTTTCATGTGATGATGTGAAACCAGAGGTCAGCAATTCCTTTAAAAATCTGCAGTCAAAAGCACCCAGGTGGCACAGTGGGATATTCCGCTAGCACACCAGCGCCGAGATTCTGAACTCGGTGTTGCATTCGAGCAGGCATAATTGGAAATGCCTGCAGCAGACACTAATTGGCCACCGTGTCTGCTAGGGCAGGATGACCGGACTATGTGGGCGGGGTCTTCAAACGCTGTGCAAGGACCCTGGTTAGCAGATAGAGGTGTCTGTGCAGAATGCATGGGGAAAAAGAAAGGTTTAGCTAAGGACTGCGCACGGGTCGGAGTAGGCGTGAGCAGCAAATATAGCCTCCTCAAATGCAATCAGGGATCCCTCAGCAGCGGAAGACAAATTGGCTATGCTAAAATTGGAGAGAATGCATAAATAAATAGAAATTTAAACCTGGAGTCAAAAAAGTCTTGAGTTGTTTTACGTTTACGCTTTACGTTTAGGGTTGTTGTTTAATTGGACCACTGAGATGTGGTTTATTGTTAATGCAATGAATTTAGAATTAGAACCTGCTGCTGCTCCTAATCAGGTGACCAGTAAGAGTATTAATGAACATTGTTATCCATTAGTGCATGATTCTTAATTACATTAATACTGGCGTCACTATTTTCACCACAACAATGAAAACATGAAACAATGAAAAAATGAAAGTAAAGCTTGTACTGAAGGATCTAAAGCTGTGGGGATTGTGTGCCAATTGTCATACCCAGTGCTCTTCCCTTAGGGTACGCTTGGAAGAATAAAACCTTAGACTGTACGCTCCTTCGGAGCACCATCAGCTATTAAAACGTAATGAGGTGGCAGAAGTCGCTTGAGGGTACAGCAGCCGAGCACGCCGGGCTCGGACCTCGAGGTCTAATGAGGGTCTTGGATGACACCCGCACAGACCTAAACTTATTGACCTTATCTTATTTCATCAGCAGGTCCAACCTCTGAGTGAACTAGCGGCAGTATTGAATTTCCCCCCAAAATAATTCTTCATTCTGTTTATTACAGGTGACTTGATGGGCCGGGGGGGTAGCGTAGGTGTGGCGAGGCTCCAGAGACCTGGATTCATTCTGACCATATGGTCAGAAAGCCCCATGGTCAAGGTAAGTGTTTATTGCCTTTGTAAAGTATGGTTTGTTAGTGATTGTAACAAATGCGCACTAACATGCGATCAAAAACAGCCTTTCTTTTGACACCACTGATCTGTGATGCTTTCTAGTATTTTATTTGAAAAATTCCTCTCCCGGTTTAGTCTAAGTACAGTCGAGAGACTAAAACGTGGTTTGAACATTCAGAACCTTTTTGAAACCATGCTGTCTTTGAAACGTAATATTCCCGAAACGCCGGGATCTAAAAATCCCGCCGAGCGTAACGCAGAGAGCAAACGGGATCCGACACGCAGCATCCGAGCGTATCCGTACACTCCCACGGCCGAGCAGAGTGGCCTCGGAATAAAAAAAAAAAAAAAAGCATAAACAGCTCGTGAAAAAGAGAACCGAGTGGAGCTGGCACCCAGTGATGTGCAGCTTTCAGTCGCGCCGGATAAAAGTGACGGCTTTGTCACTGCTACAGAGTACATCTTAAGTGCAGGAAGCAGGCGAGAGCGATGCATGGAAATGTGAGGAGAAAAAGCGTACTCGAGAAGTTGTTATATCTTATTTCTTTTCTCTTTTCTGCGGTCAGACTTTTTCATCAATGAGCTGCAGAGAAACGGTTCAACTAGCCGGGCTGTAAATTGTTCAGTTGGACTGTACGAGGGTTCTTTAAAAAGTTTCCGCACTTTTTAACTTCATTTATTAAGAATTGACATTACTTTTCTGCATAATCACTTTCCGATGCATATTTCCAGTGGCGTACCAACTTTTTAATGCCATCAGCAGAAAATGTTTTGGGTTGAGTGCGTAGCCACTGATGCACCGCTGCTTTCACATCATCATCACATGAAAATCTTTTTCCTCAGATGGCCCCAAAACCAGACTATAAGCGTCTCTCATCTTCTCAGACATGACCGAATTACTACTCCTCCTACACCCTCACCGCTTATAACCAAAATATAAAAATGCAGAAACTTTTTGAAGATCTCTCGTAGCTTCTAATTAAAGCCGAAATTAGCTGACAGCGCTGATTCTATGCTCTAAAAAATCAGCTCTTTGGTTAACGCATATGTCGTAAAACAATGTAAAAAATTTAAACTGTTTAAATAGTTTTAGACTTCAGCATTTTATCAACTAACCAATGAAGTCAATGCGGCGGTGCATGATATGTAATATGCAAATTGCTGTGAAATTCAAAATGTAAGGTTGGGGTTAATAATTTAATGCTTTTCATTCATGTAGCGTTCAAGTGCATCACGTTTACTGGTTAAGTTCCACTATGAGGTGTTTCTAGCAATCCTACGGTAATTCAGTTAGCAATCACCTTGTCAAAATGTCCAAGATGTCAAAGTCTAAAGCAAGAACACGACTCGGGTAACTGAGTTTGGAAAACTAACAAGCAATTCTGTGGACGCGGGGGGGAACTTCCGTCTTTGAGACAGAACATGAAGTCTCTCACCATCACTGGATGTTCTAGGTTTACATTCAACCATTAAGGTAGCTGTGCTGTGTACTGTAGCTTCTATTTATATTATCATTTTATTTGTGAGTGTAATTTAATGACTGCTCTGAAATGTGGCTCTTTTCTTTAAAAATCTGTGAAATCTGTGATTTTTGAAAAACAATTTTCCTGTGAATTTAGTAGGGCCCTGGTTATATGTAAGCATTTGATGTTGGTGTAAAGTAGTCTTACAAAGAGCAGTCCTAAGTGCTAATAATAATTTTAACCCACACAACGTTAAGTCAATATGCTCACTATACATTTTATAATGCCTTTTACACTTGCATTATGCATTATTAACAATTATAGACTTATTCACACCATCACAAGGCCTTCAAAGGCAGAACATTCCCTTAACATTCATTTGTAAGTGTTTTAAACACTTCACAGTAATTGAAGAACTTCCCACAGGGCTTTGATAGAAACCTTAAAGGACGCGAACGCAATTAGCAGTAAAGCCGCTCCCATCCGTGCGCTGGATTAAAAACACGTTCTCATGAAAGCTCTTAGACAATGAGCCAGAACAAATTAAACTGCTGTGCTCCTGGACCACGAGGCTACCGGATAATTCAGCGTTCACTTTAAACAAGCTGTGCGTCACACCACAGTCGCAGCAGTGAACATGCTCACTGAGGATTGTGACGTGCAGAATGAGTTCCACAGGTCAGAAGACTGAACGAGCTGGACGGGCGGCGACAGGTTTTATTTTACTGTGATGTTACGGATGGGTTAGTTCCATTTATTCAGCTTGGTAGGAAGTCAGCATGGAAGTGTTAAGGCATTATCACAGGAGGAACGATACTGTGCTTTTAACATGATCACATGCAGCCCTTACATGCCTCATGCTGCAGATTAACCAGTAAACATGAGGCACTTGAACACTATACGAATGAAAAACGTTAAATCGCTAAACACAAACCTTACATTTTGATTTTCACATCAAATTGCATATTACACAGGAAACGGCTGGTTTCACAGTCAGTGACACGATTTTCACGGCTGTGAATTAGGTAGGGCCTTAGTTATAATAACTATATCTCTTGTAAACACTAACAGCTCTAATAATATTGCTCAAGTTGTTGCGTTCCACTTATTAACTATTCGGAAAGCTGGTCAGTCTGCTTCCTGACCTTGTCTAATGCAGCACAAATTTCCAACAGTCAGACCATATTGATATTTTCTACCCACCATCCTCAGCCAGCATGGTCCATGACCTCCAGCGTATAATTTAAGCAATATTTTTGAGCTCCTAATTGGGGTGCTGGAAACTAGCACTGTCAAAAGCTAATTTAAATCACCTCAAGGTCTCGGAGAGCTAAAGACCTGCTAACAGGCTCTCGGTTCTCCAGTGTAGGTGGACAAAACACTGGTATTTCCACAGGGGTAAAACGGTAAGTGGGCCACTTGAAGGGCAAAAAGTAGGAAGGAGCATTTTGGCAGTAGAGTAAAATATGGAAACTAATTTAATTCTGCTATTTTCTTATGCTTATTTTCATTCCCATTTAAGTATTATGAAGTATTATGAAGCGGTTTAAACCAACCAACCAGAGGGTTGTTTTTAACCCCTTTTTTTGCTTTAAGAGGGTGACGGCTGCCAGCTTCTATACATAGAATAATATAAAATAGAATAAAATACCATTATTTGTCATAAATACATATACACGTGTACAGTACAACACAATTATTTTTCCACATATCCCAGCTTGTTTGTTTATTATCCAGTGCCCCTGGAGCCTAGAGGATTAAGGGCCTTGCTCAAGGGCCCAGCAGTGGCTGCATGGCAGAGCTGGGATTCAAACTCTCAACCTTTCAATTGATAGCCCAAATCTCTACCCACTAGGCTCCCACTGGCCCATCACATAGGTGCCCTGGAACCTAACAAAAGAAGCTGCAGGTTCTTATAGGTTCCCTATATTTATGAAACAGCACACTACTAAAAGATGAATACAGATTATACATTCAAAAATGCTCTCAACAGTTCAGAATAAACTGATTATGCGGCTGTGATAGCTCATTTGTATTTCTAAATCTGAAACAAATCCTCCTATATTGGTAAAAATAGCTCCTATATTGGTATGAATTTTGATAAGATGGGCAGAAGTCACAGGCCAATCAAAGTGCCCATGCTCACTCCTGTCCATTATTAAAAGTAAGGTGAACTTGTCCAACAAATCCTGATTTATCCACGATAATTAGCTGAAAGCAGTAGAAGGTTCCTATAGATCCCGTCCGTATATCTGGCGACACATTATGTTTTACAGATCAGCCGTTTTTCAGGAGGATTTGTTTCAGATTTGCAGATTTAGAAATGCAAATGAGTTATCAGAGCCGCGTATAATCGCTTTATTCTGAACTGTTGAGAGAACAGGTGCAACACAATCAATGCTGGAAATCCGTCCGTCTGTCTAAGCAGATTCTTTAGCTTTTTTAACAATGTGCTGAGTGAGTAGCGTTGAGTAATTAAACAAAGAAACAGAAGGTGTATCAAAAAGTATTTCCAGTCTCTGTTAAAAAGTCTAGATCCTTTGGGTTTCTTTTCATCTGTCCGTGTATACAGTAAGTTCACAGTTTATAGTACATTAGTGATTGTCTTTAAGACCTAGTCTTTATTCCAACAATCAGAAAACCCTTTTGTTGTGTGTGTTTTAGCCAAGGTAGCATTTACAGTCAGTTTTATATGTACGATATTGTTAGAAAACAGTGTGTTGAGCCTGCAAACCGGCCTCCTGAGCCACGATTTTTATGTAAATCCTTTTGATATTTTTTGTTTAGATGCTACAGCTGCCCAACTAGGGTCAAAACCCTAAATGTATTCCTTTTCTCCACATCTGGATCATACACACAATACTAGGTGGAATATTGGCGCTCAGGCGGCACTAGCTCACTTTACTGATGAGATCTGTGGATTCAGGGTTTGCATCAGTCGGATAGATGTCTGCATGGACATGAGTGGCTAACGTCAGAGACAGGGTGGCTGAAACAGTCTAGCCATTGGGAGACGCTTTTGTCAGTGCACTCTCAGTGCACATCCCAAGCCCAGATAGAAAGGAGGGTTGCTTTATGAAGGACATCCAGCCAAGTCTGGTGTGGAGACCTGATCCGCTGTGGCGACCCCTAAATATACAAGAGCAGCCAAAAGGAGGAAAAATAACCCTAGGTGAAATATGATGTCACTTAGGATTTGCCAGTCTACTAAGCTTGTTAGCTATAAAACTGACTAATTACAGAGTTGAATGAATATGTTTGCTGGTGAGGGCCAAAGCTTAACCTGAAGATAAAAATGATGTGCATATAGCCAATGTGTTTACCTTACTGTAAATCTACTTTGCTATAAAATTAGGAGCTCATCAATAGTCAATGGCTTAATTGGCCTGTTTTTATTGATGCATTTTCTTCCATTTTCTCCCAATTTTTAGTGTAGTCAATCTGTCTTCCGCTGCTGAGGGATCCCTGATTGCAGTCGAGGTGGGTATATTGCTGCTCACGCCTCCTCCGACCCACGCGCAGCCCTTTTTCACCCATGTATTCTGCACAGGCTCCTCTCTATCTGTGAATCAGGGTTTTTTACACAGCGTTTAAAGACCCCACTCACATAGTCTGGTCATCCCGCCCTAGCAGAAACGTGTCTTCTGCAGGCACCTCCTATTATGCCCGCTAGATGGCACCCAGCCGACCGGTGGCAACGCAGAGTTTCAAACTGAAGAGTTCAGAATCTCGGAGCTGGTGTGGTAGTGGAATATCTCGCTGCGGCGCCTTAGCCTGTGTTTTATTTTAGAAATGTTAGAATACAAAAATGTCTTTTGTTTTTATGTTTTATTATTTAAAAAAACAAAACACTGTTTGTCTTAGTTAAGCTTAAATTAATTCTGGACTAAATTCTGACCGTTAATACTTATTTTGTAACAGAAATCACAATCTACATAAATAAATAAATACAATTAAAATTTCCCTTATTTTGGATGTCCGATTGTCCTCCCAACTTGTAATACTGACAGTTTCCTCTGTGACATTGTCAGATAAAATGCTGTAGGTTGAACAGATGAACTGTAGCACAGCATGAGCTCCTTTCATGGATTATTAAGGCTTGAGAATTAATCATTTTTCCAGCGTAGAAGAATATGACCATAAATCACGTGCTGTGCTGGTATGGTGTGTATTCCCCTTGCTTCTGAATATAGATTGTAGATTTAATACATTCCATTAGGTCGTATGTTTATGGCTATATGAATCACACCACATCAAAAACACTAATACAGACCTTACCGCAGCCGTACTTCAGAACACACTTAAACATAAATCACCTTTATTTACCTCGCCTGTTATTTACTTTTATAATTTATGACCCTTACACGAGGCTTAATAGGTAGTGCAAACCCTCCTCGCTGTCAACATGGGCGTCTATAAATAACAGGTTTGCTAGATTCTTTGCCGAGAGATAAAATAATTTAGCATTTAATGCTCGGGTCTGTGGAACAACATCCCCAGCTGGCTCGGTGATTAATGGCACGAACTAATATAGCCAAGCTATTAGTCTCATGTGAAAAAATGAATCTCAGACTCAAGGTGTCATTGGAAATAGAGATGTAGAAGGTGAAAGGCAGCGAGCGATTTTACATATCTGTACTCTGATCGCAGGGGGAATAGCAGCTGCGACCCGAGCGTCAGGTCATCTTCTGTTCTATGACAGCAAGATTACAGTGTGGCAGGTGTTCCATATAGAAATGGCTTTGAGGTCGTAGTAAATCATAAGAACCTGCCCGTCCTCCCTCGTACAATCTGTGAACGCACAGGGAGGAACAGAAATTTCTTAATGGACCATTAGGACACATAAATTGTCTTGTGTCAAAGAATTCGAGAATATTCGCCAATGCCTCACGGGCGTGGCATCTTTCCTAATCCTAAATTAATATCAACATGGACAACAACAACGACAGCATTGCTGTGACAATTTTATGGCTACATATTTGATTAACTTACACTGTTGTGAGCACGCTGACCAACGTCCACACTCACTGTACGCTGTAAACGCCACGAGCTCAGCAGGTGTTGGAGGAAAAGACAACAGACTGCAAATAAACGCTAGTGTGGCTTTAATGAGGCCAAACGCCGGCTTTACTTACAGCTTTCCAATTAAATAATCAGGGCAGGTGGTCGAGCTTCTGGGGTTTCAAGCATGAAAAAATTCACATGCTAGCTTGTAGTCATTTGTGTCAAAGGCTTTTGTGGCATGGTCATCATGTGAGCCTTAACAGAGTATAAACATTTACACCAATAAGGAATAACATTATGACCAGCTCCTTGTTTCTACACTCACTGTCCATTTTATCAGCTTACCATATAGAAGCACTTTGTAGTTCATCTGTTTCTCTACATACCTTTTTAACCTGCTTTCACCCTGTTCTTCAATGGTCAGGACCCCTGAATGGTCAGGACCCCCTGACCAGCACAACACACACTAACACACCACCACCATGTCAGTGTCACTGCAGTGCTGAGAATGATACACCACCTAAATAATACCTGCTCTGTGGTGGTCCCGGGAGAGTCCTGACCATTGAAGAACTACATGAAAGGGGGCTAACAAAGCATGCAGAGAAACAGATGGACTACAGTCAGTAATTGTAGAACTACAAAGTGGTATGGTAAGTAGAGCTGATAAAATGGACAGTGTGTGTAGAAACAAGGAGGTGGTTTTAATGTTATGGTTGAACAGTGTATATGTACATCACTAGTAAGTGTTCTTGGTCTATAACCGTGACCAAGATTAAGCCATTACATCAAATAAATAACCTACATTTATTGTATTTACTTTTTAGAATCATCTCATGTGATGGAGCCACATAAAACAGTGATCTGAGTTGTTTTCTAGGCTGTAAGAGTTGATTTTATTTGTAATGATCCAATCTGGCAAGAAAAGTTGTTTATTTCTTGATATCGAGCTTCAATATATTGTTGAGGGACGTGTTTATAGGACATGGCAACCCAAAAATCCCTTGTGCTTTGTCTATGACTCAGACTGCCAGACACACACTAACACACACACACACTCACACACACACACACACACCCTGCAGCGATGTCAGTCTGAAATCACTTTAGCATCATCTGTATTCAGCTCTACACCGCCAGGTAAGTAACGCCATCCAGCGCAGACCTCGCCCCCACAATTCCACTCAGCTGGTGCGCTTTGCTGACACGAGGTCTTCATAAACTAACCCTACAGATAAGTCTGTGCCCCTCTAATTAGCCCTGGTCTGGTCTCTCTGGACCATAACTCATCTTTTCTTTGTTTGGCACTTTGCTCGCTGTAGGTAATCACACTATGTGCTTTTTGCAAAACACACACGAAAATTTTCGTCATTGAGACAGAACATGAAGCCTCGCACCATCGCTGGATGTTCTAGGTTTACATTCAACTAATAAAATAACTGTGCTCCAGTTATAGGTTACTGCTTGCAGTCTAGCTAGCCGTGTGCTATACAGACAAACTCAACTGTCCCTTCAGTTTGCAGATAATATGCAAATGCGCTCATGCTAATGAAATGAAAACCGTGTGTCCACGTGTGTGTGTGGCTCCTTCCGATCCGTTAACTGAGCCATTCCACCGTTCCACCCTTCAAACCCACAGCAAATGCCACCTTTCACCACGTTCTCATTTGGTTTGAAAGGGGATGAATAATGGATGATCATTTAGAGAGGAAAAGCTGGAGTCTAGACTGCCTACAGGTAGAAAACAGGTATTAGGAAACACAGCCATTACAATAACATCAGCCTGCAAATGGATTTGAAATGGAGCTGAAAGTCATCTGTATGCAAGGTTACATGCCTCAGAGGGAACGACGGCTGGGGAGATGTTACGAAAAATATTTCCATCAGGATGCCACAAAAAAAGGTGTTTTTTTTTCTAGCTTTATAAATAAAAAATGTACACAAAGGTGCAAAATGTATCTCCAGAGAAAAAAAGCATCTTGGATCTGTCATAGGGATCATCCTCAGCCCACACACAAACTTGACTTTTGTTTTGAGCTGAAGCAAAACTTTTGTCTGAACTTTCAATCTAGAACCTTCTACCTTCTACCCACAGCTTTCCTGGCGTGGACTATCTGGCAGGAATAAAAATGTAGCTACCTGAAAGAAAAAACAAGTGAATACTAGCACATCTCTGTTATATAAAGGCTGGTCTGTATGCTACCAGCTGGTGGGTTGTGGTGCCATTATAGGTGGGTCACGAGAATGTAAAGAAATATATATATATATATATATATATATATAAATAAATACATTTTGAGCTGTTTGTCCGGTCCTTGACCAAATTTGGGACATAAACATACCCATTATTCATTGCTATTATTTGTAGCAATGAAGCTCATCTTTAGGTGTCCACATATTTTTGATCCCTTATAAAGAAATACATATTAAAAACAACAGCCTTACCTTCTCAGCAGACTGCGCCGTTCCGAAGAAAATAGGAATGAAGGCCAGCCAGACGATGCAGGTGGTATACATGGTGAAGCCAATAGGTTTGGCCTCGTTGAAGCTCTCAGGAACTCCTCGCGTCTTGATGGCATAAACCGTACACGTAACCATGAGCAGGATACTATATCCGAGCGAGCAAATGATCTGTAAGTCCGTGATGTCACACTTGAGCATGCCTCGGGCCTTATCTGGGTTAACGGTCTTCTGTTCATCGTAATCGATGATGGTGTTCGGAGGGTCCACCCCGAACCATATGAAGACTCCTAGAAGCTGTACAGAAATCAGACTGGACGTTATCGCCAGCTGCGACGTTGGACTGATCAGTCTGGGAGGCGTGACCGACTTCTTTCCCTCTTCGAAAATTCGGTATATTCGATTCGTCTTGGTCAGCAGTGCGGCGTAACTGATGCACATCCCCAAGCCCAGGAACATTCGCCGGAAGGAGCAAACAGCCACGTCAGGCTTGGCGATCATCACGAACGTAATGATGTAGCAAAGAAAGATTCCCGTCAGCAACACGTAGCTGAGTTCCCGTCCTGATGCCCGGACGATGGGCGTGTCGTTGTAGCGGATGAACGTCGCCATCACAAAGATGGTGGCCACGATGCCCAGCATGGCCAGGAAAACGGGGATGACGGCCCAAGGCGAGTGCCACTCCAGTTTGACGATGGGGATGGGCTGGCAGCCGGTCCTGTTGCCATTAGGTCGCATGTTGTAGGCACAGAGCTTACAAGTCGTCTCATCGTACTGGTACTGATATCCATCGCAGGGCTCGCAATGCCAGCAGCAGGGCATTCCTTTCACAGTTTTCTTCCGCTGCCCGGTCTTACAGGGGAGGCTGCAGATGGAGCCGGGTACCTCCAAATCACCACTGGGCCACTGCATGTCCTCCATCTGGAAGGGTAGAAAACAAATAGCTTAAGATGTAGAAGATTTAAACATATGCCATTTCAAATTTATACATTTTTTTATTTGAACACCAAATCCAAGAACTGTGCCCTCCATCACAGGTCCCAAAATCAACCCACATATGGCCTAAAGTATTAATCCTGCATGTTATCAAATCAATGTCTTTAAATCAACCTCACAAATAACAACTACATATACCCTAAAATCAGTCCTACCAGGCCATCAGTCTAAATGTTCTAAAAGATAAATAAATAATAAAAAAAAAAATACAAAAATGCAGGTCATAAAATCGCTGCTGTGAGTCATAAACCAATCCACATGCCCTAAAACCAATCCCACAGAACCTAAAACCAATCCCACATGCCCTAAACCAATCCCACAAGACCTAGACCAAGCCCACATGCCCTAAAACCAATCCCACAGAACCTAAAAGCAATCCCACATGCCCTAAACCAATCCCACGTGACCTAGATCAAGCCCACATGCCCTAAACCAATCCCACATGACCTAAAACCAATCCCACATGCCCTAAACCAATCCCACAAGACCTAGATCAAGCCCACATGCCCTAAACCAATCCCACATGCCCTAAAACCAATACCACATGCCCTAAAACCAATCCCACATGCCCTAAACAAATCCCACGTGACCTAGATCAAGCCCACATGCCCTAAACCAATCCCACATGACCTAAAACCAATCCCACATGCCCTAAACCAATCCCACGTGACCTAGATCAAGCCCACATGCCCTAAACCAATCCCACATGACCTAAAACCAATCCCACATGCCCTAAACCAATCCCACAAGACCTAGATCAAGCCCACATGCCCTAAACCAATCCCACATGCCCTAAAACCAATCCCACATGCCCTAAACCAATCCCACATGCCCTAAAACCAATCCCACATGCCCTAAAATCAATCCCACAAGGTTATCAGTCTAAATGTTCTACAATTGTCATGTGTCAAAATCAACCACACTGGCCACCTCCAAAAATAAATAAATAAAATCATTAAATAAGTAAATAAATAAATAAATAAATAATCAATCAATCCTTCAGGTCTCTAACTCACCACACAGACCCTTAATCCCTGATTTCCCTGGCATGAGAAGATTTAAGGGTATGCGGTTGTTTGTCACCTTTGACCATTTGCTCTAACCACATTTGCTGTTTGATGTACTTCTAGTGCAAAAATCTACTCTATTCACACACACACACACACACAATGCTTTTTGATATGGTAGTAATAAATAAGAACAAATAAGAGGAGATTTTTAATAACGTTTACAATAGCTGGAAGGCCAGGCTGAACAGCTTCAGCAGCACAGTCGACAGTATAAATGTCAGTTCGCGTTTCTCATTTAACAGTTCCGTCAGTTTGCTCATTAATGCTGAATACTATAAAACTAAATGAACACAATTACAATAACCGGAGCTAATTACAGGAGAGAATAATTACACTCAGACCAATCAGGCTGACCATCAAAACTGCAGACACTGTGTAATGAAAGTGTTTGTAGACGGTGTTTATTACTCTGCCCTACTTCTCCAGTCCTCTTTGTGCCCGGCTTTTCTTCATGCCGTAATTGCAAAGCGACGTTAGAAGTATTTTCACAATCCTTTCAAGCTCAATCTCCATGGAGACGTTGATTTTAATTAAAAGCCGCAACAATGAGGAGATGAGAGAAATCAAAATTTTTTTTGTTATAGATAAAGAGAGGGATCGATCGGTGCTGTTGAGCTCAAACACAAGTTTTTAAATGGTTAGAATTTCTTGAATGGGTCAAATTGTTTATTACAGTTAAAAGTGACATTTTTAGATATTATTTAGGTGGTGGATGATTCTCAGCTCTGCAGTGACACTGACATGGTGGTGGTGTGTTAGTGTGTGTTGTGCTGGTATGAGTGAAACAGACACAGCGGCGCTGCTGGAGTTGTTAAATACCGTGTCCACTCACTGTCCACTCTGTTAGACACTCCTACCTAGTTGCTCCACCTTGTAGATGTAAAGTCAGAGATGATCGCTCATCTATTGCTGCTGTTTGAGTTGGTCATCTTCTAGACCTTCATCAGTGGTCACAGGATGCTGCCCACGGGGCGCTGTTAGCTGGATATTTTTGGTTGGTGGACTATTCTCAGTCCAGCAGTGACAGTGAGGTGTTTAAAAACTCCATCAGGGCTGCCGTGTCTGATCCACTCATACCAGCACAACACACACTAACACACCAGCACCATGTCAGAGTCACTGCAGTGCTGAGAATGATCCACCACCCAAATAATACCTGCTCTGTGGTGGTCCTGACCATAGAAGAACAGGGTGAAAGAGGGTGACCAAAGCATGGAGAGGAACAGATGGACTACAGTCAGTAATTGTAGAACTACAAAGTGCTTCTATATAGTAAGTGGGGCTGATAAAATGGACAGTGAGTGTAGAAACAAGGAGGTGGTTTTAATGTTATGCTCAGGTATCCAGCACAGTCTAATATCAAACGAGTTCAAAGAGTTCTTTTATGGTGCTCTGTATTTTCATTATAGGTGAGGTATTTGGCTGCATGTTTAATAAATAAATAAATAAATAAATAACAAAAAAATCATTTAATATTTTAATTCAATATTAGAAAAACAACCACATTGCAAGATTTCATTTCCAGACAGATGATGCCAGCTGTAAAGCAGAAGGGCTTTAAACCCTGGAAACCCATTACAGGCTGCTGTGATTGTCTGCCAGCATTTGTTATGGCGAGACTCTCTCCGGCGTCAGCGTGAATGAACGAGTGACACCTGGAGCATGAAGAAAGAAAAGCCGAATCACATGGGTTGACATGCTCAGCCAGCCGCTTGATTGAACACGGCCAGGCATCTCAGCGTCTGAACAAAAGAAAAAGGCTCGGTCTAGCCTTCGAATTCAGACAAACACCTTTTATACAACTGCTGCAAAGTTGTTTTGCTTTATTTCTTCTTATAAAACTTTTAGTTTTTTTTTATTAGAAAAAAGTCCAAATTATTATTGATGTCAGTAAGTAGAGAAACTACAGTATTTCACCAAATAAGGTCAACAATCTTTTAAAGAAAAAAATATATCATACATACAGCTTCGTCTTTTTAAGGAAGGCCAGAATTTTGTTTTTTACTGGTTCTGTTTACAGTCGATCACTGGTTTATCTGGCTAATCTGGCTGGCAGCACAAATGACGTGGTGATTTAAAGTCCATTAACACTTACATTTAACTGATTCTTTAAAGCCTACAAGCTCAGCATAAAGGAAAATTTTTTACAGAGATGTGCTGTCTTACAGGAGCATTCCGATAAGCAAAAGTGTTCAATAAACCTGTATTAAAGTATGTGAACCCCTCGGATGACGTGTATTTGTACCTTAACAGCTTGGGGTCTGATCCTAATCCAAGTAATTAAAAATGACATTTTGAATAAACTAAAAAGTAAATAGAACCAATGACATCCATTACACAGACTGAAATAAGTAACGCTCTTCTAT
Source organism: Trichomycterus rosablanca (assembly GCF_030014385.1). Classification (NCBI taxonomy): domain Eukaryota; kingdom Metazoa; phylum Chordata; class Actinopteri; order Siluriformes; family Trichomycteridae; genus Trichomycterus; species Trichomycterus rosablanca. The sequence goes on from NC_086011.1 coordinate 3,418,206, forward strand.
AAAATTGCTTTTGTAGTCTTTTTAAGATGTAATAATTTGTCCTTATCTATCTATCTGTCCGTCCGTCCGTCCGCCCGCCCGTCCATCTACCTACCTGTCTGTCTGTCTGTCTATCTATCTGCCTGTCTGTCTATTTGTCTATCCATCCATCCATCATCCATCATCCATGCATCTATTCGTCCGTCTGTGCTGATACACCCTCTATTATGAAAAATCCAGGACTTATGCCCTCCATCGCAGGTCCCACAATCAACCCCCATATGGCCTAAAGTTTTTATCCTGCATGTTATGAAATCTACGTCTTGAAATCAACCTCACAGGCCGAATAACAACTACACATACCTTAACATTAATCCTACCAGGCCATCAGTCTAAATGTTCTAATGTTCTAATGAATAAATTGATAAAACTTGAGGGCTCTAAATCACCACAAAGGCCCTAAATTCTTGAATTCTGCCATGAGTCCTAAAACCAAACCCATCAGTCTAATTGTTCTACCATCATCATGTATTAAAATCAACCACACGCCATCTCCAAATAAATAAATAAAATAAAACAATCAATCCCTTCAGAGTGCTACGTCACCACACAGGCTCTTAATACATGAATTCCACAGGTCATAAAATCCCTGCCATGGCTCCTAAAACTAATCCCACACGCCCTAAAATGAATTCCACCGGCAGTCTGAATCAATGCCACAGGTCCCGACAATCCATCCCACAGACTCTAAAATCAACAACACAGACATTTAATTTCACAGCCCTGGAAATCAATCACACAGTTCCTAAAATCATACTCACAGGCCCAGAACTATCCCCCCTGGCCTCCTAAAGACTGCTGCTTCTCTTAGTGTTATTAACTCTCAACTATCAACACTTTTACTGCGCTGCCAAATCTTGTTGCTAAGAAACCGAGTCCTCGCGCTCCCCGTCTCTTTCGCCTCGACTCACCCCGCGTCTCTCGTCTCACGTGTGTAAATGTTTTCACCCCACAACATGCTACGGTCAGGGTTCGGTTTAAAATCAACAGGGTTTCGGCATCCATAAGTCCTAACGTGCATTCTGGGTAAACGGAAAGCGCCGTAATGAGAATGTTTACGTCGTCATTAGTGATGGAACCTGTCAGAAACAGAGCTATAAATGTTAAAGGTTGATGTATGTTCTCTGGAGCAATAAAGCAGCTGTTAAAGCCCCGTTTATTATCTGGACGTCGGGGACCACCGTGGACCGATCCTTATCGCTCATCATGAAGCGCTGTGCAGAAATCTCAGATTAATGGCGGTGTTGCTATGGATACTCGGTGAGATCTGTCTCTCTGGCCTTGACTTCTTGTATTTTTTTTCACTTTAGAAACCTCCTCCTCGTTTCGTATGGTACACACTGTGGCAAAAGTCCATCTGTCGAGCTCCATGTGAGATACCAGACAGGAGGCGGGTACTTGTTTCATTCTGTTAGGAAACTTTTATGTAAACACTGACATTTTTAGGCAAAATCCTTCTCGGGCAGTGATGTGTGCAGAATTTAAATCAAGGTTTACATTTGGAAAGTTCGTCCTACACAGAATTAAAGAATGTGACTTCATAAATGTACTTTATGTGCAGTCTGTTAATATTATAGAAATTACATGCATGTAATTTACATCTCCAAGGTTGCCAGGTATTTCTTAAGTACACCAGTTAAGATAAGATAAGACTTTATTGATCCCCTTGGGTAAATTAACTACTAAGCCATGAGACATTTGGAAAGATCGTCCTACACAGAATTAAAGAATGTGACTTCATAAATTCACTCTCTGCAGTCCGTTAATGGTGTAGAAATGACATGCATGTAATTTACATCTCCAAGGTTGCCAATTTTTTCTAAAGTGCACATCTTTAGATCATCTTTAGATCCCCATCTTTAGATCCCCTTGGATAAATTAGCTTACTAAACCATGAGACATTTGGAAAGTTCGTCCTACACAGAATTAAAGAATGTGACTTGTTCATTGTTTCGTGTCCATTGTTTTTAATTGGGGTTATAATATCCAGTGCAAATTAGAAGTTTAAACAAAAACTTCCTTAGGTTACTATTTTGCAGACTCAGTTTTTTGCAATATGGAAACCATGGACCCATTAGTGTTTGTAATTAACTAAGCCTTTTGTTAATGCTCCTTTTATATCCAATCATGACAGCATCACCTGTTATTTAAACATTTCACAGCATTTCTGGTCCAACATTTTTGGAATATGCAACAGAAATGAAGTGAGTGATTAAGAATAGAACGCCTTTATTTGTCATTTATACAGACACACATGTACAGTACAACGAAATTCTTTTTGGAGATGCACTATTCTAGTAAGGTTTTGTTTGTGGGAATGTTCCCATTCACATGTTGCCCAGATGTTGAACGATGAAGGCTTGCTCACAATCAAAGTTCAATCTTGGCACAAAGGTTTTCAGTGAGATCAGGGGTCTCTGCAGGCCTCTGATGTTCCTCGACACCAGGGGTGTCCAAACTTTTTTTGTTAAGGGCCAATTGGAAAAAAAACAAAATTATACAAATATGGGCCACAGACTGAAAAAACAAATAAAAATATACTAGAGCTCCCTGACTGCTCACAATTACACTCCCTGTTTATTTGAGTGACTAATGATCTATCTATGACAGTGTTGTGTAAACTAAGATTTTGTCGATTTCACTCACCAGTTTATAATCCTAATAGGAAGATTATTATACTTCTTTAAATTAAACATAACCACTTCCCTCTGAATTCAGTGGATAAATATTTATTTTCCCAGCACATCTGAAATCTTCTGCATTTGCGGTCTAGTTTCCACCTGCTTAATAGCAGCACAACTTTTATTTTATTTCTAAAATACCTAGTGATCCAATTTAAAAATGATAACAGGCCGCAAATGGCCCACGGGATGTAGATTAAACATCCCTGCTATACACTAAACTTACTACAGCATATCTTTATGGATCTCAGCATATTATTTATTTTATATAAGTGATTTTCCAACTGTTAGCAGTGAGTGTGGCTGTAAGACCTAAGGTCCTTAAGTAGGAGAAGTGTCCAGATACTTGTGCTCATTTAACATACGTTCCTTACATGTGTACGTAACTTTAGATGACTATTTACTCGTCAGTTATTCTCTTAATGACAATACAGCTAATGAATGATTTTGACTAACCGACTCTACACCACACAAGCTTCCTCATTCTCCACACACAAAGCATCTCAGACATAATTAAACGGACTCAACTAATCCTCTGAATTATTAAATAATGTTTGCTTTATCATTTCCCTTCCCCACCCATCAACACGAAGCGTAAACAGGGTTATTTTAGATTCACAGACTGATGGGGATGTTCGGAATTGTCAGACACTGTATTTGTCACCGGTTTGTCACGTAGCAAGCGTTCGGTCCTCAGTCATGTCGACTCTTGTCACAAATTCAATCTGACATTGCGGGCATGCTTGGTTGCTTTCTTGTGTGATTGTTTGCCAAGGTAATTAACTATTCTGGGAACAAAAAAAAACATCTTTAAATGTTCCGGCAGAAACGGCTGCCACTAAATGTACACAACGGGCACATAGCTGTCAAACAGTGAGTAAGCGACAAGGAAAAATCAGGCAGGGAGGAAATGAAACAGGGATGTCAAGGAATGCTAATATGTAGGCTTTCAAAAAGAGCTAAACAGTTAAAAATAGATTTTTTTACGTTGATGTCAAGTTTTTTTTGGCAAATAAATAGAACCAAAAGTTTTTTTTATTAAATAGCTATATTCTTTAGCAAAGCATAGAGTCACGACACACAATGTTGGTTCTTCATGCTCCTGGGAACCTGGATTTGATCTTTGGTCTCTGCAAGGTTTTGAGCCCAGTAACAGTACAAAAATAAAAACAAAAGATGCTCTGGATGGTCTGACGTCTAAAGCCAAGATTAAATGCTAAACAAGCTGTTTACGAGAGATGGTGAAACAACAAGAACAACAAAAAACAAAAATGGCAGCACTTGTGGTGATCGAGATTCTAGTAGGAGGTCCTGAAGGGTAATACAGTGGTACCTTATAACTCGACATTCCCTATACTCAAAATCTTTAAAACTCGACGCCCTTTATCGAGAAATTTGTACTTTCGGTGTGTAAAAAACAACCCTATTATTTTACATGAGCCTAAAATATATGCAGTTCCATGGAACCATGGAACGGATTAACAGGTTTCCCAAACATCCTTATAAGAAAGAATACCTTGTAACTCAACCAATTGACGTCGAGTTTCAAATCTGGGATTTAAGAACCAATAGCTGATCAACAGTGTAGCTCTAAGTCTTAGATGTTTGGGTTAAGCTCTAAATACACAAACCTACATGGATTCTCATGCTTTATAGACAGGGAAGGTGTTAGGATTATTTAGATTAAGACAAGTGACCAGGGTAATCCATAATTAATAGCATTAAAGGTGGCTAGCATATTGGCAAATAACAGCAATAGTTCCTCTTTTTGTGATCTTTAAAATGTTTATTGATGATAGTGTGCCATAGGATTGCTTCGTCCCACCACCCACATACATGCCAGAATGTCCATTTGTCTGCATGAGTGTAAATATGTCAATAAGTGTTTAATGGCATCTATCTAGTGTCATCTGTCCAGTTGTCATCTAGCATGTTCTGCTAACTGTATATCAGAACATGCTTTTCTACCTCACGTACCATTTACTCAGTACCATGTACTGACCAACACTTGTCTCTATATATAGTATTGTCTTCCTTAATTACTTTTTAGATTTGAAATGTCTTTTTGTATTTATTGTACTGTTGTCTATCTGCACTGTGTATTGTACTGTCTTGCACTTTTTGTTCTATGTTGCACCCTGGTCCTGGAGGAACGTTGTTTCGTTTCAATATGTATATAGCTGAAATGACAATACAGCCCCTCTTGACTCTCTCTTGAGTATCTTTGGCTCTGTACACACTGAGACGCTGAACAGTATGGGCACAGACGTTTAGCGATTTCAGTAAGAGACATATTTAGTCATTTTCTCAGATGTGTGGTTGGAAATTAATAAGGTTGATTGATTTTAAATGCAATCTTGGAAACACTACAGCAGAACCACTGTTCAGCTCGTCTGCAAAACCCGCATTACAGCCACAAGCTAAACTTTTTCCTGACTGCTAATGTGAACTATATTACTGTCACAAGCAGAAAAAGGAAAGAATAGGAAGGATTTCTAATTGCTTCACGTGACACCACAATCTTTAAGAAATCATGAGAGAAGGGAGCATGTCCCTAATGCATGTAATTAGCCCACAAGCTAAAATCTCCTCTCACTCTCTCACAGCCCAGTCAAACTTCTGCTGAAACTCCAAGAGTGTGAATAATTGCCCCCTAGTGGAACGAGGGAAACTATACAATGATATGCTAATTAAAGTGAGCAATGGTTGCCTGGTTTGGTTCTAAAATAATGTGCTGTTATGAATCATGCCTGATGTTTCATTTGCAGAAAAGCCTATTAACAAACTAAGAATTAAATTAGCTTTATGTGTACAGAAGATAAATAGTTTGAGGGCAAACTTGAAGTTCAAATGTGGATATGGCTAAAGTACGTAGACACTCCTTCTTACTGTTAGATTTAGTTACCTCTGCCATACATATAATCAAACCAGCCACTGTATAACAGTTCTATAGAAACACCAGCAGTAAGAGGGTCATAAAGGATTCAGGTACTTCACATTATTTTATGGCAATTAAATATTGTACATATAGTTAATAATTTATCAGTTTATCTAAAAGATGATCTTTGTATTGTTAATAACAAGGATCTGCTGCCTCAGAAGATTATTTGCATCTCAAAGTTGCTACCTAAAGAGCTTAGACCTTTATAGGTGGTGCTAGCTGATGTAAGATATGGTGAAAAAACAAACAGCAGTCATGAAAGAACCATTTTAAACAATGTATTTTAAAATAATTTCTAAATAGTTTTAAGTTTTAGGCCAAAGCTTCAATAACAAGCTCCAGAGTCCTGTAGGTGTTCATCAGCTGAGTACTGTATAGGTAAAAAAGTTTCTGCTTAACCCTTTAATGGTCTCACCAAGAAAATGGGACTATACCAACAACAAACAATTAATATTTATTTACTAGTGCACACAGTATTTATTTTAATCAGCCCTTACCAAACAGTTGAGATGATCACAAAAATGATGCAACTTTTATGGACAATTTTTCAGCTGCTAGTTTCAAGCTGACTTACATGTTTGAAAGGTTGTTTTCTTGAAACCATCTACCAAAATATTTGAGTTTAACACGTCAACCAAGGAGTAAATACAGCCCAAACAAGATTATTTAAATACAACAAGTATTTAGACTTAAAATAAGCTCAACCAAATGGTTAAGCAGACCATTAAAGACACAAAGGTTATCGGACCTCAAAAAGACTTTCTGCAGAATATTAAAACACAAAAAGACATAGAACTTTCTGTACAAGTTTATCCCGTGTCCACCATCAGGACTCAAATATAATTCAAAATATAATTGTAGGCCTGGAACATTTAAGGCTTCCAGCTGAAATCCAAATTGAAAAGTGATCAGAATGCTAGCTGGAAGCTTGTACTTTAATTTTGGGGTCTTTGTGGGTGTCATGAATGACCATTTAATGGCATTCATTCTTTATTAAGGGGCTGTTTAATTCTTTTATAGTCGTACAAAGTTTTTACATTTGCCAGATAGAGCATCCTTGCTGTACCATAAGTTCCTAGAAGTTAAAAATAGTTTTCTGAAGAGACTCTACTTGAAATCCATTTGGTTCTAAAATGTAATCTGTAAAAAGGTAGACTTAAAGTTTTAATTTTCTAAATTTCTGATAAAATCACGTTGGGTAATGTCTCAAAGCTCTTTTTTTCTTACTGTAGATCTATTATTATTATTTATTGGGATTTTAACATTCTGTTTTACATAGAAATGGTCGTTACTGCTTACACAACATTAATCAGTTCAAGTTTTTAATATCAAACACAGTCATGGACAATTTTGTATCTTCAATTCACCTCACTTACACGTTTTTGGACTGTGCGAGGAAACGCACACATGGGGAGAACATGCAGACTCCACACACTGCTCCACGTGGGAATTGAACCCAGTACCTTTGTTCTGTGAGGTGACAGTGCTACCCACCGAGCCACCGTGCCGCCCTACTCTAAATGTAAAGGTATGAAATATGCACTTAGATTTTAATTAGTATCAGAAACAAAATAAAAGCTAAAGTAAATTACTGAATGTTGGAGGTTAAAGGCCCTGAACAGAATCCTGATGGATGTCCGACATAATGGTAATGTCAATATCTCTCTAACAGCTCACTTAAATTACTTACTGGGTTATCGGAAACCAGTATCCTGTGGACGTAATCTTCCATCAAGCCGACTAGCCGGGGGCTGTTCGTATCATTTATTAAAAACTGAACTTAAACCTGTGTTCACAGTTAGTTACATAGCAGCTGAATGTCATTTATTTATAATTAGAGCATGTAGATATTTAGGAGGAGCTGATCAACGTAAAGGCTAATTCTGTCAAAGCACAGGGGTGAATTTAACTAATCTAAACGTGTACAAGATTTATTTCTATAATCACTTTCTTTCCCCTGTTCTGGTCCCCTTCTATTTAAAAGAAGAAGAACTTTCTGATCATTTGTAAAACCTTCAGAATCTCTTCATTAGTGTGTGGACATCTGATCAATCATTTCTTGATGATGATAATGATGAGACCATTGTAAAGGTCAAGTCTCTCTAGGTTTCCATCTGACTTCTCACGAGTTTGGCATTTGATTCATAGGAACTCAGCTTATAAATATCCAGCATATCTTCATATCACTGGATCAGTCGGTCATGAATAATCCAGCTTTGAAAAGACATGCCTCGTTAGTTAAGCCTGATATTATAACTGTTCATTATTCTTATAAAAATACATGTAAGAAGAATAAAACTCCCTGCTATCCTTCTTATTATGTAAAAGTCTCATAATCTTCTTTTCTAAAACAGCAGACATGTGGTCTACGTTTAAACCACACCTAGTGTACAAATGTCCTGAGGGACTCTTTTATAGTCGCATTTTAGCAACAGGAATCAATCAGTATGTCAGTAAAACGTCTCTCATTGTCTGTTTCTCTCCGCATGGCAAGCAAGCTTTACATCGCCATGGGCTTGGAGCCTGTCATGCAAGAAAGATGCCTTTGCTTTAAAATCAGCATCTTAAAGCTTGATTGATATTTGATGCTAATCACAAGAACATAGAAAAAAAAACAGGACAGACTTTCTTGTTCATGGTCTTTGGTTCAAGCATTTGGACAACTTTCCTCTCAGCATAACGTGACAATTTGGGATTGTAATTAAACCTAACCAGCCTAGACTTGGGTAAAGAGAAGTTACCAACTGTAGTTACTAATTATTATGACCATAATAACTAATGAGTAAATATGGCACCAACGACCCTTAAAAGAGTGGAAAACCTTTGACTTCACCTGTAGATACAGTATGGTCAAAAACAGCACAAATAGGGTCTGTCCAAAAACCTAGTGAGCTGCCTTGCTGCCTACTGTCTACCTGATCAGCTGTCTCAATAAAGATAATTCTAATAAGACATGGAACTCATAAGGCAGATTATTTAGATGCTCCACTTAAACAGAGATTACACTGATTACGTCAACACAGTTTTAGCTTACTAAGCTAACACGGTTAGCCTCAGACCATTCAAACCGACGGGCTGAGGCGGCACAACTCACCAGCACGCCAGCTAACGTCTCACTCCGTGTACCGAAAATTGTCAAATTGTCCCTGATGAGCCGGAATTTACAAATAAACGACACTTGTATAATTCAATGAGAATTTATATACATTTGAAAAGAACTCTGTTGGTTGCTCTGCATTCGTCCGCCATGTTTGTCATATTTTGTGAGAAAAGTTGTGCCGCACTGAATGCTGGGATTGCCTTCACCGCTAAAGAAGCATCAGATGCTCCCTTATTATTCAGTCAGATTATCACTCAGAATTAAGGCACCTCAATAGGAGCATTTTAAGGAATCTAAAAATGTAGACATGCCCTCTTCTCGGGAAAGTAGAATAACATAAAATGCATCTATGTAGAGAGATCACTAGGTTTCCGGACTATCTATTCAGATCTAGTATCCATCTATTCAGATCTAGTCTCTATCTATTCAGATCTAGTCTCTATCTATTCAGATCTAGTATCCATCTATTCAGATCTAGTCTCTGTCTATTCAGATCTAGTATCCATCTATTCAGCTCTAGTCTCTATCTATTCAGATCTAGTATCCATCTATTCAGATCTAGTCTCTATCTATTCAGATCTAGTATCCATCTATTCAGATCTAGCCTCTATCTATTCAGATCTAGTATCCATCTATTCAGATCTAGCCTCTATCTATTCAGATCTAGTATCCATCTATTCAGATCTAGTCTCTATCTATTCAGATCTAGTATCTATCTATTCAGATCTAGTATCTATCTATTCAGATCTAGTCTCTATCTATTCAGATCTAGTATCTATCTATTCAGATCTAGCATCTATCTATTCAGATCTAGTCTCTATCTATTCAGATCTAGTATCTATCTATTCAGATCTAGTATCTATCTATTCAGATCTAGTCTCTATCTATTCAGATCTAGTATCTATCTATTCAGATCTAGTCTCTATCTATTCAGATCTAGCATCTATCTATTCAGATCTAGTCTCTATCTATTCAGATCTAGTATCTATATATTCAGATCTAGTCTCTATCTATTCAGATCTAGCATCTATCTATTCAGATCTAGTCTCTATCTATTCAGATCTAGTATCTATCTATTCAGATCTAGTCTCTATCTATTCAGATCTAGTATCTATCTATTCAGATCTAGTCTCTATCTATTCAGATCTAGTATCTATCTATTCAGATCTAGTCTCTATCTATTCAGATCTAGTCTCTATCTATTCAGATCTAGTATCTATCTATTCAGATCTAGTCTCTATCTATTCAGATCTAGTATCTATCTATTCAGATCTAGTATCTATCTATTCAGATCTAGTCTCTATCTATTCAGATCTAGTATCTATCTATTCAGATCTAGTCTATCTATTCAGATTTCAGATCTAGTATATATCTATTCAGATCTAGTATATATCTATTCAGATCTAGTATCTATTCAGATCTAGTATCTATCTATTCAGAGCTAGTCTCTATCTATTCAGATCTAGTCTCTATCTATTCAGATTTCAGATCTAGTATCTATCTATTCAGATCTAGTCTCTATCTATTCAGATCTAGTCTCTATCTATTCAGATCTAGTATCTATCTATTCAGATCTAGTATCTATCTATTCAGATCTAGTCTCTATCTATTCAGATCTAGTCTCTATCTATTCAGATCTAGTCTCTATCTATTCAGATCTACACTAGTATCTATCTATTCAGATCTAGTATCTATCTATTCAGATCTAGTATCTATCTATTCAGATCTAGTCTCTATCTATTCAGATCTAGTATCTATCTATTCAGATCTAGTATCTATCTATTTAGATCTTAGACATATAGGGTTTGCTTCATTAAACAGATGTTTCTATCAATAACCTAGGAGCCAAAATACTCAGCAAATAAAACCTGCGATAATTCTCCTCACCCTCTCGTTCTAAATTTTCCAAGATTAAGAAAATGCAAATCCTTGGTGAACAGCATCGCCTGCTTAATTATTAATGCCACTGCAGCAAGCCCAACACTTCAGAACTTACTGCTTAGTCTCAGCTTCTACTGAACATCCTGATAAATTCTGTAATGACCCACCTCACAGTGAGTCAGTCTCTTCTACACTTGGGAATGGATTTAGTACTCATTCTCAACAGGATTAAAGAAATAAAGAGAGCAGGATTAACTGTGCTTCAGGTGTAGTCTAGTGTCAAGGAGGGACAGTTTGTTTTAAGCAAGTATTAATACACTAGTATTAATAATAATGATATTAAAAATAATATTAATAATATGAAGAAGGCCTTTATTTGTAATATATTCATATACACAAGTACACTCACTTTCTTAACCGCTTATCCAATCAGGGTGGCGGAGCCTGTCCCAGCTTTTCAATGGGCGCAAGGCACACAGTAACACCCTGGACGGGGCGTTACTATCGTAGTCTATCGCAGGGCACACACACACACACACACACACACATTCACCTACAGGGCAATTCAGTGTCTCCAATTAACCTGACTGCATGTTTTTGGACTGTGGGAGGAAACCGGAGCTCCCGGAGGAAACCCACACAGACACAGAAAGGACCTGGACATTCTTGCTGATTCAACTTCTGCCCTTCTGTCATCTGGCCATAGTGATTTAGTCCTTATAAAAGTCATTTAGGTCATTTGCTCATCATGTCTGCTGCATTCAACAGCTATACCTACCATCAGCCCAACGTTTAATACATTTATGACGCTACCTTGCACATTTATTCAGGGTGGTGCTAATCTTTTGGCTCATCTGTGCTGCTACATAAGATGCATATACTGATATTGTCGTAGTAATGTGAAAATGTTGTTTCTGACCATGTTTTGAACCCTTTCCAATAAAATGCTATCATAATTTTAGTATGGTAAGTGTAAGCACTAAACAGATCACATTCATCCTAGATAAACAGTAAGTTCAGGTAGATCTGATTCTGTGCTGTAATATGAATATGATGTACTATCATGAAAGAACCAATGATGAATCTGTACAGAAGTGGAACTGTACTTGTTTGACCTTGTAGTTTTATAAAAAATATTGACATTCCAGCACAGTCTGGCCTCAGAGGAGTCCCAGCCGACTCTTGTGCCAGTTTGCAGATTTGCTCAGCAGAAGGAAAGAGGGGAACGTGATTCATAAATGACATTTGATCTCGGAACCCGGGGCAATCCTTGAAGACGCGTCCTCGACTGTGTCTCAATGACATCCAAAAAAACATTAATCCTTCACAGAAGATTGTTTTCTCTCTACTCTGTGACTCTGCATGAGCACAAATTCTCAGAAAGCAAGCAAAATGCTTTAGTGTTGCCACAAGGCCTGGGGACAAACTGACGTCCAAAAATAAGAATGTTTTAGGGACTAAATTTATGCTCATAATATTAAATGTATTTATTTTCTGTGTTTCCGCAGATTAAACGTGTCTTGGCATTTCTCTAGGATCGCTAGCAGCATATTTGAGAGCTGTGTGTCCCTGATGAATGGAATTCACAACTGGGGTGTAGTTAGTAACTTAAATGTGACTTAGTCGTGTTTTTGCTAGCTTTTAAATGGAATTTGACCTTCCAGAATTACTTGGTAGTAATTTGGGGACCAATTTGGGGACCAACTCATTCTATGTGTACACTAAATATGCCAAAAGGGCTGAGCACGTTTTGGTAGCATAATATATCTAAAGCAGCAATCTTAGCCAATGTTTGGTGGTCATTATGTCTCTCCCTGGTTTGTTAAACATGCCAGTACTTCCTCCGTTTTAGTAAAAACATCATTTGACATCCAAATAAGACACAGACTGGCCATGTTGTAGCAGAAACATAATGATATGACACAGGGCCTAGAGGTGGAGTGTTTCCAGAGCTCCAGAAAGCAGTGCTATATTGCATCAGTCATATTAGGGGTCTTATTATGACTGGTCAGTCATTGGTAGGGTCAGTGATTAAGGTTTATATCGATATAACCATGTATATAGACATATGTGGGACATAATGGGTTAGAATAATGAATCCAGAACTACAGCAACAATAACAAAATGAAAGACATTTACTCCTCGCTCATCTGCAAACCCAAACTGAAATAGATCAGAATTACTGTAGCTACAAATCCGGCACTTTGATTCTGCTGTATAACGTTTAATCAAACTATGTATGTTTGATTAAAGACAAACACACTGGATGGAAATTGTATGTAAGCAGAGAACTGTGTGTTTAACGTATTAAAACAAGCTTGTGGATGTAATGTAATTTACGTTCATCACATTGTGAAAACAAACACTGCATATAAATCTGAAATTATAAATGAAAGAACTGTACGGAGGCTGCTCTGTCGGGACCAACAGAACATAATCTACTCCATCAGTTTGTATTTCCTATTTCCCAATATTCAAAGCATAGGCGCGTCTGTTCTGAATGCATTACTAGTAAACTTTTGGTGTATTTCAAAAATCTAGGATGATAGCTACAATATAAATGAATAAAAAGTGTTACTCCCGATTTCTGCAGGTTCTAAACCGCCTCAGCTTTCCGCGAGCTGCAGCTGGACTAATCTGATCCTAGGAAGGAATCCACCACAGCACCTGTCGATGTGATGCCATGGCTTAATCTGATAACAGTAATAAAGATTTTAGTCAATTTAAAATGCATTATGGCGCTCGGCGTTGCATAGGAGATTTACACTCTATTTGTATTTGACAGGAAGGCAAACAAGAACATGCGCTAGCATCTGTTCTCTGTCAGCGGAATGACAGGGTTGCCTGGAGCTGGTACGGAAGTGAGCCTGATCAATAACGTGAGGCGGGGTGGAAGCGGGACATGCAGAATTCCTCAGTAATTAATGATCTTTACAACTACGAGCTCTTAATGTGTGACATTTTTTAAATACACTGCATAAGCAATATTTACATCAGGAAAAATAAAGAATAGTCAAATTTTTAAACCGTTTGAGTGGCAGGGTGGGTAGGGCGGCTGTCCCAAGCCAAGACAGAAATAGGAGGGTTAGGGTTAGGGTTAGCATCAGGAAGGGCAGAGAGAAGCTGCATAATTTGGCATAACACTAAAAAAAGTCCACAAAACTTGTGCCCATTTAGTCATCCTACTGTCCTGAGAAGAAGGCATGTCTAAGTTCTTAGATTCCTTAAAATGTTCCTACTGAGGTGCCTTAATTCTAAATGACGATCTGACTGAATAATGCCCGATGCTTCCTCGGCGGTAAAGGCAATCCCAGCATTCAGTGCGGCACAACTCAAGTGTTGTGTATTTGTAAATTCGGGCTCGTCGGGGAGAGTTCAACCGTTTTCGGTACACGGAGGGATCTCAGCCCGGTCGGTTTGAATGGCGAAAACTGAGGTGACGTAATCGGTGTCATCGCTGTATAAGTAGTGCGTCTAAATAATCTGCTTTATGAGTTCGATCTCTTATTAGAATCCTCTCTATTGAGGCAGCTGATCAGGCAGCTCACGAGATTTTTAGACTGTCAGACGTTCTGTTTGAACACTTCAGTCTCTATTTAAATTGCTCAGAACTGCACTACCCAGCTGAAATGTTAGATATTCCAGTCCCACCACCAGGTGATTGTTTTGCTGCTATTTTCAATCAAGAATAATTTATATTTACGGCACCTTCCTTTTCATTTCGAGATTTGTTATTGTCTTGTGTTTTCTCTTGAATTTGTGTTTTATTTTTGAATTTGTGTTTTATTATTTATTTTGTCTCAGAACCCACAAGCTTTCTTTAAGAGTTTTGTTGATATTTTGTCTGATTTGCAGTTCTAGATGACACTAAAAACTTTCGACCTGTAACGTTTCTTGCCTGGTGTTCAGCCTACACACACACACACACACACATATATATGTATACATATGTATATATATATATACAGTATATGTGTATATATATATATATATATATATATATACAGTATATATATATATATATAAATATATATATGTGTGTGTTCCTGGTCTGCAGTGGTCAGTATCTGGTCAGTACCGGTGACAGGGTCATGGGCAGCCAAGGCTCATTGATGCACGTGGGGAGCGAAGGCTGGCCTGTGTGGTCCGATCCAACAGACGAGCTACTGTAGCTCAAACTGCTGAAGAAGTTAATGCTGGTTCTGATAGAAAGGTGTCAGAATACACAGTGCATCACAGTTTGTTGCGTATGGGGCTGCATAGCCATAGGTCAGTCAGGGTGCCCATGCTGACCAATGGCCACCACCAAAAGTGCCAACAGTGGGCACGTGAGAATCGAAATATATATATATATATATATATATATATATATATATATATATGTATATATAATTGTCTCCCAAAATGACCTGTGATGCTTAAGCTGTGCATATCAATCAATTTGGCTTGAGAGTCTCATGGTACAATAAAAATAATTGATAAGTGCTTTCTGAGGATTATAGTCCACCCTAAAGTGTTTGCTTAATTAAAATAAGCAGAGGAGAACGGACACCAATGACTGTATTAAGTAAAGACTGCAAAGCTCCCACACATGCACTATATTATGACTAATTAAAGTGAATTATTTAGTGCTCGGCCCCATCAGGAGAGCAAAATGTCATTGCTTATTTATGACTGGTATTGACTGATGTTGTTTTTCTTGGTTCTAGCATGAAAACTTTGTTAGTTACTGCTCGAACCAAGTCAGTGACTCAAGGAATCTTTCCATGTAAGACTTTCTGAGAATAAAATATAGTTTAACGACTTACGTTGAGCTGGAGCGTTTCGGTCCACTGTCCGATCACTTTGTACACTGGAGAGCTGTTATTAATTAACTGGTACTGGAAAAGGTCGTAGCGTCCCGGAGCATCGCCGTTCTGGTTGAAAGTCACAGATGTTCCAGCGCTTCCTAAAATAATAAGAGATGAGACACTGTTACACTTTGGGTTTGAATAATGTGATTTGTTGAATTATAGTGTAACTGTGGTGCAGTATTTCAATAAAGACAAAGTCACCAAAACTAGAAGGAGACTCTACCTTAATTCCAACATGGAGTGTCTAAATACATTTTTTTTTTTTATCTAAACCCAAAAGCAACCTGGAATGTGCTAGATAACCCTAGAACAAATCAGAAGAGACCCAAATATGACTTTTCGTCAATAAACACCCAAGATGATTAATAAAAAATACTATAATCCTTACTGTTGGATATGTTGGAGGACTGCCGGCAAACCAAGAAGATGATTAATGAGAACGCTACTAATCCTTACTGTTGGATGGTTTGGGTTTTGGGGGGCAAACCAAGAAAATTATTAACAAGAAATGCTACTAAACCCTGCTTTTGGATATGTTGGAGGACTGCTGCATATAGTTCAGGGTTTGGGGGCTGTTTGACAACCAAAATTCTGGTGAATTACGTTCCAGGACATTTTTAAATTAAGAAACTGGCTGCAATGGCCAAAAAGCTAAAATTGCCTTATGGTTGGATTATCTAACAGAATACTGATGCTATTCTTATGCTTAAATCCACACAAATATGACTACAAGGCTGTTAGCAAGGTTTTTTAAGCCCCTGACTTCACTTTAGAATCACTCTGGTAATAATACTAATCAGTATGGACATGTTGAGGTTGGCACAGTGGGTAGCGCAGTTGACTCACAGCAAAAAAGCCATGGTTTCGATTCCTCGGCCAGGCAGCCAGGGTTCTTTCTGTGGGGTTTCCTCTGGGCGCTCTGATTTCCTCCCACAAGTCCAAAGACATGCAGTCAGACCAATTAAAAATTGCTTCAAGTGTGAATGTGTGTGTATCACAAACTCTTTAGCCTGGACTGTTTATTAATGTAGGCAGTTATTAGTTTAGGCACAATGGATTGTCTTGTTAAATATCCCTTATCAATAAATAAAAAGTACAGAATTTAGATTATTTCAAAGGGTTCACAAACTTTTGTATTATTATTAAAATCTAATGCGGCAAAATTTTCTACTTGAAATAATTTCCATAGCACAATTATTACTTGAAGTCTGTCAGTGTACTGTATTGTACATCTTCATTGCACACTTTGTCTGATGCTGTACTGTTTATGTCGCTGTTCTATTGTTTATCCTATGGTTATATATAGTATATCTTTTTTATATTATTTAATTAAATGTTTATATGTTGACACCTGCACAAAAATAATTTCCTTTTACATCTGCTACTTGGTGAATAATAAAGATTCCTTTAAAATGTTCCTTTAAAATCTTTAAGCTATTTAAAATGTACAGTAAAAAATAAAAAAGAATAGGGGGGGGGGGTCTCAGAAGAGAATAAAGCGTGATTCTGAGGTGCTACACAAGAATAGCATCGCTGTGCCACATTTAAGCTATAAGAGCCGTACAATCTGCTGCTGAGATTTTTGCACTTCATTATCCTCGTGCCGTAGTGCCACCTGCCGCAGTTTCGGCGGGATGGGAAGATATACGCCTGTAGTAACTCACTTCTCACAAAGAGTGACAAGATTCAGTGTTATACACAGAGAGCGAGGAGATAAGTCCTGTTCCCCAGATCCATTAAATCTCAGTAATCATGGAGCTGAATTGCAGCTTCAAAGCCGTTCAAAACATCTTGCTAACTAGCCTGCTTACGCGGGACATCGCGAGCAGTTTGACGTGCAGCCTAGCAGGATGATTGCTGTGAGAGAGAGGCATTCACGTCTCGCTGTCTGAGAGAGTATAATTTGGGTAGAAAGCAGCGGAATTGTGTGATCGGGATTTTTTTTTTACCACATATACCGTAGATCTAAATACAAAGCAGAACCTGTCAATAATACATGGCATAAAATGTACTAGATGGTTTTCTAATGGTATTTAAAATAAAACATTGTTTGAGAAATACACTATATTGGCAAAAGCCAAAAATATTGATAAATAAAGTCACTCTCACTGTTTGCAGAAAAAACAAACCTGTATCATCATCAGCAGCACAAGTTCAGCACTTCGACTTCCGACACCGACTGACACGATACAAACGAGATTTGCCAGGGGCAGCGTTGGCTCCATGCATACCAAGCTAAAAGACACCGAGTACATCAAGCTTTCTGGACTGGCAGCTTATCAGCAGGAGGCCGAAAGTGCTGGAGGTGAAGAAAAAGCATGACAGGTACCTACAGCACCAACTCCACTCCCAAACAACATGAGAGGACCCGGTCTGGTCTCCTTCCCTTCTCTTGTCCCACCTCATGACTGTGAGGTAAAGACGAAAAACTCTCCAGGGTTTGAGTGTCCACTTTGGTCAGTGTTTTGTGTTCACGTTAAGCCCTCGGGCCCTGCGAATGTCACAAACACCACCTCTCCACTGACTTAGTGCCAGAGCTAATGCTCATTCAGAAACCCAGAAAGCTTAATTTAGACTAGGCTGATGTTTCCACTGGATATAGACTCAAACTGTGGGTCTAGACCATCAATGTGAAAACAATTGGAGATCCCAGCTGGACAGAGCAGTCTGGTTTGATGGTTTTAGCAAAGTTTTGGATACTGGTCAGCCTGGAAAACCAGATGGCTAAGACTATGCCACAATGTTTTATCTTTAAGGCTTGGTTTACATGCCAGGTCAAACCTTTTTATAAAGACAGAGTTCCAAGTTTACCAAAAGTAGGTATTACATAATAAACCAACAACTGGCTTTATTCATTTTGCCCTGTGAGCGACTGGCAACCTGTCCAGGGTGTTTCCTCCTATTTGCCCAGCAAATTACACTGACCATGCCCCTGTATACGATAAAGCAGTGGTAAAACAGACAATGAATAAATATTCATTCATTCATGTCCAGTTAGGGTCGCGGGGGGTGCTGAAGCCTATCCCAGCTTTTCAATGGGTGCAAGGCACATATACATACACACACCCATTCACTTATAGGGCAATTCAGTGTCTACAGTTAACCTGACTGCATGTCTTTGGACTGTGGGAGGAAGCTCCCAGAGAAAACCCACGCAGACACAAATCCAGGACCTTCTTGCTGTGAGGTGGCAGTGCTACCCACTAAGCCACCGTGCCGCCCTGAATGAATGAATAAGATAATGAATTCATTTAGATATGTATTGTATTCTGTGCATCTTGTGATGGCACTTAAATGCATGTATAATCTAATGCATTTATAATAAACAATTCAAATGAATGTGAGTAAATATAGTTCTTCTTTAGTGTAATGTTCCCTGAACAGTGCATATAGGCTGTAATCAGGACCGGACCAAGAACAAAACCTGAGTAATGACGGTAGAGCAAGATTTTTGATAGCTGATAGTAATAAAATCTCTCTCATCAGTGACACAGCAGTTTAGGAAGATAAAAGCTGTTCTGTTTGTGTCTAAAACAAACTTTATATAAAAAGTGCTGAGACGAAAGAGTTTTGGATTAGGGTTTAATTGCCCATGAAATACAGCCCAAAGGTGAACGAAAAAAAATAATTGCTAATAATAAAGGCGGTAAAAGAACTAAGTGCTGATTTAGAGTTTAATGTCATTCACTGTCAGTAAACACTAAGGCCATGATGGCAAAATATACGGTTCAGACGAAGCATCCAGACCGTAAAAGTAAATGGTCTGATAACAGAACCCTGTGGGACTCCTTGGGTGGTGAGAGCAGAGAAGGATTTATAGTTTCTGATAGCAATAAATTATAGTCCATCCCTGAGAAATGATGTGAAATGATGCAAGAGAGGAAAGCCACACTACTACAACTGTTTCAACCTGAACCAATTACTGGTGCTGATGTAAAATTAATTATAAAAAAAATAAAATAGCCAAAAAAAATAGATTTGAGGATTTATGATTGCTGATGTCAGTTTAATATTGCCTGTTTATTCTTCATCAATCCATCCATCCATCCACCCAAATCCCATACCCACCCACCCATCCATCTATCCATCCACCCAAATCAGCAATCCATCCATCCTTCCGTCCGTCCATCCGTCCAACCATCCATCCATTTTAGGTGAAGTATATGGTCAGGAACAAGAAGATGGACCAAAACATAGCCGTAAAAGTTCCAAGGATTAATGTGGGCACAAAAGTGTGTGTGATTTTTTTATGTCTAATTTAATTAATTTAACCAAATTGATTAATTGGAGAGGTCAATTATTAGAGTGCTACATCTCGAGCTGTTCAAACCTGTAAGGTGACCACTGTTTTAGCAGTAAGACCAACAGAAAGAATATTACAGTGACCATGACAGGAGGTTATTAAGTCTGTTTTTGGCAGGTTTATAATTAAGTACAGACCTGAGCAAAAGGAACGAAGTCTTGATTTCTAAAAGCACAGGTCGTTCCAGACTATTTTCCTTCCATTAAAATATGTTTGCTATCCACAGAGGATCCATAAAATGATGCTCCCCTTTTAACACACCCCTGTCGAAAGTCTCATTCTGAAGTAAAAGCCAAAGCCAAAGTACTACTAAGATCGTGTCAGCAGATAATACCATTAAAAGAAGAGTAAGGACTGAAAAAGAAAGGACACATGTAAAACCACAGAGACCTTAAATCCTTAAAAATAAATTTGCTTAATGAATTGGTAAAATTATTATTTCTTAATCAATATTGTGAAAATATACAGTACTGTGAAAACGTACTCACCGTTGAAGTTGATGTTACGGACGTATTTAAGTAACTTCTTGCCGCCGGCCGCTTCCATCTCGGCACAAACCCCCGACTGGTCAGGACACAGATCTTTGTGCATGTTGTGCAGTGCATGGGCCATGGAGTAAACGGCATCGATCACAAACTGCACCTTCCCTTCCTGCTCATACTTGGAGTCGATCCCAATCCGCTCCTGGCCTGGAAGATGGAAAAAATAAAAGAGGTGCTATCGGTCAGTCAAGAGTCTACATACAGACATGATTGGCTTTGTCTGAGGAAGGGATTTCTGGAATTTCTGGGATGGTTGAACGGATGGATGGATGGATGGATGGATGACCCTCAACCCTTTCTTTTTTGCCCTTGCCACTTCTGCACAAGCGCCTCGGTCTGTTAACCAGGGTCTTTGCACAGCGTTTGAAGACCCTGCCCACTTATTCCAGTCTTTTTCCCCACAGCAGACTCGGTGGCCTGTCTCTGTGCCCGCTAGATGGCTCCCAGCAGAGCCAAGATTCGAAATGGGGTGTGATAGCGTAGTGTCCTGCTGCGCCACCTGGGCGCCAGAAAGAAGTGTGTTAATCATTTCACTCCATAAAAATACTCATTATCTATTTCAGAATATGAAGAAATGATGTGACCACAGTCTTTCGAAAGATTGATATATTTAGTAAGATTCAGCTGGTGTAACACATCACAAGATCTAAAGTGTTAATACACAGTAGACTCGAGCTGTTATCTGTGACATACGATCAAAAGGAGCGGAGAAAATGTTGAGGCTTATCAAGTCTCAATTAAAATGCTTTTAATCTTTCCAAGCTGTGCTCTTCTTTTTACCCAGGGCGACGGCAAGGCCGAGACTCTTTGTGTTAGTCACAAAAGCACTTTTCTCACAGCATGATTCCCCGTCATCTATTTGTTATAACGATTTTTAATATTTCCTTCTAGGTCAGCCTTGAGCATCACAGATTCTATTAAAACAAGTTTTGTCTCTTTTCTTTATAGTCGTCTCTAAATATTTCTAAGTAGGTCATCACTGCGCCGTATAAAACACCGTTCAGGCCGGCCGCACACGTGTGAAGTCTGACACCACATTTTTAAACAACTTTAAATTAGAATGCATGAAGTTAAGCCCCATGACCATCCAGTCTCCTACTGAGGAAGGAAAAAAATTCAGATCATTGCAAATTGCATCCAGTGGGAGTTGAGCATGACTCGCCGTGGTACAGCTGAGCCTCGACTCTGCTTACCCAGCTGCAGAGACAAAACCCAGAGGAAAACTGAAAACACCTAGAATGCAAAATAAACAGGGCGTACAAGATGTGGCCGCCGACTATGTGGCAAAGGGTTGAAGGGGCGGGACACTATGGCCTCAGCTCTTCTCAGCTTGACAACAATTAGACTGGGTGGAAAATTGGGGAAACTGCCTTTACTTTGGTAACATTGCTTAGAAGACGCTCCAGCAAAAACATACATTTATCAAGGCACACCACTGTAAAATATAGTGATGGTAGCATCATATTATTGAATGCTATTTATAAGCAATGATTGGCAATCAACAAGTCAGTCAGCACCATCACCAAGCCACAACTGATGAAAGCCTTGGTCTGGCCAGAAGCCACCCATAGATGAGAAGCCTGGACACCTAAGAAAGAGGAAAAAAAAGAGACCCATTCAGGCTTTTGGAATTTGTTTACCCACCCGAGTCTTACAACTGCAAGTTGAGACTGCTGTGCCAACAATGCTGTTCCTGCTAGATGTGACGGAGACCTTGCAAAATGTCCAAAAATGTCCAGAACTCAGTAAGGACTTTATCACAGACTGAACTGAATAATAAAGAACTCCAATTGACTGATTGTTCTATTAACTGAAACTGCTAAAAAATCTCATAAAGGAACATGATCACCACTAAGCAGGTTTACAAGATGGTCAGAACAGAAAAGGAGCTACCTTAAGTACTATATTTGTGCAACATTAATTTCAAACTGATCTCAACCAAGTATTAAACAAGGAGCATAAAAACTTTAAATTTCAACCCAAAATTTTTCATAAAACACACCAAAACCCTTTTATTTAATTTATTCCAAAAGTAAGATCTCTGTCATTCTTCTGTCTGTTCCTTTAACCTCTCTCGTCTGTCTCTAATCTTCAGGGACAAAAAGAGAACTTGTCCAATTTTCTATCCAATCTCCTGCAAATTAGTGGTGCTGTATTACTCCTCTGACAGCGCTTGCCCTTCAAAGTCCACCGTCTCTTTGGCGAGTTACACTAGCCGGCTCACATCAAAGGAACTTCCTTTAAGCATATGCCTGCTGACCTACTCATTGCCTCTGAACTCAGCATTCTCCCACTGATGAGCTATCAAAGTGCAAGTGAAAGTGTTGTGGTGAATCCTGAACCACATCCTGAAAGTAGCATCTAACAAGATTAGCACTTTAAGATGCTCATCTGGTCACTGAAACTCAGTAAATGATGCCGGCAGGATGATTCAGCAAATAAGGTATTAGCTAAATGTCATCTTTTCCAAAAATACCCGCTGATTCATATTAGCCCTGATGAAACGTCAAGTGGCAGATAAACAATACACTGAGGAAAGTACTGTATATCAGGGGTTTTCAACCTTTTTGGACATGCACCCCCTTTCGTGTGCCGACCTCGAACTTGCGCCCCCACAAACCCCCAACCCTCAGCAACCCCCCCCCCCAAACCCTCGCAAAAATAATATAATGCGATGCAACTTTGCTGTTTAAAATATTTACTTCAAAAAGATAATACAGCCGTAGTCATAAATCGTAAGCGAGAGCAGAAAATTTTACTTCACAGAGCCAAGTAGAGGCAAAAGTACATCAGTTACTAAGTTCACTAGTTCAGGATACTCTGCTTTCAACTTTTAGCTCCATGGGCAGAACAAGTCTGACTTGGCTGTCGCCCGGCGGCAATGGCCAGTTGAATTAAGCGTCCCACCTGTAAGGAAAGCGAGTCACACAAAATGTTTCAGTAGCTGGTGTTTATTTAAAACCGCAGCATTCATTAATAACAGTAGACGGTGAGATGACTGAGAAGAGAAATTTACAAATCGATGAATCGACTCCTGAATCACTTATAGAGATTTGTGAACAGAGCATCTCCCACTATACACCTCTCTTAAAGACACACACACACCCACGTCCTAAAACAGCGATCGTTGCTTTTGTCACCAATTCATCTTCGCTGTTAGCCCTATTTTTACGTTTTTTTAGACTGAAACTGGATAACATTAAACAGGCGTGGTCAGCGAGACTAATCAAACATGTCTCCTTTGGATGAAACCCCTGGACAGTAGGTTAAAAACCCCTGCTGTATATGCATACGTCTGACTTCAACTGTAACTTCTTGTCTTAACTTGTAGGTATTGTGTAGTTTAAAACCATTTAAACTACACTGTGTAATTCCCACCACAATGCAACCATTTGCTAATTATTATTCAGAGCTTGAGGCAATTTTGCCTCAATTTATTTGCTCCCAAACACACTTACATGGTAATTTGCAACTGCCAAGCTGTCCATAAAATAAAAGCGAATCCCGAGTTGAGCTGGATGCAGCACGGCTTTATTGATATCGCAAATACCCAGCGGGCCTATCAAACCTAATTAGTGACTGTAGTTGCTCTAATTGAGAAAAATAGGAAATGGAGGAGAGGCACTCCCCCAAAAAGGAAGACGATTAGGCTTCATACATGGTGCTACATACAGTATATGCTGATTAACATGCCATCAGAGATCAGATTTCAATGGTTTGATTCGTTTTAGAGAAGCTTTGATGTTTGATGAAAAAAAGAAAGAAAGTAAGTGCTTTCATGGTAAATGTAAGGAGTGAGGGCGGGGGTGTTTTCTTGTCACAAATATATGGAGAAACGCAGTCACGCTCACAGTACTAATGAGACAAAGCAGTACAAGCCGTCATCGAAAAATGGAAGTGATCTTTGAATCTGTGTCACGAAGATAAACATAGCATGTAATTATGGTGAATAGATGAAGTCGAGCAGACTGACAGTAATTGAACGAGGTCCAAACGGGATGAAAAGGAGCCGTTTGTTCTTTTTTTACTCCATTCCATCTACAATTCAATGCCACGTTCTTTCTCTTTTTGAAGTGATCATGCTGGACTTTTTATTTATTGGCTTGTATGACCATGCTGACCTGTCAGCCATCTGTAACAAACCCACCAGGTTTATTTCTCTGACGTGCCATAAATAAACACAGGCATGCAAGTAGTTTTTATTAGAAATGTCCTTTTTTTCCCCCCACAGCTGATGGATAACAGTGAAAGCGTGTCTGCGAAACAAATGCATGTGCCAAAACACAATATAAAATTCGGTAGACTTCGATACTTAGGAGTGTTTATGAATGCTGTTACACTGAGTGACGGGCATTATACATATCAATATTTTACAGCTCATGCAGCCGCCTGGGTAAACCGGCTCGTAAATCGTAATTTGACACAGCGTATTATTCATAGTGTTGACGTAAAGTATAACACATGAAGAGATAAAAAGACCATTTGTCAACCCTGCTATAACAGCCTCTACTCATCTAAGAAAAAGGTTGTTTACTAGATTTAGGAGCTTTTAATAAAGTTTGGGAACTTTTAATTATCTCAAATGTAACTGTGGGCATCCTATCTATCTGTCTGTCTGTCTGTCTATCTATCTACCTACCTATCTATCTACCTACCTACCTACCTACCTCTAGCTACTGTACCTCTATCTATCCATCCATCCATCTATCTGCATTTCGACTAGTGTTCTTCTTTAAAGCTTAATTCAACACTTTGGATATTATTTTTACAGAGACCTATAGAAGTGTACTTTCCACCACTATGACATTAGGTATTGCATATGATGATTTTAAGACTGTGTGTCTACTTAGCCATGAAAGCCCAATGTATGATAGTCCTGATGAATAGTTTTTGTATCAGATGTTCCTCCAAAGACAGCTCAGAATTTAATATTAAGTACCACTACAAAAGACAGACATATAGTATGTGTTCTACCTCTTTTAGACCTCTGCTGTCACATACTGTAAGCTTTTGTGGCTTGAAGCAATTGCTTCTAGCTCTAGGAGGGTAAAGATTCAATAAATGGAAAGTCACTAAGCTCTTAAATATAACAGACCATGTTTGATGGTACAGTGTGTTTAAAGTAAGAGTAAGTCTCATTTTTGCCATGTAGTTTTTTTGTTTTGTTTTGTTTTTTACATGCAGGGTTTTAAACCTTTGTAAAGTCTAAAAACTATTATAACACAACTCAGTTTAAATGTGATATGCAAAGGGAAAAAAAAGCAAAAATAGCTGAGTCTTTTGCATCTGTATTGCATCAGTCTTGCATCAGAAACCTAGAAAAACACCTTTTTATTTTTGCTTATTTACTCCTTCTTAGTCTCATTCTTTTAACATGTACTTCTTTTAAATTATTTTCCAAGTGCAGCTACGTTTAGTATTCATCTGGCAAAACCTGACATTTTAATGTTTAATGGGATTTTGTGGGATGGGATTATCCATGTAACATAAAAGCTAGTCTGACAAAACGTGGTCATTTACATTAAAATTACTTGTGTATTTATTTACATATTGTGTTGCTTAAAGCTGGTCTTACATCTTTAAAGTATTTAATTGTATACTTGCTGCTAACTGAATTACTATTTCTAATTAATATTATTGTAAAATATGTGCAGATTCTAAACTTATTCTAAAGCGTACTCTGCAAAGAGAATGGTGTTTTTAACAATATAAACAAAGTAAAACATACTGTTGTTTTGTTGTTGTTATCAGTGATATAAAGGCATTTTATAATTTTTCACATTTTAACTAAAGTCTTAAAGATGTTTAATCAATCCCTAATTTGAAGGTAAACAAATAGATAACATGATTACACCCCTTTCTCCCCTGTAGACTGATGGTACATCCTAAACAACAAAAACTTGAATAACTTGCCAGGACAGAACAGATATTAGTTTAGAGCACAATTATGTGAAACAGCTCAGAGCACCTACAGATGGTTATTAATGAATTTTGCATGAAACCGTCTTTTAATTGTGTTTAAAACACCACAGTGAGAACGACGACGAAAACCGAGTAGCAGAAAGCTTAAAAAAAGGAAAAAGCCAAATCTACAGTCTGTAAATACTCTTCTCAATAATCGTGTTTCCTTTTATTAGCGAGGAGGAGCAGCAAACAAGCCAAGCGCGAAATGAACCATGCACCTTATAATTATATAGAAATCTTCAAATTCATCACTTCAAATCTGCCTCTCTTAATAGCTTCTGCTCCTCTCAAATACCCAAGTAATGTCTTTTGGCTGAAGCTCTGGTTCCTTTCAGTGCTGAAAAATGTAAAACAGCCACAATCGAGTTGAGACTAAAAAACTGGCAGCTAAAGTGAGTTCTCCAAAACTTCCTACCAACTACCCAACTTCCTTTTACCTGTTTTAACATATTCATGTTTACATTTACAGAATTCTGACAATTATCACTAAATAGGCATGGTGGCTTGGTGGGTAGCACTGTCGCCTCACAGCCAGAAGGTCCTAGGTTCGATCCCCAGGCCGGGCGGTGCGGGTCCTTTCTGTGCGGAGTTTGCATGTTCTCCCCGTGTCTGCGTGGGTTTCCTCCGGAAGCTCTGGTTTCCTCCCACAGTCCAAAAACATGCAGTCAGGTTAATTGGGGACACTGAATTGCCCTATAGGTGCATGGGTGTGTGTGTGTGTATGTGTGTATGTATGTATGTATGTGTGTCTGCCCTGCGATGGACTGGCGCCCCATCCAGGGTGTTACTGTGTGCCTTGCACCCATTGAAAAGCTGGGATAGGCTCCAGCACCAATCCCCCCTCCCTCCTAATTAGATAAGTGGTTAAGAAAGTGAATGAGTGAATGATCACTAATTACAATTCAAGCAACTGAGGTGAAGGCCCTTGCTC
This sequence comes from Trichomycterus rosablanca, assembly GCF_030014385.1. Classification (NCBI taxonomy): domain Eukaryota; kingdom Metazoa; phylum Chordata; class Actinopteri; order Siluriformes; family Trichomycteridae; genus Trichomycterus; species Trichomycterus rosablanca. The sequence continues at coordinate 3,445,441 of NC_086011.1, forward strand.
AGGGGCCCAACAGTGGCAAATTGGCAGCGGTAGGGCTTGAGCTGGCAACCTTCTGATTATTAGTATAATACCTTAACCGCTGAGCTATCACTACAACTAACATGAGAAAACTATTGGAAGTAATTTTGCTCTATACAGTGACTCAGACAGTATATATATATATATACATACATTGTTTACTTCGGAAACCCATTAAAATACAGGTGAACATGCTAAAGTTCACAAATACCGTATCCTGAGGTGAGATTTAAACTCAAGAAGCTCTGGGTCAACAGGCTTTCTGCTGATTAAAGAAAATACATCAAGATGTGAAATGTAGATCTACATTTTTGGGCAGTGGTTGCTCAGCTAGTTGAGGTATTGGACAATTGTCACTGCTGCTGGGCCCCTGAGAAAGGCCCTTAAGCTTTAATTGCTTGAATTGTATACAGTGATAATTGTAAGTCACTTAGAATAAAAGCATCTGCCTAATGCTGTTAGTGTAAATGTAATTTTTTCTCCCTAAATTTAGCTACGCCGCTTCCAGTCGTTGCACGTTAGCGTGACCTGTTTAGCGTTATCATACACGTTAGCATTAATCCGATACGTCTGTAGCAGCTTTCTGCTTTCACTTTGCTGTAGCAGCTTAACTGGAGCAGGGTCGCTCATGCCCCCGAGCACATGGTGTTATCCCGGCGACAGCAGCATGTGCTATCCATCATGTCAGGAGACTTGATCTCTTGATGTGAGGAAATTGGGACTCACACTGATGGGCCACTCCCGGCAAGTCTACAAAGCCGAGGTACATTTGGCATCGCCAGCTGACACACAGCAGGATCTTTCCTGTGCCAAATCCAGAACAGAAATCTCTCTGACCCATCTCTGCTCGTAAACGGGACACTATAACAAAGCTTCACAACCATCAAACCTTGTGACAGCTTTTCTTTTAAAGAGGCAAATTTTTAATTTTAATAAAAATGAATATAATAATTTGGACAGTTTGCAAAATGCAATAAAAACAAAAATCTGTGACCTGTTAATTCTCTTATACCCTTAAGAAAAGATTTCTAATATTTATACTGACCACCTTAACTGTTCGTAAATATAAATACATTTAGAATTTGATGACAGCAATACTCATAAAATCATTAATAAATAAAATAAATAAATAAATAATACAAAATTCTAAATATTAATAATTGCAGTATAATTGTTGATTGGAATTGTTGTTCATCCTTGCTTGATACAAGTCTCTGTTATCAGTTTTTTCTCTTCATGATGCTTTATATATTGTTAACAGGTGACAGATCTGGACTGCAGGCAGGCCAGTCCAGCACACACACACACACACACACACCCACTGTATCTATTAAGCTATGTTGTTGTACCATGTGCAGAATGAGACCTTGGATTGTCTTGCTGAAATAACCTTAAACTTTCTGGAAAACGAAGTTGACTTGATGGCAGTATATGTTTCTGACCACAACGCACGTTTGTATTTTCTTTCGGTCAATCTGAAATGAGCCTGGACCTAGAGAACTCTGCGTAGAATTGATGCATGGTTTTCTTTTAGTGTAATAAATTTTCATGTTGCATTTCTGATTTTCAGGTTAATGCAGCGGTTGACTGTGTTAAGTGAAAACGATTTCCCGAGGTACTCCTGAGTCCATGTGGCTATATTTATCACAGAAGTATGTATGTATGTCAACAGCTTTGCCCTTAACAGATTGACATTTGTCCAGATCTTTTCACAATATTATGTATGGTAGATGGTGAAAGATCTAAATTATTTGCAATCAATATTTTTGAACTGACAATTCTCCAATGAAATTTTGCCCAAAGTAATGAGCCATAATATATATTTTCTTGAAAACACTGTGGTTTTGGTGGGTCCTCCTTTTATACCCAATCATAATATCCTCACCTGTAACTGATTTATCTGGTTTTTTGGCGTTACAGTAGTCGTTATGATTCACACTTGTATGGTACTGGGCTTTGTGGAAATAAGTCAGCCTTAAATAAAAGTGATTGGATGAGTTGGGCTCATTATATAACTGAAGGCTTCATTTCAGCAACTGAGCTGCTTCTTGTTGGGATGTTTTTATAACAGAATAAAAGCAGCGAGCCTTGATGGCGAGACAGGAGACAGCAGGAAAAAATAATGAAAATAATGAAAAATAAATAAAGAAAAGAAAACTCAAGGATCCTTCATTCTGTTCTGTAACTGTCAGTGTCGGTTGTCAGACAAAACATTGTGAGGAACCTGGTGAAGCTATTTGTGCCGTGCACCACTATTAGTGTTTATCTGTCACTAAAATGTTCTTCAGTTATAAAAGTTGTACAGAAACGTAACACAAAGACAGATTGTTGGAAATATACTCTACATAGCGATATGTGTGTTATTAAATACATCTATACCAGGATTTTTTATTCAAGTGTCACGAGCCAAGACAAAGTGATGAACGATGCACCATACCTGTACACTTTCTGTTGGTGTCCTCTTTCTTGGAGGAGCTCATGAGTTTGCAGTTGAAGTTCTCCTCCCAGTACTCAGCAAACCACACGTTTCTCCTGTTGTTCTCCAGGGTCCGGGATGTAAAGTAGGCATCAAAACCTAAAACACACATCACCGGTTGATTACATTTTAATAGCATTTGTATTTGAAATAGGACATCCAACAAGCTCATGGTCAGGTGTCTAAATACTTTTGGCCTTCTGGTGTATGTGTCTATTATTCATGATTTACAGTTTTGTAATATCCAATCCAGTAATAAATCCAGCACTAATGACTAACAATATGTGGTGCTTATTAATTAGGAGTTGCATTTATTTATTACTGCAATATAAACACTCCACACTGAATATACTATTTCAGTATATACAAATTTACCTCTTTTCAGGAAAAACCTTGAAGGTGTAAACTTCTTACTAGGGATGCTAGGGATGTAACGATACCCACGATGCGATGCGATTCATGATACTGGGTTCACGATACGATTTTTTCCCGATTTTTAAAACAAAATTAAATTGAAGACAAATTAAAAATGTATTTATTTATTTATTTATTATTTCTCTTAAAAAATAAAATAAAATACTGTATTTCTGCTTATCTTTTATTTATCTAAATAATGAATGCCCTTTTATTTGTGAGGTAGGTACAAACTATGCAAAACAATGCGGCACATTCCCTTTTTGTGTAAAAAAAATTTTTTAATTTTAAAACAAATCCCACATTAAATAAATAAATGAATAATACAAATAAAGAAAGTATCCTCACATAAATAAATTTGCCTGGAAAATTCCAAACCTGGCAACCCTGTATTGACGTCAACCAGGTGAGGTGAATAGAGCCCTCTGCTGTTTAAAGTGAATATCGATTAATTATACATGTAAACCGATTTGAATCGTTACACATGTGAATCGATTTTTATATGTTTTGTGGTGCATCGTTACAGCCCTAGTTCTTACTGCTAGTTTAAATTGATTTTAATCTGAGTATCACTAATTTTACGTCACCAAATCCGTACAAACCTCAGATTCCAAAGAGCTCTGCTATAAACAGATGGCTAATCCTCATTATGCTTCTGTGCAGGTTTACTAAAACACTGATTGCGTTCTGTGATTTAAAACTGTGTGTGATTGCTTATAAACACATTACTCAGTGTTTCTACAAAGCCTCTAAACTTTAAGTAAACTCTGAAGTAGTGCTTGTCTGCAGGTACGACTAAAAAATCATTACATCATTAAATCTCAGGATCTCAGCCCGCACGGTTGCATCACTGTTCTCTACACCAGGTCCGAACCCGTTTCTGTCCGTGTTCTGTAAACTGCGAAGGCCGCAACTTCAGCCCCAGTTCGCTTCAGTTTGAGAAATAAGTGTAGAAAATTCAAAGCTGATATGGATTATCAGCAACACTTGTGCACCAGCGGCGCCGAGAGCACGTCTCCAGCTTCAGTACAGAAAAGCAACACGAATTCGACCCCGTGCTACAGTCTCAGCACCGCACAATGCCAGCGCTGGGCATATCTGGCACTCCTACACAACGCGCTCTTAGCAGCTTCTGCTGAGGATATCAAACGTCCTTCTCCTAGCAACTGGGAGGCTGCTTTCGCTAGTGACACCCACACAGGGCATCGCTGGTTACAAAAACAAAATCATCATTAAAATAGATCGTAAATGGTTCCATTTTGGGACGTGTTTACTCAGACATTAATAGGAATCTACTGGTATTACATTTTCTCACTTGCTTCATGACAGATTTTATCTACAGCAAAGGAATTTTCTTAAGGAAATATATTTATTTTGTGACATGATGTCCCTTAGAGAGGGCAAAAACAAAAAGAAAGTGGCATAAAAAAGTAATAAATAAATCAAATAAATAACATAAAATAAATAAATATAAGTAAACAAATAGAAAACATCATTTAAATTTAATAGGTTTAATATAGACCAACTAGGCGTAACATTATGACCACTGACAGGTGAAGTGAATAACACTGATTATCTCTTCATCACGGCACCTGTTAGTGGGGGGGGTATATTAGGCAGCAAGTGAACATTTTATCCTCAAAGTTGATGTTAGAAGCAGGAAAAATGGACGAGCGTGAGGATTTGAGTGAGTTTGACAAGGGCGACTGGGTCAGAGCATCTCCAGAACTGCAGCTCTTGTGGGGTGTTCCCGGTCTGCAGTGGTCAGTATCTATCAAAAGTGCTCCAAGGAAGGAACAGTGGTAAACCGGCGACAGGATCATGGGTGGCCAAGGCTCATTGATGCACGTGGGGAGCGAAGCCTGGCTCGTGTGGTCCGATCCAACAGACGAGCTACTGTAGCTCAAACTGCTGAAGAAGTTAATGCTGGTTCTGATAGATGGTGTCAGACTCCATGCCTCGACGAGTCGGGGCTGTTTTGGCAGCAAAAGGAAGATACGTATTAGGAAGATGGTCATAATGTTATGCCTCATCGGTGTAATATAATAATATTGTGCCGACTGACTGGACCACCATTGTAGTAAGTTGGGGGGGACAGATCCCACAATGCTGTGCAGCCACAGCCGATGCACTTTTAGTGGTTAAAAAGTGTAATTATTTATAATATATTATAATATAATAATATTGTGGCGACCAGCTGGTCCAGCATTGTAGTAAAGCATGAGGGGGGGTGTTTCCCTGCGTGCATCATCAGCCGGGGCAGGACGGATCTCATGATGCCGTACGGCCACGGTTGATGCAATTTTAGTGGATAAAAAGTGTAATTTGTGGTTATTAAAGTGGTTTGCTTGTATGTAAAAAGTGCATTTTTATGTTAGGTTTATGAGTAAGCGTTTACAGGATATACTTTGTGTTTGGTGGTGTGGGCCATGTGTTCTGTTCACATTAAACCAGTAGTGGGACTGGTCTGCCTACGTCAGATCTGGTCATTGCTCTGGCTTTTGAAATACCATTCAAAGGCAATTCTTAATAAAGTGCTACTTCCTACGAGTAAAAGAGTGAAATGTCTCCCTCCCGACTAGCGGACGATTACTGAACTACTGGTCTTGGTACGCTTCTAGCGGGAATTGTAAACAATAGGACCGGACATTTGGTTTTCCAGATTTCGTCCATAAATCCGAAACCTGTTAAATGGATGTCTGTTCAATTGAGGTTCCTCTGTATATTAAAAGTTACGTTTTAGCTGAGATTGTGGGTCTAGTGATTGTTATACCTCCGACTTGAATGAGCATGACATTACAGTTATCTTAAGCACTTCCTGATAATGATGATAAGAGTTTAAACCCATCGCGTTTGTGGTGTTTCCCAGGGACAAAGATTTTCTCAGCGAGTATCAATGAAGTTATGGTTTCAGAGCCTGCAGGTTCTCTCAATCCCACCATGCACTCTGATAATAGGATTAAATATTCAACCTGCACATCTGATACACTCTCACAGAAGCTTAAAAGTTCTGAGTGTCACATACTGTTATTATTAAGGCACTTTTTTTTTGCCACAGCCGGTCAAGCTCAGCAAATTAAAAGCGAACTCCATATCCGCTCCATTATGAGAGTCAGGAGCCACTCACCCACCTATGACGCGCTTATAAATATTAACACAGTATCTAAAATAGCGATCCCGACCCATTTTACACTGGCTTAAAGCCATGCTGGTATGGGCTTAAACATGAGCCCTGTTCAATAAAGCACAAGCAATAAAATAGTGATGGGAGCAGCGCATGAAAAAGATCCATCACAGCATAGTTTCTCATTCATAATTTACCATCTTAATGTAATTCAACAGCCTCGACGCTCTGCAGATATTTTTTTCCCCTAACAGATGACCCTCGAGTGAAGTGGCTCATCACTAATGACAGGCTACATCACAAGAATCTCTTGTGTCGGAAATTGCGAGCCGCCAAACAAAAGGTTCAAAGCACATAAAAGCTTCTAAAAAGTTGTCGAGCAGCAGGAGGAGACTCCCTGACTCTCTGTTTACATCTTTTCTGCCAGCACATTCAGTGTCACGCTGACATAATTTCTAACGCATGGAAATGCAATGTCAAGTCATTTTCAAAAGTGACTGTTAGAGTATCAAAAGATGTTAAAGAAATCTTGCTGCTCAGATCTTCTACTCCAGTGTCATTTGCTGAGTCTGAGAGAAGAAGTGTGCACGGGAAGAGACTCACACACAGTCAGTCAGAGTAAACTTCCAGTTTATATATATGTGTATATAATAATGTGAAACTATGTCTAAGCTTAGTGATAGATAGATAGATAGATAGATAGATAGATAGATAGATAGATAGATAGATAGATAGATAGATAGATAGATAGATAGATAGATAGATAGATAGATAGATAGATAGATAGAGGCAGTGGTAGCTTAGTGGGTAGAACCCACTGAAAGGTTGAGAGTTTAAGTCCCACCTCTGTCATGCAGCCACTATTGGACCCTGAGGAAGGCCTTTAACCCTCTCTGCTCCATGGGCACCATACAATGGCTGACCCTGTGCTCTGACCCCAGCTTTCAAACAAGCTGGGCTATGCGAAGAAAGAATTTCGTTGTACTGTATGTCTGTATCTGTACACCGACCAGGCGTAATATTATGAGCACTGACAGGTGAAGTGACTAACACTGATTATCTCTTCATCACGGCACCTGTTAGTGGGTGGGATATATTAGGCAGCAAGTGAACATTTTATCCTCAAAGATGATGTTAGAAGCAGGAAAAATGGGCGAGCGTGAGGATTTGAGCGAGTTTGACAAGTTTGCTCTTGTGGGGTGTTCCCGGTCTGCAGTGGTCAGTATCTATCAAAAGTGGTCCAAGGAAGGAACAGTGGTAAACCGGCCACAAGGTCATGGGCGGTCAAGGCTCATTGATGTACGTGGGGAGCGAAGGCTGGCCCATGTGGTCCGATCCAACAGACAAGCTACTGTGGCACAAATTGCTATCGATCTATCTATCTATCTATCTATCTATCTATCTATCTATCTATCTATCTATCTATCTATCTATCTATCTATCTATCTATCTATCTATAAGTTAGGAATGATTTTGATGAAGCATCAGAGCAGCTTTGATTAGGAATCACATGAAGATTAATAACAGTGCTGATCGACCTGTTTTATTGTACCAGGGAGTCGTTACACAGTCACACAGAGAGAAGCAAATGATTTTCTGTTTCTTTGTAAATGTTTTGAATGAGACCTCTAACAGATAGTAAAATATGTTGATTAATGGACCTCTGAGAGGGAAAAAGGAACTTCAAGGAGAAAGGCTTGGGTTATTTATTACTCTCATTAAAATATTTCGTATGATTCTCCCTGAATGGCATTTCGAGCAATTCGACCAGAGCACATTTATAAAACCTGACCAAAAATTACACAGTTCAAGTAAGTTCTACAATTCTTTATCATGACTTGAGCAGAATTCTGTATGCTCTTTTTTAGGTTGGTTTATTTATAAATGAACTCCTGCAGTACTGGAGCTAAAAGCAAGATTACAGAACTGAATTACAAACTCTGCATGAAAATGAGCAGCACAAAACAAAATTAGATGAGTTAATAAAGTCAATTATTTATTTATTTCTACCAAACATGCATCTTCATAATCGTCAGAGAAGAATTAAACTTTGTAAAGTCGCAATGTGGTACTTTAATACAACACTGTATAAATATTAACTGCAGTGATTTTCCACTAAGAATCAATAAAAAAAGGACACAATATGGTTTAGACTTTGTGTACACTATATTAAATATTTTTAGGGTTCAATTCTATGCTTTCTCTCTCTCTTTGTCTCGTTCTTTTTTAACAGGAAAATCACCAGGTTAAAGTAAAAGCAGATATTAAAAATAAATAAATAAAAAGCATTTGTCCAAACAAAACACTAAATTAGATTCCTGTTCTTCAATTTTAGTCATGCAACTGACTTTATAAGACTTTAAGATAAAGCACTGAACAACAGCAATTCTACAGTACTACAGTAGTATGTGCCAGATTGCTTTTATTTATTCATTTTATTTTTATTTATTTATTTTTACCAAAATAGACAGGCATAATCTGCAACTTTTACAAAAGTCTTAGTTATTACTTTATAATAAACCAAAGTAATAAATGAGGACCTGTAACAAAAGCTAAAAGCTTGTTAAAAGCTTGTAACAAGTAAAATTTTAGGACACTACACATTTTTGTGTCAGTTTAAGTATCAAACACTAGGTGGGGCCAAATCCCGAGCTTTTAAATGCGCTGCTTTTGAAATTGATGGTTAAATCTGATCATTTTGTGTTTTTACAGAACACAGAAGAATGTCTGTTTTGACAGGTTCGGATTACTGTATGTAAGTTATAGTTGTATCGTGTTTTAAAAAGTTTTTTTGACTGCCTGTTTTTCCCTAGATGTCAGGAATTGTCTTCATTGGATGGTAAGGTCTTATTTAAAAGAAAATATTCTGTAGAATGCATTAAAAGTGCACTGCGAGCTTAAAATATCAATATATTAAAAACAACATTAATAATTGTTTTGTGATGCATTACAATTTAAACTAAAAACAATTAGTTGCTTAATGCATTTCGATTATGTTTATGATTGGTTCCATATAAGTATAATAATATTCTCCACTGCGCTGTAGCCCATAACTCTATTGAGATGTAAAGTTTGTTAGATTATGGACAGCAGCAGTTATGCTCCAGCAGCTTCTAATTAATAGTAGATCTGTTTTGTGATTCATTGTTATTTATTAATCACAAATAAAAGCCAGGACTAACTCGCTCTCCCAGCCGTGCTAACGTTCTAGGTCACAACGATGCGCAGCACAATTAGTTACCGTGTCCCAACGTCTCCTTCCAAACGCCTGAGTGTTCGTCAGTTCAGTTTATTCTGCCATTCATGATAAAGCAATGCCCACTGACAGGCTGTCAGCCAGACTTCAGGATGAGTTAGCTAGCTGGAGAATGAGCAGCGATTGTACCGCTACGTTGCCTCACTTAACACCATCCCTCTTAGCACAATGATGTATCAGTCAGTAAAAGCTACAGAGAGGCAAGTGGGGAGCCATGGGCATGTTTTAAGCGTGGGCAGAGATTAGCATGATCCGTCACCATCACAAACAAACTGGGGCAACTCCTTATCTTTTCATCTCACACACAGCCTGGGCAGAGAGACTCTGGTTGTTTGCTCGTCCTCACCTCACTGTTTTTCCACAGATCACGCATCGACGCCGCAGCGCTCGCAAATTCTCTTTACCATCAGATCAAAGTGGGGCTAATGTGCTTCTCGCGGCTTCGCTCGAGCCCTCCAGACACCGACGGATGTTGCTCAGATGAGGGAGTGTGCAAATGAGCTTAGTAAATGAGGTGTGACTTGACTCCTCTGGCCATGCTACACAGATGCTAATGTGGCGCAGGCAAATTGCTGTTTTTGCAGGAAATCTGGATCGAGAGGCGATGCGCACCTGAAAACATGTCACAACAGATCGAACCTGAACACAGTGTGGTGGTTTCATTACTAAAATAAACAAGTCTATCACTAAAACACAATCTATTAGGGCAGTTGTAGCCTAGCGGTTGAGGTACTGGACTAGCAATCAAAAGGTTGCTGGTTCAGGCCCCACCACTGCCAGGCTGTCACTGTTGGGCCCTTGAGCAAGGCCCTTAATCATCAATTGCTTAGACAGTATACTGTCACAGTACTGTAAGTCACTTTGGATAAAAATGTCCCCTAATTGCTTAAAATGTAAAAATGTAATGTAATCAAGCGCTATTCTAATATGTGTAGGCAGTTGTAGCCTAGTGGTTAAGGTACTGGACTAGAAATTGAAAGGTTGCTGGTTCAAGCCCCACCACTGCCAGGTTGCCACTGTTGGGCTCTTAAGCAAGGCCCTTAACCCTCAATTGTAAGTCGCTTTGGATAAAAGCGTCTGCTAAATGCCGACAATGTAAATGTAAAACCTATCAGCGCTTGGCTCTGGTGTATCATGCCTGTCGCTCTACACTAGCATTAGATGGACCCAAAAACAAGGTGGTCCAATCCTAGATCCAACACAAGATCCAGCTTCAGGTCTTACGTCTTCCTTTCTCACAACAGTCCAGATCAGATCAGTGAGGGATAGAAAAATCCCTCTTCACTGCACGTCTCGGCACAAGCAGAGAGATGTTATCACTGCTGGAGGTACGTTGATATATCACACAACAGCACAGACATAAAGCAGCACTAGAAAAATGGTCACCCACTGAAAGAGATCTCACTGATGTGCAGCCTAGCTTTGGCCTAACGTGGTGTTACATAGGCTGCGTCGCATACTTAAGCAGTACGTACTAAATTCGAGGCGTCCGCCGTCTTACCAACGTCACATGATGCATGACGTCACATCGTCACAGATTTTAAAATCAGACAAAGTTAATTCTAACGTTCTCCACAAAGCTACTCATAACGTTATTCAGGGTTGTACTTAATCACTCACTCACTCACTCACTTTCTTAACTGCTTATCCAGTTAGGGTCACGGGGGGCTGCTGGAGCCTATCCCAACTTTTCAATGGGTGCAAGGCACACAGTACCGCCGCCAGTTCATCGCAGGGCAGACACACATATACACACACACACACACACACACATTCACCTATAGGGCAATTTAGTGTCTCCAATTAACCTGACTGCATGTTTTTCGACTGTGAAAGGAAACCGGAGCTCCCGGAGGAAACCCACGCAGACACGGGGAGAACATACAAACTTTGCACAGAAAGGACCCGCACCGCCCCGCCTAGGGATCGTACCCAGGACCTTCTTGCTGTGAGTTGACAGTGCTACCCACTGAGCCATCGTGCTGCCCTGTACTTAATCATAACAATGTTAATTTTTTTCTTACTTACACTTTCCACTTCATGCCATCTTTCAGCTCCAGTTGAATTATGGGATAGATTATCGGACTGCAGTGTGCTGTGTTTGCACACTCAAAATGTCCACCCATGCAGTAGGTCATCCAGGTCCTTATTGCATACTGTTTATTGAATACTACATATTCGGACACACTAACCACTCTCTCGCGTACTGTTCTGTATGGATGTATGCGATTTCAGACCCAGCCATAGTCACACAGAGAGAAGCAAATGATTTTCTGTTTCTTTGTAAATGTTTTGAATGAGACCTCTAACAGACAGTAAAATATGTTGATTAATTGACCTCTGAGAGGGAAAAAAGGAGAAAGACTTGGGTTATTCATTACTCTCATTAAAATATTTCGTATGATTCTCCCTGAATGGCATTTCGAGCAATTCGACCAGAGCACATTTATAAAACCTGACCAAAAATTACACAGTTCAAATAAGTTCTACAATTCTTTATCATGACCTGAGCAGAATATGATTCTCCCTGAATGGCATTTCAAGCAATTCGACCAGAGCACATTTATAAAACCTGACTAAAAATTACACACAGTTCAAGTAAGTTCTACAATTCTTTATCATGACCTGAGCAGAAATCTGTATGCTCTTTTTTTAGGTTGTTTTATTTATAAATGAACTCCTGCAGTACTGGAGCTAAAAGCAAGATTACAGCACTGAATTAGGAACTCTGCATGAAAATGAGCAGCACAAATGAGTCAATTATTTATTCATTTCTACCAAACATGCATCTTTGTAATCTTCAAGAACATGTTAAACATTGCAGAGTCGCAATGTTGCAGTTTAATACAACACTGTATAAATATTAACTGCAGTGATTTAGAAACATCCTTGGTTCTGAGGTAACAAGGTGCTAATGATAATGATAAAATAATCTCTAATAAAGATAATCTAGAATAATCTAGAACAGGAATAATCTAGTCGCAACCCTTGGGTGGATCGCAGAGCATTTTAAAGGGGACACATGTGAAATAAACTTGTACATGAGCGCCCCCTTGTGGAGGCTTTACATAAAATCTTGTAAACCACAGTGGGACCAGATTGCCACTGTTTTTATTAATGTAAGTATTTCATTTTGGACAATCATGTAGGACAAAACGTGGGTCAATTGAAACAAACAAAAAAAGAAACCCTGATGTAGAATAAGGTGCGGCACGGTGGCTCGCCTCACAGCAAGAAGGTCCTGGGTTCGATCCCCAGGCGGGGTGGCCTTTCTGTGTGGAGTTTGCATGTTCTTCACGTGTCTGTGTGTGTTTCCCCCTGGGAGCTCCTACAGCCCAAAAACATGCAGTCAGGTTAATTGGAGACACTGAATTGCCCTATAGGTAAATGGGTGTGTGTGTGTATGTGTGTCTGCCCTGCGAAGGACTGGCGCCCCATCCAGGATGTTACTGTGTGCCTTGCACCCATTGAAAAGGCTCCAGCAGCCCCCCCAGCGGCCCTAATTGGATAAGCGGCTAAGAAAGTGAGTGAGTGAGTATTTATTTGGGTTTTTATGCCATGTTCAACACGTCATTTAATGGAAAAAACAGGTATTATGTTTCTGTCTACTTTATCTTGTCTTTATATTTTGGTCCATTTATATTTTCATCAGGCTTGTTTATTATCTGCTGATTAAATTTAGCTTTGCTGGAGGAACAGGAAGCACCAAACTGTAGTTTTGAGAAACACTGTAGTAGCTTCCAAAATGGCAAATAATCTTCGAAATAGTTCAAGGTTGGTGTATCTATTAAACTGATAAATGACTGTAGAAGGAACAAATCTGTGTATGAGCCTTTTTATTGCTGCCATATAATAAGCAGGCTCAGGTTCCCAACAGTCCTGTCAATGCACAAAATGTTTTGCAGAGAATATAATGGATTGTAATGAGTTTTTTTTCCTCAGAACATTGGATCTGACCACAGCTGGGTTTTTTGGTCACAGAAAAGCATCTCTGTGCCTAAAGACTTTACAAAAGGCCAAATTCCACTCTCTCTTTTCTGTGCCATGATTTCCATGCCAGTATTCAGTATCTGCTCTTGCACAGGGTGTAACAAAACGCTAAAGGTTTTTACCCAGCACTGTGGGAACTCCTTACCAGAAAACATTTGTGTTCCAAGTCAATCAAAGTGATTTTTTGAGCAGGGCGGGTATGTCCAGTGAGTAAAGCGAACCAGCTCTGCAGTTTTAAGCTCGCCAGTATTCCATTCGGATTGCGAGATGCACCAAGCAACAACAGCACTTTTTTTCCCCCTCACAAACGCGACACAGTTTTGTATGCACCAGAGAAACGACATGCTATTCTTAGCCCTAGGTCTGTTCTGTGTGGTTAACTCAACTGAAGACACAGACAGAAAAGAGACGACGCCTGAAGAAACTCTCGTCAAGTTCGGATGCGTCGTTCGCCGGATCGTGCGCAGAGCTTTTAACCCTGTGCGCTAACAGGCTAAAACCAGTCACACAAACAGCCGGGCGTTTTCTTTGATGTCTGTGTTTGGGTTGCAAATTCAGTTTGAAGCCGGTGCTACAGAGAATAAAGAACTTCAGGGCGTCTATGCTGTACAAAACCCTAGGCTAAAATTGTCAGATGCTTGTTGATTTTTACGCCGTTGCTCTGATGCGGAATCTATTTTATAGATATTAATCTTGCTTAAAATATCCCTCCCTGCTCAAAGACAAACAATTCGATTTATTTACCATGCTTAATGATAAAGTGTCACTAAACTAAACTCACTAAACCTAGTTACTGAACAGGCTCACAGAGATGCTGCCAATCCACCTAGCTGCATATCTTTGGGAGGTAGGAGTCCCTTGAGTATCTGCCATGCCTGCACTGTGTCTCCTGGGATTTTTGTTATGCAGATTTATGGAATATCTGGTGCCCTCTAAATCCCTGGCACATTATCCAGGTTGTATTCTTGAATATATGGCAGATAAACACCAGTTATTTATTAATGACCCTGAATTAAAATTCCCCTCTATTCCCCCCTAGTGGTGGAACCTGTAACTGTCCGGTGTCATCTGCAGTGCATTTTTATGTGTCCTTAGTCACAGTGTGTGGTGCCTACATTACTGCCCACCCTGGGGGCTCTGTTCTGTATAATTGGGGTTAAACGAAAGTCAGATTTACATCCAACCAACAATTTTTCTACCAACTTTAACACACATCAGATGCTGTGGTATCATAATATGATTCTACTCGGAGCCAGGGTGAGAAAGTAGGTCTGGAAATGGTTTTACAGTGTTTAAATGTTCAGAATTACATAGAAATTATAGCGGGATCATTTGCACTAGGTAAAATATGCGACCGGGTGCCATGCACGTGCAGGAATCACCAAACTAAACAGGTGAATTGAATATTCGGATATATCCAAACTGTATATATCCAAAAACAGTGCAAATCTATTCTTACAAGTGCATCAAATCCCCCAGTGTCTATAAAACACAGATGCTACCGTGAAAATGGAAATAATAGAATCATCATACCGGCTATAGTAGCTCTTTTCGGAAGGATGGTGATGGCTCCCACGGCTGCATCCTCCAGGCCATGAATGGGGCTGTTCTTCGCCCCCCAGCTGTCAGAGCCAATCCACAGGAAGTGTCCCACTTGGTCTGCTCTTTTACTGGCATTAAGAATCTCCCTGCAAGCATTCCCAGACAGTCATTAGAATGACCCAGAGGCCCACTATGGGTATCTCTAGACAAGTGTAACAGCAACACAGATGAAGCCATATTCTGTAGCCACACAAACACAGCATGACATGCAGTAAACAACATAAACAAAACTCATTTAGGACGGGAAGTATCCGCTGCCCGGATCTTTGGACTGGGACTGAACTGGAATTGAACGAGACTGAACACTGATTTAAGGTCTGGTGTGATGCCTGTAGCATTTCTCATAGCTTAGCAACAGATGCGTGTGGATCAATGGCTTTGATACTACAAAGGTGTTGGGATACTACAAAGGATTTTGGGGTGTTGGGAGGTTAAGGAGGGTTCCCAAAATTCAATATTTTTATTGACAATTCCCACTCACCAACCACTAACTATTTACATGTGTGGCGTCTAGCAGACACTGTTATACAATTATGACCAAGCAATTGAGGGTTAAGGGCCTTGCTGAGAGGCCCAACAGTAGCAACTTGGTGGTGATGGGGCTTGAACCAGCAACCCTCTGATTACTAGTCCAGTACTTTAACCACTGAGCTACCACTGTGCCTCAATATAATGAGCACTAGCACATCCTTGCTCTGAGACTGATGTTAGGCTACCGCCTCTCAATTAGCTGCAGTTGGTGCATTGTCATTGGGCAGATTACAATACCTGGATGAAGGGCAGCCTGATTGATAGGGGAGGCATTAATGCCATTTCTCTCACCCAAAATACACAGCCAATCAGCTGTAAGCTTCTGGATGGTTTGTTGTAGGGTGGATTTGTTTTTGCTGTGAGAAAAAGGTCCGTCCCTACCCCAACTGCAACAAAGCATAGGTGAGGTGGGTTCTGCTTTTCTCTGCTGTACTTGATGCTGGTCATGGGTTTGGTGGGGCTTCTGATTCGTCCCAATATAAAGTAGTTCCTTTCTGTAAAGGCTGGGACATCAGAAAACAGGACTGAAGCGAAATGAGCGCTCTTGTGAGAACCATTATACGGAAAGCAACCAAAATATGTAGCTTTTGACTTTGCGAGGCCTTAAGTGATCGGGTCTTTGGTCACTTCCTTTGTGTTTTTGTTACATGTTTGACCTCTGTTGTAAACGTATCATGGATTTAATTTTAATTATAATTACTCTCAAATGTACGAGTTTTTAACTGTCCTACAGTGGATTCAGAAAGTATTCAACCCCTTGACTTTGTGCATACTGTATTACGTTGTGAATTCAACTCTGAATGAAAATAATTTCCATTATTATCAATCAATCGACACACAATCATCTATAATGACAAAAACATTTCTTTATGAGGCTGCACACAGAGCAGAGGAGAGCTGTTGTGTTCCAAATACCATCCTATATACTACATTTATAGCTGCACTACTCATTCAAGGACACTGTATATAATTATGAGTGTGATTTGGGACCCAGCCATCCAGTTCAGTAAAGTTCATAGTTTTGCTAGCAACACTGCAGCCAAACAGTCATTGCTTGTTTAGGCTGTTTGTTTCAGTCCCTGTGTGTTTGTGTGTGTGTGTGTGTGTGTGTGTGTGCTTTGTGTGAATTGCACTGCTTCACACTTCCAGAATAAGCTGCCAGCCCCACCCCCCTCCCCCCCATAAAATATCTTTCCACACACCGATCCACAACAAACAAGAGACCTGAATCATTGCTGAATACACTGTACTGTCTGTATTAAGAGCATTAATAAATTACAATTAGTCTTTATTTACTGGAAGAAAGGGGACAGTAAAGTTAAAAGTCTTACCGAATGTCTTCGTCTGAAGCGAACATAATAACGGCTCGAGCCTGGTTTGTTTCGAGAAGCATCCGAATGATTTTGTCGAAATCAGCCTGCTTGCGGTCGTGGGGGATCTTCAAGGATTGGGCAATGCAGATTCCACCTAAAAAAAGAATGACATCCTTTAACCCTTGTGTCCTGTTAACAGTTACTTTACTTTGGGTGCCAGAGACCCCAGTGTTGTATGGGTAAAAATAAATTATATTGACCCAAGAGACCAAATATCTATCTATCTATCTATCTATCTATCTATCTATCTATCTATCTATCTATCTATCTATCTATCTATCTATCTATCTATCTATCTCTATCTATCTATCTATCTATCTATCTATGTCTGTCTGTCTGTCTGTCTGTCTACATTTACTGGACTTGGTGCACTGTTGGTGTATCTGGATCATGATGCCTCCTACTGTCAGAGCAGCAGCACTTTTACAAGCTTGGGCTCCCAAAATTGAAAATGCTATAAAGCAAAAGTCGGGCAATAAAAGTCATGGCTGGGCCTCTGCAGCATCCTTGTTTGGAGGAGCTTGGCAGGACTCGGTGGCTCGTCTCAGTCCCCCACGGTCCTTGTTTCCACCCTCCTGTTCCCAGCACTCAGAATATTAATGGAGGAACTTCACGCTGCGCTGTAGATCATACAGGGTGAGACAGGAATCCACGCTCTGAGACGCTGGCAGCGCTTTTCACTCTGGATTGACACTGACGCCGGCGGAATCCAAAACACAGACGGATGAGAGCAGCTAAAAGAACGACATACACACGTTATAAACACGCATCTGTGTTTTCCTAAAGAAGAAAAAAAGCTTTTTTACTAGAGACGATGCAGGAGAAATAATGGAAAGTGTCGGATTTAAGATGTGCTAGCTAAGAGAGATGGAGTGCTCAGACTGCTGCAGAATGAAATGATTTAATAAACGCTCCATTGAAAGACTGAGTTATTACGGGAAGGGAAAGCTCTAAAGAGGCAACGGAGAACCAGAGTGAGACGCAAGACTGGAAGACAGAAACCGATGTATAGGAAGTGGCGTTCTATAAAGAGGTCAACATGAGGACAGAACTGCATGGACCGCTCCACCTGGGAATCGAACCCAGGACGTTCTTGCTGTAAGGCGACAGTGCTACCCACTGTGCTGCCTGAGGCATACACTGATCAGGCTTAACATTATGACCACCTTCCTAATATTGTGTTGGTCCCCCTTTTGCTGCCCCATACGCAACAAACAGTGATGCTCTGTGTATTCTGACACCTTTCTATCAGAACCAGCATGAACTTCTTCAGCAGTTTGATCTACAGTAGCTCGTCTGTGGGATCGGACCACACGGGCCAGCCTTCGCTCCTCACATGCATCAATGAGCCTTGGCCGCCCATGACCCTGTCGCCGGTTTACCACTGTTCCTTCCTTGGACCACTTTTGATAGATACTGACCACTGCAGACCGGGAACACCCCACAAGAGCTGCAGTTTTGGAGATGCTCCGACCCAGTCGCCCTTGTCAAACTCGCTCAAATCCTCACGCTTGACTATTTTTCCTGCTTCTAACATCAACTTTGAGGATAAAATGTTCACTTGCTGCCTATCATATCCCACCACTAACAGGTGCCGTAATAAGAAAAAATCAGTGTTATTCACTTCACCTGTCAGTGGTCATAATGTTATGTCTAGTCGGTGCGTTAACACAGGGTTTAATAATACAATTGGCATGGTGGGGCAGCAGGTACTTTGAGTAACACACTGCAATACGAGTGCTGGTGACTTGGGTTCGACTGAGCATTAATCAGAGCCACAGAGAAAGCCGAGGATTCAGTAACATCAAAACATGCTCACTGAAGTATTGTGTGATCCTTCTCGGATAATACGGATGATCAGATCAGCCACTAAATAAAAAATCAAAACAAATATTCTAGTACTAAAGGTCTAATACTACCGCCTTGTCTCCACTAAATCCCGCGGCCGTCTTTATTGTTTCTAATGTATATCGTCTACGTGAGAGCACAGCACATCAGAACCAAGACGTGATGTTCAATATGAGCGCGGAATTCATTTAATTCATTTTGAACAGAATAAAAGCCACATCCTGTCTCTCTACTCTTCCACTATCAATTTCCACTACATATAAACCAGACCTGACTAAGTTAAAAGCTTTGGAAACAGCTCTGGGTTTTTTTTCACAGGGCCATTACCCCATTCATCTCCTTAATGCAGGGTGGCACCCAGGGGTTCGGACCGTTCTCGGTGATCCTGGCGGCGTGACCTGGATTTAATTCTCATGTCTTCCTCTGTCTGAGATGACCATCATGAAACCGATTTAAATTTTCTCCCAGAGGAAGAATAATGACCTCTTGGCTTTTTAAGAACTGCCACTCCGACCTCACTTTCCTTTAAGTTTAAAACTTAGATGCTGCTTTCTTAAACTCTTTCTAACCTGCAGCAAACAAAACGTTTCCACTGTGATATTTTAGCACAGCTACGACAGCCATTAACATCTTTAGAGTGTAATTTGCTTGCTGGTGGTTGCATGAATGGCGCAGGTGGGCAGCAATTAAGCACATTTGCATTTAACATTTGCATTTAATTTCATAAATGTAAAGAACGTTCTCTTGTAAGTTTCCTGTTGGGCTTTTTAATATAATGTTTGGTGAAAAGCAAGTCTTAAATGGTCTTTTTTACCAGAAACAACAATAACTCTCATATTTCTCTATTATTTCCTTCTTTATTTCAGTAGTATTGTATTTTGTAGGTGTAATTGCACGAAAGAAAGAATAGTTTACTGAGCCGAATTCCTTCTTCTCTCTCACTCACTGTCCCCTCTGTCTGATACACAGTGACAGCTACTGGCAGGAGTAATTATACAACAACAAATAGTGATTTTTTTTTCATTTTCTTACCACTGGACATTTTAATATAGAATTTTACAAAATATAAAGAAATCACCAGAAAAACACCGTCCACTGTCCGCTCACTTTATATATATATATATATATATATATATATATATATAGAGAGAGAGAGAGAGAGAGAGACGGTCGGAGTCAACTTATTCGTGGCGTCACGTATTTCACGAATTTCTATTCGTAGTCCGAAATTTGTTTGTACGTTAAGTTGAAAAAGATCGTTCGTAACCCAAAATGTTCGTATGGTAAACCGTTCGTAAATCAAGGGTCGACTGTACATATATACATACATATATACAGACCTCTCTAATGACTGAATTCATGTGTTCATTGTTTCAGCTACAACAATTGCTAACAGGGAAATTATGTGCTTCCAGCTTTTCAGCAACAGTTTAGGGAAGGTCCTGTCCTGTTCCAGCATGACTATAGATCTTGCTTTGTGCACAGGGGCACAAAGACATGACGAACATCAATTGAAGCTTTCTTGACATCATTGCCCAGTCATACAAACAAATGCTCCTTAGACTGAATGGTCACAAATTGCCACAGACACACTTTAAAATCTTGTGAGAAGCCGTTTCAGAACAGCGGCTGTTGGTCCAGCTGAAAGGATCACATAGAGGTCACTCTGTTTTAATACCATTTGTTTCTAAAATGGGATGTCCAGCAAGCTCATGGTCAGGTGTCCAGTTCTACGTTTACATTAATAGCATTTAGCGGACGCTTTTATCCAAAGCGACTTACAGTTAACTTCGATCTTTCAGCATTTTCTAAACTGATGGCACACATTTGTTTGATGGTTAAATATAAAAGAACCAAAATTAATGCATAGTCTTGTTTAAACAATAGTATGTTCTAATCGTTTAGCCACAAAAAGAAATCCCAAATCCCTAAAACTTCCGTAATACACACATTCCCGACCGTACTTTCATCCACATCATTATTTTTAAACAACATTTCTTTTGTTTAAGTTTTGGCAGCATGACCACCTTTGAAGATCAATGACTAGAGAAAGGAATCATTACGTGCCGAGAACCTGAAAACCACCGCCATGGATAAAAGATAAAAGAGAATGTGAAGAGAAAACCAGGATGAAGTGAAGCTGCACGGTGATGCGTGATTAATGGTGAGACCGGAACACTTGTCACCTCCACACCTCTGTGTATTTGTCGTATACGGTTTAGTCAGCGGTAAACGACTAGAGTCCACAAGGTTCCTGTCACGACCTGAGAAAGTAACCCTCAGTCCTGTTTAATCAAAGCACATGGGACAAAAACACTGTTCTGCTGAAACGTGCACTAACACATCCATTTACTACAAACAGCAGTACCTTGAAACTCAACGTCAACTGGTTCTGGGAGTGGCTTCGAGCTTAAAAGACGTTGAGTTTCAAGCTATTTTTTCCCATAAGGATGTATGGGAAACATGTTAATGTGTTCCATGGTCCCGTGGAACTGCATATATTTTAGGTGATTCTCACAATTTCTCAGAACCTCGAGCTGTAACACAAATTTAAAAGTGAAACAGTGAGAAAAATCCAGATAAACACAGATACATGTGGAGCTTTCAGACTGAATCTGACGGTTCTTCCACACAAATGCAGATTCGTCTCATATTCACACTTAATTTTCAACGAAGGGCGCCGAGTTTCGAAGATTTACAAGAGAAGTTAAGAGAAGTCCAAAAGAGTAACAAGGTATCACCGTATTAATAAATGTTTACATATTGTCAGAAGTGAAGCTTTAGATTTATTTGATATGAGGTAACAATCTTTACAGAACCAAGGCTTAAAAGGAGCCTGCCTTCACCATTAGGGAAACACTGGACGCTCCGTCATTATTCAGTCAGATTATCGCTCAGAATTAAGGCACCTCAGTAGGAGCATTTTAAGTGATCTAGGAATTTAGACATGCCTTCTTCTCGGGAGTGTAGGATGATGTAAAACATATCTATGTACAGAGATCACAGGGTTTTCATACAGAATTAAAGCCTTCTGTGCTCCATATCAATCAAAAGTAATTTTTTTTTTCCCTGATCACAGTTTTCAGGTACCAGTCGAGGCTTTAACTCACTGACGGTCAGGATCTAAACATTCTGTCTGGAACTAAAGGCAAGTGTAAAAATACTTGATACATAAAGACCGGCACTCACATCATACCATCAACAGACTTATCAAAGTGCTCGAAGCAGAGTGATTCACAGACACCTCATTTTTATTTCACTTAACTAACATGATAAGCAGTTGATTCATGAAATGGGATTTACTGTAAATCTGACTCAAGAATTTTCAATAACAGCAGTTAAAAGCAATCTGACTTTTATATCCACACTCCCATGGTGATGAAGTGAAGTGATATTAATCCTCTCTGCTCACTCTGGACCATATCTGTAAGAAATCTTACACCTATGATCTTATATAATGATATATAATCCTATAGATGTTAACATATATACATCTATACGTAATAACTCCTGCAGAGCTTGTTGCCGTATTCAGCGTATCGACTTTTTGTCACAGAGTTTCAGGTGATCGGAGAACTCGATGAAATAAACGTTTGAAATCCGAGTTGCTTCCTGTCATTAAGAGGATAATTTATGCTCCGGGACCGCAGAGAGCTTATCACGCTCAGATTTAAACTTATAAATGAAGAGGAGGCAGACGCATCCACATGCAGTCAGTTCCTCACACGAGTGGGTGTAGCAGGAAACAGACGCCATTACTGACAGTGACGTTTCTAAACACGAATTACGTTTTTGTATTGTGTTAGTGCTTGTACGGCTGTTTTTGTTTAACACTGTGCTGTGATAATACGAGGGATCTTCAAAAAGTTTTGGTTGTGGTTATAAGCGGTGAGGGTGTAGAAGGAGGAGTAGTAATCAGTCGTGTCTGAGAGACTGAGAGACGCTTATAGTCTGATTTTCATGTGATGATGATGTGAAAGCAGCGCTGCATCAGTGGCTACACTCAATCAAAAACATTATTTGCTGATGGCATTAAGAAGTTGGTATTTCTTAATAAATAGAGTCAAAAAGTGCGGAAACTTTTTAAAGAACCCTCGTATCATGTATGGCTAAAAGTATGTCGACACCTGACAGAAAGCTCGTCAGATGTCCAATCCCAAAACCATGTGTGTCAAAATAGAGATGGGTTTAATCCCCCCCTCATTATTCCCTCTATCTAGCTGCACACAGGCAGAAGAGAAGTGCTTAAATGGTCCAAAATGCCAAAATATCCACTAAATAGGTCAATATTTTAGTGTGATTTGAAACACAGCCCTTCAGCTTTTCAGCTTGCTGGCAGAAGCAGCGCCTTTGCAGAGTCTCTGCTCCATGTGCAGCCTGATACAGCAAGCTGTATAACAGGGAGAACATGCAAACCACACAGAAAGGACCCGGACCGCCCCGCCTGGGGATCAAACCCAGGACCTTCTTGCTGTGAGGCGACAGTGTTGCCCACTGAGCCACAGTGCCGCCCTAATGCCAGGCTGCCACTGTTGGGCCCTTGAGCAAGGCCCTTAACCCTCAATTGCTTAGACAGTATACTGTCACAGTACTGTAAGTCACTTTGGATGAAAGCATCTGCTAAATGCCGAAAATGTAAAAACCGGAGCTCCCAGAGGAAACCCACACAGACACTGGGAGAACATGCTGTCTAATATTGTCAAGGTCTCGGCTCTGCACAGACCACAAACTCATCAAACCCTGGGACAGAAAATGTTTTAAAAAAAGTGCCTGTTAAGGTATTTCAGTATCATTTCAACTGGACATGGCAAGACCTGTCCAGACATTTGAAAGCCCTTGATCCAGGTCTAATCTGTACTGATGAATAGGAAGCCACCTCAAGGAGTCTCTCAAGGGTAAGAAACTGAACAGGTCTCTTATACAGGCTGTCCACTTTCTGGTGCAGGAGGCCTGACCTGGCTGATAAAGGTTCAGTACATTTTATGAGCTCTTATTTTATATATATATATAAGTCAGACTGTTCCAGAAGCTAAAGCTGAAATGTAGTTTTTATCAAGACAGCCTGGCAGGTCTCATATAGTATATATCATCTTCAGGAAAAAAAAAATTACCTCCAGAAGCCTTGTTAGGATTCCACTAGTACAAAGAGAACCGGAGAGGAATCATAAAAAGCTCAGTCATCACTCGCTCTGCATCTCGCCCGCTGACAGCTGCTCGAGGGTGAAATGACCGAATGTATCCGTGACAAAACATTGATCTAGGCAATCATTTTTAGGTTCATCTACGTCCATTCCTCCGCCTGGTGCAATGGCCTGAGATATGGCTTTGTTCCGCCGACTCTAAATCTGAAAATTACACATTCCATGCCAAAAGTTACAAGGTCGGCCCTGAGGTACGAGCCCGGTCCCGTCAGGCCTGAACGGTTTCAACGGCTGAAGATCCGTCGTCTCTGTTCCAGGGCCGTAATTAAAGAGGCAGAGCTGCCCTGCATGCCGATTAGAACGTGTTTTTATACATCTGATTCAATATTCAGCATCGTTTAGAACAATTCAGCATTATTCAGTCAGCCTGCACCACAAATCACAATCTATACAGCTAGAAAACGTATATTTACGTTTACATTTACGTTTACAAAAGCAGACGCTTTTATTTA
This sequence comes from Trichomycterus rosablanca, assembly GCF_030014385.1. Taxonomy (NCBI): domain Eukaryota; kingdom Metazoa; phylum Chordata; class Actinopteri; order Siluriformes; family Trichomycteridae; genus Trichomycterus; species Trichomycterus rosablanca. Next base: position 3,469,726 of record NC_086011.1, read on the forward strand.
AAGTGACTTGCAGTTCTGTGACAGTATGTATTGTCTAAGCAATTGAGGGTTAGGGCCTTGCTCAAGGGCCCAACAGTGGCAACTTGGGGCAGTGGGGTTTGAACCAGCACCCAAAAAAGACTTACAATTCTGTAAGAATACAGTTTGAACAATTGAGGGCCCTGCTCAGGGGCACAACAGTGGCAACTTGGCAGCAGTGGGATATGAACCGGCATTTTTTGATTACTAATCCAGTACCTTAACCACTAGGCTACAACTGCCCTAAATAAATATCCGTTAAATACTTACAATTATGTAAGAATACAGTTTAAGCAATTGAGGGTTAAGGGCTTTGCTCAAGGGCCCAACAGTGGCAATTTGGTAACAGTGAGGCTTGAACCTGCAACCTTCTGATTACTAGTCCAGTACATTAACCACTGAGCTACCACTGCCCACATACTTCAAACATGCAGGTTTTCCAGAGAATACAACAGGCAAAAGACAACATACTACTTACATGATATGGTCAAAAGTATGTGGACACATAACCACGACTGCTGGACATCACATACCACCTTTCATACTAATTAAACGGTCCACACTGCCACAACTATGGCTTCTGCTAACCAGTCAGACCGCCCGCATTAGAACCAGTTGATCAGCTCTCCATGCATTATACAACTCTTTGGCAGGTGAAAAGAAGTGGTCAGCTGAAACGTTAATTATAAGCCGGGTCTCCTTCATCAGTTTCTGACCTCACAAATGCTCTTTCAAACAGACACACATCAAAACTCTGCCAGAGGTTCAAAATTTATGCCCACGGTTCTGAAACAGGACGTCCAGCAAGCTCCCGGCCAGGTCTTTCACACGGTCATATTTCCTGGCAGAGCCAGAACTTCTGTCTGATATACTGCCGGCAACCAATTACCATTAATCTGTGCCCTGTCATAAGCACACAGTGAGCGTTCCACATTTCCTGGATGTCCAGTTCCTTTTATCACGAGTGGACGGATGGTTATTTTACGCTGTGAACTTGCCGTGCCCTTACGTGGTCTTCTCGGGCCACTGCTGTATTTCAGAGCTCGCTTATTAAGATCAGTGAGGAGAAGAAGAGGGCAGGCGCGAAGGCAGACCGGCATGAAAAAGTCATCCTGTGGAATTGCTTTCTCACGCCGCTTCACCCGGAGAAAATAATCAACAGGACGGGTGATTACGGCCGAGTCTTAAGCTTAAAAACTTAACAGGAAGAGCGAGATACTGGTGTTTACAGTATTGCAGACATCATATAAACATCAGTAAACAATTGATGTGGGCTGTTTTCGGAACAAATACGTATAATAAATATAACATGCTTCAATTTTCACTAGAATATGTCTGTGCCGTGTCTGGAGGTTCGACACTGTTATTCCACATGGCTATTTTAACCTGATGCACTTGGATGAGCATAAAAAAAAAAACAAAGTGACTAGATACAGCGAGCCAGTACTGTCAGAAACATTCACAGCTCTCATCTCACTGTCCTTAAACTGTATATCAGTTGTATATAAACACCAGACTAACCTGAGGGATCTTCAAAAAGTTTCCACACTTTTAAAACTTTATTTATTAAGAATTTCCTAAACAAATAACATTACTTTTCTACATAGTCACCTTCCGATGCCATCAGCAGAAAATGTTTTTGGTTGAGTGAGTAGCCACTGATGCAACGCTGCTTTCACATCATCATCACATGAAAATCTTCTTCCTCTTAAAGCTTCTTTGAGTGTCCAAAAAGGTGGAAATCAGATGGAGCTAAATCCGGACTATAAGCGTCTCTCAGTCTCTCAGACACGATCGATTACTCCTTACACCCTCATTGTTTATAACCAAAATCTAAAAGTGCTGAAACTTTTTGAAGATTCCTTTGTATAAAAGTATGGTGTACCACAAGGCTCTGCTCTCAAACCACTGTCTTTTTTTTAATCAGGATTAATTATTATTTCAGTTTTAGTATTTTAGCTTTTGGTGCTAGCCTATGGGGGTGGCACAGTGGCTCGGTGGGTAGCACTGCCACCTCAGAGCAAGAAGGTCCAGGGTTCGATTCCCTGGTGGAGCAGTCCGGGTTCTTTCAGTGTGGAGTTTGTATGTTCTTCCTGTGTCTGTTGCTCTGGTTTCCTCCCACAGTTCAACAGTGGCAACTTGGCGGTGGTGGTGCTTGAACCAGCAACTTTTCGAGTACTAATCCTGCTAGGCTACAACTGTCCTAAAAAAATTCCACTAAAGACTTACAATTATGTAAGAATACAGTTTACAGAATACAGGGTTGGGGCCTTGCTCAGGGGCCCAACAGTGGCAACTTGGCAGCAGTGGGGCTTGAATCAGCAACCTTCTGATTTCTAGTCCAGTACCTGGTGGGTAGCACTGTTGCCTCACAGCAAGAAGGTTCTGGGTTCAATCCCCTGGTGTAGCGGCCCATATCCTTTCTGTGTGATGTTTGCATGTTCTTCCTGTGTCTGCCAGGGTTTCCTCCAGGTGCTCCGGTTTCCTCCCACAGTCCAAAGACATATTAGATATGACTAATTTTGAGTCATATCTAAAATATAGACTCTTATCGAGTACTTTATTAGGTACACCTATCTAATACGTACATTCTGTGAGATTGTTCTGTAAGCAACTGTAGTCCATCTACACACGTGTAGCCCATCTCATCCTCCTCCCCTTCATTCCTTACGAGCATACATAAACATGACTTCAGTTGTATTACTTAGCCCTATTTTTCCTCCTATGCCTTCAAATGCAGTCCAGTATTACAAAATTGTGAATTATTGCTCTGTTTTGAATGAAATCTGCTGTTTATTTCCACCCGGACACAGATATGGAGCATGAAAGTGTCGAATATCTAAATCAGCATGATTCACAGGTTCATTTTTGCACAAGATCTCGTATAATAAATAATCACCCTGAGTTATCCATTTTTTTCTGACATACCTTGACTGGCGGTATATGGATTAAGGAGACACTCATTTCTCATTCTCACTGCCCTGTTAAAATCTATCCAATGACTGATGATCAGGGTTTTTTTTTTTTTTTATGACGACACTGGCTGACCTTGGTGTAGAGCGTCTGAGTCACAGGTCTCAGAGCGTGATCAGGATTAGGAGGCAGTGTTGGTCCGGTTCCAGCTGCTAAATGTCAGGACAGAAGAGTAAAATAATAAAGAATGACCAAGAATCACTGGTCAAAGCCGAGACTTTCCATGAAACAGTCCTCGACTGTGCACAATAAAGGATTTTCACAGTGAGGAGACGAGGGTGATGGACAATTACACAGACTCCTTGGAAGAAAACAACTGGCCTTGACAGAAAGTTCAATGTCGCCTCAATAGAATAGAGTCCCTCTAAGTTTTTGGGCCCAGTGACCCAACCCTAAAGTCCTTCTTGACTTTTGGAACTTGCAGATCAAGCATTTGTGACTTACAGTTATGACATACACACATACAATTTGAGCAGTTGTCAGTGGTGGGGCTTGAACAGACAATCTACTGATTGCTAGTCCAGTTTCTGCTCTTCCTCACTTGTAATTCCAGTCAGTCCTACCGTATTGGGCGTGGTCTGTGCCTGTAACTCTCACTGTATGAGGTACGGCCTTTGTGCCTCGTAATTCCAGTCAGTCTGACCAAATGAGGTGTTGTGGTCTGAACCTGTCAGAACCTGTCAGTCCTGCTAAGGTAGGTGTGGTCTGTGCCTGTCGGTCCCACCAAAGAAGGTTTGATTTTATAAGTAAATGAGACGTCGTGTTGCTTAATGGGCAGCGATAGGTCAGTGGTTAAGATACTGGACTAGGAATCAGAGGGTTGTTGATTCAAGCCCCACCACTGACAAGTTGCCACTGTTGGGCTCCTGAGCAAGGTCATTAACCCTTAATTGCTCAAATTGTATGTGTGTCGGTCATAATTGTAAGTGGCTTTGGATTAAAACATCAGCTAAATGAAACAAATGTAAATGTCTAATGCTTGTCCCACAGTGTGTGGTGTGGCTCCAAAGCACCATATTACCCATCTGTATACAGTTTTTACCAAAGCATGTCAAATTTGGTACAATTGTACACCTGTTTATTTGGCCGTCACACATTTGGCTGGGTTTTTTATCCTTAAAAAAATTTTACTCATTTTTTTACATTTTTGATTAACTTATGTGTTTGCTTCCTCAAATTTATTCAAGCATGCTTCTCACTAACTTGCATCGGTGGAGAAAATAACACGTGGCAAAGACAACGAGCCTTCGAGTGAAGGTTAATTCCGCAATTACGCACTTTGTCGAGCGCTCCGGGCTCGTCCTGATGGAATGATTATCAGTTTCAGCTCCTCGGATCCTACAGGGAGCTGGACGAGGGTGGAGGGAACAGTTACGTGATCCCGCTTAGGCTCTGCAGGGGGAGTGACACAAATGGTTAGCTACGTCAGTTAACTAAGCACATACATGGTGCTTAAATGGAAATCTGATCCTCGTAGCTTTGCTTCGGAACAGCGTGCACGTCGCGAAAACTGAACACAGCAATCCGGCATGACTGGTTAATGACCAGACGACATCCTGCTATCGGCTCTCGCTTGAGAAAGCGCTTTTTTTACAGACAGCGATGCTGGTAATTAGCCAAACAGATCTTTTCATTTAAACTAAGCACACATGCTATCATATACAGCAATCATTTGGGAACATAATGTAGACAACTGGGGTTTCCTGCAGCAGATTATAAGCAAAAAAGGCTAATAAGCACACAGCAAATAAAAAACACATTAGGGTTTTGGGCCTCAGAAAACACAGAGGACTGTTTAAATTGTTAAGCGCACTACAGATGGTGAGTATGTGAGGAAAAAAAATATGATTCAAGCCTGAGGGAGAAACCATGAAGTGTGTTGAGTAATAAAAACAACCCCGCAAGTGTAGGTCTGAAAATGATGTAAGTCATAAAGCAACATATAACATACAGACCTTCAACTGGAGCAAGAGGAACGTCTATTGCCCAGGGAAAACATGAAGCAGGTGGCGTTCAGTAACATACTTTATTTTTTCCTGGCCACACGATGCCTCATGTGTTCCTGTACTACTTATGCTGGCAATCAAACAGCAGGAGGCACTGGTGCAGCATCAATGAGCAGAAACCCTATCCAACCTTCCCTCCATCAGACATGGCCGATGTGTCTGTTAAGCTCTGCATCTGCCCAGGCCAGACATTTTTTACATTTACATTTTGGGCATTTAGCGGACACTGTTATCAAAAGCGACTTACAGTATACAGTCCAAGCAACTGAGGGTTAAGGGTCTTGCTCAATGACCCATCAGTGGCAACCTGGCAGTGGTGGGGTTTAAACCAGCAACCTTCCACTTACTAGTCCAGTACCTTAATCGTTAGGCTACAATCTGCCCAAATGTGCTAAGATATCACTAATCAGGTGCCTACATGCAGACATGATTGGCTAACATCTCTTAGTTGGGAGGGGAGGAAGGGATTCCTCATCACTGCTGCAATAAATGACCTCTGCTGGTTGATTGATGGCGTCTGCATTGAGACTGGGGATAATGGAGATCAGTACGCAAGTCTCTGTACTTAATACTGATTCCTGTGTGAACCCGCCTCATGCAGGTGAAAAGAAGTGGTTGGCAACTGGACATGTTTCGAAGGGGGTGTGTGTTAGCTACAGCCCTATTCGGTCAGGGTCTGCAGCAGTGGTGGAAGATAAAATATATACATATATTTTTTGTTGTTGTTGAGAAGTTGATGATTTCTGCAGATACTGAATCTAACCACATCCAGCAGATGATCTAACATTTATAGGAACACTGGACACCAGTAAGATTTGAGTGCATTTATTTCAGACAGACTTCGTTAAAATTCAGAAGACTACTTTACAAACGTATGCAGACAGTGTCTGTTAGATTCCGGCTCACTCCAGATACTCGTGGTGTGTATATAGAGCTTGCAGCAGTAAATGAGCTTGTACTGGATTAACAGCCTAAGATATTTTTCTAAAAGTATTACATCCATCACACACGAGGAATTTAAAGAGACTGTGAGCATTTTCATCAGACTCTGTTTCTTAAACAGGCTGAGCAATAAATGTGGAACATCAAGTTCCTCGTGAATAGAATAAATACATTTCACAGGCAAAAATATGTAGACACCCTAAGGCTGTATTCTAATAAGACGTAGCAAAACTGCTTGTGTTTTGTTTTTTTATGGAGTGAAGTGGTGACGCTTTTCTTATATATAGACAGTAACACATGCCATGCAGAACTGCTGTCCCATCACTCTACTGCACGCCAAAACATCAAGCAAAGTGATTTATGGGTTTGACCCATCTTCAGCCTCGGTCAATTCATATTTAATAACTACTGTTTGTTTTCTTGGGCGCAAAGTGCTTCAGTAAAGACTGGAGAAGAGTTAGATCATAAAAACGTACAATTTAACCACAGAAAATGTAATATTTCATAATGAAAATCTCTTCATGTATGTGTATCTCACAAGTAAATGAAAATTATAAAAAATGTAAAGGATTATGGGAAAATTATATAACAAGGGATTCTGAGAAATGTTGTGAACGTGTATACATTCACATTTACATTACATTTACATTTTTGGCATTTAACGGACGCTTTTATACAAAGCGACTTACATTACTATGGCAGTATACTGTCTAAGCAATTGAGGGTTAAGAGCCTTGCTCAGGGGTCCAACAGTGGCACCTTTTGATTACCAGTCCAGTAACGTAACCACTAGGCTACAACTGCCCTACATGTTGTGTAAACATGAACACACTTACAAATATGGCTTTTTTCTTTACTAAATTAACAGCCAAGCCTTTTATACAATGCCAGTTGTTACATTCTCAGAGCTTTGTGTTGACAAACAATGGAAAATAGAATTAAAGATTAATGTGATTTCGACAGGAATAATATTTATATAAAGATTATAGTAAGTGTGGCTTTTGTTGGACACAATTACACTCACTGTCAATGCTTTTGTATGAACAGCATTTTAACAAATCTGTAGCCTATTTAAAATAAGATTAACTAATAAAATAAATAAACAGTTTATATTGTTATGACCATGTCAAACTATTTACATTCAACCTATATTTTTTCAGGTATGCTTTGTGTAAGATTTTGGACCCATCTGCATGTTTAAACATTGATTTATAAAGTGATCAGGCTTGGGTCCAAAAATGTTTTTCAACTTGCCTGTTCTATAGATATGGTACTATACGGTTCTACTGTATGGTACAGGAGGGTTTTTACATTACAGATGTAGGTCAAACAAGCTTAGATGAAAAATTACACAACACTGCTCAAAAAATGTAAAAAAGTAAAGGGAAAGCTTAAACCACACATAGGATTTTAATAAACAAACGATTCAAATTGAAAATCTTTACTGATATAAATTGTGTAAATGGTGCAAAAAAAAACATTAATCCGGTGAGGCCTGGATTCAAAATCACAAAGTAAACAAATAAAATCACACATCAGATCTTAATGATATAAACTGTGTAACTTGTTGAGAACAAAATGTTGTTATAATGGTCAACAGAAACCAAAATCATCAATCCAGTTGATGAACATCAAATTAAACAAATGAAATCACACATCGGATCTAAATGAACTTAATAATCCTGTTTAAAATCTTTACTAATATAAACTATGTAATTTATTCTTCACTTTTCCTTTGGGATTAATAAAGTGATCAATTCATCTATCTTCTTGACAACAAACTGTCAAAAAAAAATAATAATCACAATACAAATCAAAGTAAACAAATAAAATCACACATCGGATCTTAATGAATGAAAGATTTAAGTTAAAAATCTTTACTGATATAAATTGTGTCATTAACAGTGTCATGTTGTTATAACAGTAAATAATAAGTCTGGATTCAAAATCACAATGAACATCAGTAAAGTAAACAAATAAAATCACAGGCTAATAAAACTCATTTCGAGACTCAGTAGCCCTTCGACTTTGTAAGCGTTCATGCAGCATGCACCCAACATGCAACAGGTCATGCACATGCGTTCTATATTACCATGTATCAGTGTCTTGGTGGTATTTTATCAGGTCAGGAAACCCTATCAACTGCAATCTGGCTTTTCAGCAGCACTTTGCACAGGCCTTTACTGCTGATGTTATTTTGCAATTACTGCCCAAGAGTAATAAATTTCCAGCCGCAAGCCCCTACGGCTCGCCGTCTCTCGGCGCTCAGCCTGGCATTAGTGCCATTAGAGCTTCATGGATCTGGCCTTAAGAATGGCTGACAGGCTAATCAATTTTACAGGCTCCCATCTTTTATAGGCCTGTCTGCCAGAGAGCTACATAATGAGTAGGCAACACTGGAGTGCAAGTTTACAGACAAGAGCACCACAACGGAGGAGCAATCCCAGTTATCCATTAGCTCATAATGGACGAACTGGGGAGAGGGGGGCAGAAACACGAGAATCGGCGCTGCTCGATGGCTTAGCAATTCAGGCCTGAATGTGATTCAGAATGTTTATAGATTTGAGTCATTTTCAGTGTCATCACTGTATAGAGAGGAATTAATAATCAATACGGGGACACAGCAGTGCATGAAGCCTCATAAAAGTTGGACCTGGTCTCTATTTGGGATTCAATATCGCAGACTGTGAAGTGGATGGAAAATAGATTGAGCATGGCAGGGTAAACTCCACATTTAATAGCAGGAGCGCCAGTGGAGCTCTGAAAACAGTCTAGACTCAACTGATATGATAAATCTGTTTGGATCTAATGCCTGCATTTAAAATGTAGAATTGGCATTTTAACAGTAGATTGTTTTTTTTTAGTATTTCAGCATAGTCATACAGTCGAGGTTTAAAAGAAAACAAAGATTACAGTTGACTGGATTGGAGAATAATTAGCACAATCGTGGGTTCTTACAGCAGTGGAATAGCTGAAGAACATGGAACAGAACTGTGGGCCTCCCTTTATACTGCTCTAGTCACATCACATTGGGTGTTGGACTTAGGAATCTCCATTCTGTGCTTACTGTTGTTTCTTATGTGCTTACAACATGTTACAACAGCTTAACCACAGACATGTCGCTCGTCTCTGTACTTTAGACTCCCAGCCTCACCTCAAGCACAATGTAACTAAGGATTTAATGCTAGTCACATCACATTGGGTGTTGGACTTTGGAATCTCCATTCTGTGCTAACTGTTGTTTCATATCTGCTTACAACATGTTGCTTATCTCTGTATTTTAGACTCCCAGCCTCACCTCAAGCACAATATAACTAAGGATTTAATGCACAAAACAGCTTAAAACTGATATTCAGGTGATATCAAACATAATATCTTATTTTTCTATAATACATGCTAGCCTACTAGAGCTGACATCCTGAACTCGCGAGGTCAAATCTCAGCTTTTCTACCACCGGGCTGCAATTATGACCCCTGCTGGCTGATCAATGGCGCCTGCACAATAAGACAGATGTTGATACGAGGGGTAGTGAGGATTGGAGCCTGAATCTCTGCCTCATGCAGGTGAAAAGAAGTGGTCAGCATGTAATACTCATGGACCTTTTCGGTCAGGACTGGAGGTCTGCAGAAGTAGCGGAAGCAAAATGTGATTGGGTAATTGGATACAACTAGATTAGAAAATTAGGAAAAAAAACAGTAAAAAAGAAAAGTACTTGTAAAAGGTTTTAAAAATATGACAAAATCTGAAAGGTCAGCAGCCTGGATTATTGATTTGGTGGTAGAAATTTCTAGAATGGCATTAACTTTGGGGTACGGCCTCATTATTTCCTGTCAGTAATTATTATTAAATACAGCTAGTGAAGTCTGTGCGCCTATACAAACAGAGCTAGCTGACTGCAGCTATTACAAACTACATGGAACAGTGGTCGCTTTGACAAGAGAAGAAAAATAAACTGCCATGTTTTGTCCATGTAATATAGAACAGCCAGTAGAAGGTTTTTTGACCCATACTGAGATACTGATTGACTGATTCGTATGTCGAGACGTGATTCTTCAGTTCCATCCATTGATGAGCCGTTCAGTTGCGTGTGGCTTTATAATGGACGTGACTGTAATGCATTATCCACGGCTCATTGGAGGAAGTTCATTATCAATGTTACTGTTTATCAGGGAACACGATCATTTATATTCAGAACAGTGAGCACAAATATCCTGTACACAAACCCGTTCATCTGAGCCCTCCGGCTCAATGCACGAGGAGGACTGAGGACTAGCACACGCACCCGGCGACGCATGTGATACCATTAAGCTCTTCTTTTTATTAGTCAGGGGCAAATCCCTGCCTATAGAGGAACATGCTAAACCAGAGGATTCTCCCACCATTCAGGTGCAGCCAGTCACACCACTGAGACTCAAACACATGTTTCAGAACCACCTGATCACCAAAACCCCTCATTGCTATAAATTTAGGAGGAAATAATGAGTGGTAATAGTGCTGATAGAAGAACACCACCACGATATGGCCAAAAGTAAGTGGACACTTAAATATGATTTTCTTGGAGGCTTTCAAAATCCATGGGTACTACTTAGGATTTGATTTGGGAATTTGTGCTTATTCAGTCAGTTGTAAGTTGACTATTTCATCCAAAAGGTGTTTAATATGGTTGAGGTTTAAGTTTTCCATCAAACTTTTGTGAGCAGTTGTAGCCTAGGGGTTAAGGTACAGGACTAGCAATGGAAATGTCACTGATTCAAGCCCCACCACTGCCAGGTTGCCATTGTTGGGCCCTTGAGCAAGGCCCTTAACCCTCAATTGCTTAGACAATATGCTCCCACAGTACTCTAAGTCGCTTTGGATAAAAGCCTCTGCTAAATGCTGAAAATGTAAATGGACATCTGAACATGAGCTTTTTGGAGGTTCCATTCCAAAACCATGGGTACTACTAAGGATTTGACTTTCCACCTTTTGAAAAATTAGCTTTTCACAAGTGTGTCTGTGGGAATTTCTGCTTATTTCGTCAATTGTAAGTTGGCCATTTTATCCAAAAGGTGTTCAAAAGGGTTGAGGTTGTTCATTTACACCCAACTTGTTGAAACATACAGAGCTAGATTGGAAAAAGCCTTCCCAAAACTGTTGTCGCAAACAATCAGAGCATTCAGTGTGACTGAAACACTTCAACTCAACAATTAGGGATTCCAACTATTTTTGGCCATAATACAGTGTATGCTGTATCAGGGTATAGTAATTTTGTAATGCAAAAATGAATAAATAAAGTGGGCAGTTAGCCTAGTGGTTAAGGTACTGGACTGGTAATTGAAAGGGCACTGGTTCAAGCCCCACCACTGCCAGGTTGCCACCATTGGGCCCTTGAGCAAGGCCCTTAACCCTTAAACAATATACTTCCACAGCACTGTTAGTCGCTTAGGATAAATAAAAGCATCTGCTAAATGCTGAAAATGTAAATGTAATAACAATAATCATAATAAATCAACAAAGTTATAGCAAGTGCAGCAAAGCTGATATTTATTACAACTTTATCTGCTGGAACTGCACACTTGTGTGTTTTTAACATGATTAATTAAAAACATTTCACACTGGTACTTTTTTACACTGGAAAACATTCTAAATGGATCCAGAACTGGAAGCGTCTGACACGCTGGAGCTAAACCGCTCAGTGTGAGAAGACAAAACTGCTCAGCATATTAAAAAAACCAGACACATAATGAAACAGTAGGGGGGCACGGGTAAGCTGGGAGAGGGCTGCCTGGCATCGTCCCATGGCAATATCTCGCAGCTTTGAAAAATTCTGTTTGAGCGGGTGAACAGCTCGTCTTCAGACTCAGCATGTGGTATTGAAGTTGAATTCTTTTCTGCTCCCGCTGTGTTTTCTTCTCTCTCTTAGTTTTGGAGAGATGAGCCGTGCCAGCGTGGTGAAGCCTCCACTTTGGGGCTGTTCCCCAGGCTGTGTGTGTTCCAGTGTGCCATGTCGGGTGCTGGAATTACAATTGTTGACCCGCTGGAATAAAATCCGGCACTGTGAAAAGGATTTGGTATTCCCTGATTCCGCTGCTTTTGCATATTTGTCACACGTATATGATTCAGATCATAAAACTACTTTTAATAATTAATATAATCCAGGTAAACACAATTTTAAATAATATTGAATGTAGTTATTGAAGGAAAGCTGCTGTTCAGCTCAACCTGGCTCTATGTAAACGAGTAGTTTCCCTCCTCTACTAAAGCAACCAGTTAACCAAATTTAGTTAATAGTTGGTTTTTAATTTTCTAGCCACACCCAGGCATGATTACAACCAGACTGGTTGAATCTAATCACCACTTAAATAGAACCTGTCTGGCTGTGTCTAAAAAAAAACACATGATGCCAGATTCTAAAGAGACATTGAAATCCACCATTCTGGTCATTTCTAAGGCTCCGGGACTCTAAAGAACCACAGTGAGAGCCATTTTCTTATGATTGTGGCTCCTCTGATTTAAGCATGGCACATACAAGTTGCAGAGGATTCATCGTTAATTCACATTTCTATGCTGGACAACTTTAATTATTAAGACTACCTAAAAGAAATCTAATTTCTTTAAAGCTCATTTAAAGCGGTAAACAAAACCCGAAACATAAACGACTAGTTAACCTCTGTAAGCGAGCAGAATCAGTGATAAAGCATGTCCGACTGTTGTCAGAGCTGCTGCCTGTGATGCCCTCTTAGCCAGGCTGCCACACAGTGATTATACGAGACGTGTTGAATTATTAAGGCTACACGGAAAAGCAGGAGAAGCTTTTTTTATTTCATTTTGCAGCAGACCACACCGCGCCTACAGGCTTTTTCACTGCAGAAAAAGTTGCACGTGTCTTCATCGGCTCTACCCGGCCGGCTCCAGAGCATCCAGACCTAAAACCTTCCAACCTAATGGAAAGCAGCCAAGAAAAGCAATAAATCTGCCGGCATTTCATCCATGGATGTGTTGCTCTCAAAGGACGGATGCTGTCAGGCTTGTCTGCATGCCTGCTTTGCTCCTGTTTTATTTCTTTAGATCTTTTTAGGTGAAATGGCTTTTGTGCTGTTGAGCTTCCCGTGATCTGAACAGCCATTAGATCTTGATTTAAAGGTTGGTGTCGGCGTGTGTTATTAAGATTACGGTTACGAGTGGAAAGATGCGACATCACTGAGAACACTTTGCATTGTTTCCAGCATCAACCGGTTACACTAATGGATCTGAGTGTAATTATTGCTGATAATAATTACTGCTCATTTAAACCTCATGTTTTCCTGAGCTAAAGTACCAATTTCCAGAAGAGTAGCAATAATCAAGATCAAATACATTACCGGGCCTTTCCAGAGCAGAGATGATGATGCATTTAATCATTTGGATAGTACACGTGCTACACTTAAACTGGAGCAGCGTGCTCAGATGAATATTGAGCATCATTTCTTCACTCAGTATTTCTAACCATGATTAATTTTATTATTAAACCAAATAATAAAAAACAGTCTAATGAATATACTTACATAATTGGCCACAAAGCCATTATTTTGCACATCATGGAGCTTATTGGGATGTTTTACAGGGTTGCATAGGTATAGTAAGAAATACTGAAATAATAAGCAACGTATTATAAAAGCAATTGCCCATAAAATCATAAACCAGATGGGCATCATCTAGAAGGCACAACTGGCCATCAAGTCTGCTGTATGAGAAAAGACCGGTCTAATAGAGTGGACAGGGTCTTCAAACGCTGTGCAAGGACCCTGGTTAGCAGCCCAAGTTGCCTGTACAGAAGTGGATGAGTCTTATGTGCGAATCCACCGACGCACAGGCAAGAAAGAAGTGGTCGAGGGATTGCAAACGCGTCGGAGGGGGCACTGGGCATTTACATTTTGACATGACAGTATACAATCTAAGCAACTGAGGATTAAGGGCCTTACTCAAGGGCCCAACAGTGGCAACCTGGCAGTGGTGAGGCTTGAACCGGCAACCTTCGGATTACTGGACCAGTACCTTAACCATTAGGCTACACTGTGACCTAGATGCAATTGGGATTCCCCAGCAGTGTAAGACTTATTGGCTATGCTAAATATTTAGAAAATGGGAGACTATGCATAAAAAAACAAAAAAAACAATCATAAACCATTCAAGCAAACTTAGCAGATCACACCGTGTCCAATCAGTTCTCTGTAAGTGTTGCTAATTTCAGACACTAAAGTGCATCGCTACACCCCGTTTGTAAATTTGTCACCGTTCCCACATGCAAGCTTTCCAAGGGACCGAACACAAACCCATATTGATTGTGGTTAAGCTCCGATAACATTTTCGCCACCAGGTTGCTCGTGTCTCATTAACCTGCTGGTATCCACAGTCAGATGCGATTAGGGCCGCCGTCTCTACAGGAAGTGAGATGTGCACACCAAACCTCCTCGCATTACTGCACGAAAGCCGAATATAGCGACATATTAGCTCTCTTATTAGGGCGCATCGGCAGCGAGTTCCATCTGTGTGAACATGCCTGTGACGCTGGTGCCGACAGCCGGGGTGGGAGGTTATAAAAGCAGATGAATTATGTATTGAGATGAGCTTTTCTCCTCACTTGCACTGTTTGCTAGTGGTAGAAGGATAGTTTAGGCTACAGCGGAAGGTGAATTGGGGTTGTGAAAACATTAATGACTAGTTTTCAGACCTGCTGCTTTTATGATGGTGGTGTATGAACGGAAGTCTTTAGCCTATGTCGCTTTCAGTGGGGTGTCCCTTTTGTGCATTGTCCATAAGGAAATCCTAAGCATCTAAAACATACATTGAGCCAACTACCCAGGTCGGTGAGAGCAGGCTGTCTGCCTTGTACCCAGTGTTCCTGGTGTCCCCAGGTAAGGATAAACAGTTACTACATTCGGAAAAAAGAATGCTTATCACAAAGCTGCAAAGGCCATGTGACTCACCTCACTCTAATGGCTAACATCCATGAACCAAAAAGTCTGGCAGGGGTCAAAACTAGTACAGAAGAGCACTCGAATGGCACAGCAGGTCACAAGTTTGAATCTCAGCTCTGCCAACCACCAACGCATGGACAATGACTGGCTAGCCCAAGGGAGGGCAGCCACAGGGATTCCTTATAAGTGCTGCTATTACGACCTCTGCTGGCTGAGAATAGAGATCAGTGTGTGACTCTCATCGGTACAGATCATCATGCATATCCCCATATGAACCCGCCTGATGAAAAGTGGTGGGCTTGTGTTACACACGAACACAGTGCCAACAGTTGAGGTTAAGTTGAGTTAAAGGCCTCGATCAAGGGCCCAACAGTGGCAGCTTAGCAGTGGTTGGGCTACCCTAAACAATCTGCATCTGAAGTGCTACGAAATCAAAATTGTTGGACTAGAGATGACTTAAAGCATCTTGGCCAGAGAGAATGTGAGAGAACACAAATCCAGGGCTGTAAAATGAAAAACCAGGAGCTTCCATTCAGAGCTGTTGCGTGTGGTGGGTGAGAGGGTGGCGGATGACACTAATTGTCGGAATGATTCATTTGATGCAGTGAACTTGCTCAAACGTAGTCCACTTAATCTGTCTCCATGAGAAGAGGAATTAATCCGGGCTTTTGTAGATAGAGAGCGGGAGTGCAGCCCCGGTCTTCTCTTAATTATTAATATGAAAGTGAAAATGAGAGAAGGTTCTTTAGAAGCAGAGAAAAATGCATTTCATTAGGCTTGTGTCAAACATCTGCAGCAGCTGACTGAAATATGGCTGTATAACAAAAGCTCCTGGTCTTATACAGGACGGGAAGATGCTAACTCAACCAAACACATGAGGAGAGAACTACACTACTACACTACGGCAGATCAACTTCAAGTCTCAGAGGGGCCGAGAGCATGATCGGGCTCTTTTATAGAAACTAGAAGTGTCTGAGAGAGGGAAGGCCGGATGGGGAATTACCCCCGCTGCTACAACAGAAATTTCTATTGTCTGGCTGAGGCAGTGATGTGAGTGCTGGAAGAACAATCTGCCTGGCTTCACACATGATGTGTTAGATCAGGGATGTCCAAGCTTTTCTTGTTGGGGGCCAGATGGAGTCAAAAATATGCAGACATGAGCCACAGACTCTTTTGTAATAAAACAAATAAAAATATAATAGACCTACCTGATTACTAACAATTACACCTCCTTTTTTAGTGTAAACTAAGATGTTGCCAACTTCACTCACTAGTTTATAATCCGGGCACCACGGTGGCTCAGTGGGTAGCACTGTCGCCTCACAGCAAGAAGGTCCTGGGTTCGATCCCTTCCCTTTGAACTAAGTAAAAAAATATATTAATTTTCCCTGCATTCAATGTCAAGTTTTTGTTTCTTCAGAGCCGCCACATTCAGCCAAAATCTCAGAAACGTTAATGTAGGTGTAACGTGAATGTTTTGAGTCGGGGGAAAGATGGTGAGCATTTTCATAAATGGTAACGGGCTGCAAATGGCCTGCGGGACATAGTTCGGACACCCCTGTGCTAGAGCATCATTGGCCAATGAGGGTGTTATAGAGGAGACAGGAGTTGTCTTGGAGTGCTTAGGGGAACATTGAAGAAAATATGGCTTGATAAATTAATATAGTTGCATTTTAATCATAAAAAAAATCAATGTTTACAAGATAAAAAGGATTAAATGAACCCGAGGGTCCCTTGTTTTCAAAAACAATTATGATTTTCCATTACTGTAACTTAAGGACCCAGCCAGGACCACTGATATTGACTCAAATTCAAAGCCAACCGCAGCATTGTTGTGTCTTCCACAAAACGTGATTTAGTCTTTCAGACTGAATAGATGATGACACAATTCCTCACTTTAAAGGACAACCCTTGCTCCTGTGTCTAACAGCAGTGTGATTTACACTACGTTAGCCAACATTTGTATTACATATGTGCATCCTAGGCTAATGAGCAAACCCAAATCAAATACACTACATGGCCAAACGTTTGTTGAACCTCCTCCTAATTATTAGTCCAGATTTTTATATTTTAGCCACATCAATAACTAATAAACAATCAACTGCATATAAAATGATATGCGTCAAACGTTTTTGGTAAAAAGAAATGCCAGTGGCCTGGAGAAAAAGCCTGCCTTTAACCTTAGTCAAAATGTTTGGGATGAAATACCAGCCAGAACTTCTCATCCATCATCTGTAATAATTTCTTGACTGAATGGGTTCAAACTGTCAGTTCTACTCAATTCAACATAATCTCATAAAAAGTCTTTCTAAAAGAGTTGAGACTGTTACAGCTGCAAACTCTATAAAGTTTGCAGGGCTGTATGTATAACGTTATGTATCTTTTTACAATGGGTGTGGTTTATGTAATCTACACCACCAGTCAGGATGGGTATACATGCACCATTCTCATTTTTTTAAGAATCAATGCATCATTCTAATAGCTGAGGTTGTGATCATTGTCATTTAATTATGAAACATACAAACATACACCGGTCATCATTATCCGTCTCCCACAGGATCCCGAATGCAACCAGTACGGTAAGAATTCTGTCAGAACGATAGATTTACTGGCTCGAAATGTTGCCGTGAACCGACGTACTCCTGTAAATTCTACTGTCAGCCTTGTACGCTGATAATTCACCCGATCCACACCTGACGTCCCTCATTTCCTCTCTGTTGTGTTTCGACATCATGGAATCGTGCCAACCGGGGATGGCTGGTGACATGGCGGGAGCTTTGCCAAGGCTTCAGATTCTGCTGAAAAAACTCGACTGTCAAGGAAAAAACTTCAAAGAAAGTGAGTAATTTAGAGCAAAAAGACAAAGTCAGACGGTCAAAGTGACTTTTGTTCTTCAGTCTTCAGTCGTTTTAAAAAGGAATTAAGGCTGAAATCTAAGACCTTAAGGAAAGATGTAATGACCAAAGAACTTCTGTTAAATAAGCAAATTATACTTATAAATTGAATGATAGAATAAATAGAAGCTAAAATACACAGTTTGATTGTTTATTAGGATTTTAACATCAAGTTTTACACTTTGGTTACATTCATGACAGGAACGGTAGTTACTGCTCACACAAGGTTCGTCAATTCACAAGGTTATATCAAACACAGTCATGGACAATTTTGTATCTCCAATTCACCTCACTTGCACGTCTTTGGACTGTGGGAGGAAACCGGAGCACCTGGAGGAAACCCACGCATACACGGGAAGAACATGCAAACTCCACACAGAAAGGACCTGGACCGCCCCACCTGGGGATCAAACCCAGGACCTTCTTGCTGTGAGGCGACAGTGCTACCCACTTAGCCACCGTGCCGCCCGCTACAACACCCAGCACAGCTACCTTAATAAATGAATGTAAACCTAGAACATCCAGCAACCGTGCGAGGATGCATCCAGCCTCAAATGTGAAAATACTCGTCCGTGTTTTGACCCCCCTCTGCGTCCACAGAATTGGTCGGGAGTTTTCCAAACTCAGTTACCTGAGTTGTGTTTTTAGCTGCTTTAGACTTCAACATCTTGGACATTTTGACTAACCGACTGCTAACTGAATTGCCGTAGGATTGCAAGGATGCCTCATAGTGCAAATTAAACAGTAAACGTGTTAAATCACTAAACACAAACATTACATTTAAAATTTCACAGCAAATTGCATATTACACAGAAAATGACTCATTTCACCATTTGTGACATGATTTTCACGGCCGTGAATTAGGTAGGGTCTTACTTATAAGAAGATTTGTCCATCTATGATGATCAAATTTGAACATAAATACATAAAAACTACCACACCCCACTTTTCTGTCAGGTTGTTAGTTGCCAATTTGCACCTAGTAGGTCGTTGCTGTAATTGCTGTACATCTACCACACTTAGAGAACAAGGGCTTGCACATGCTTCCTCCAAAACACATCAAGCTTCATTGTCTAAGGCTTTGCAGCTAT
The DNA here is from genome assembly GCF_030014385.1 of Trichomycterus rosablanca. Lineage (NCBI taxonomy): Eukaryota > Metazoa > Chordata > Actinopteri > Siluriformes > Trichomycteridae > Trichomycterus > Trichomycterus rosablanca. The sequence continues at coordinate 3,488,587 of NC_086011.1, forward strand.
TTTTTATTAATATTTTGTTTATGCATTTACTCCCCTTTTTCTCCCGATTGACCGTCTCCAATTACCCAATTGCATCACGCTTCCTCTCTACTGATGTTGATCTCCACCCTGGTTGAGGAGAGCTGTGACTAACACCACAGCCAGCAGAGGTCGTAATTGCATCAGTTATGAGAAATCCACATCCGGCTCCCACCCTGTATGAACAACATGAACAACAGCCAATCATTGTTCATGTAGGCGCCCAGCCTGCCGGTAGCAGAGCTGACATTCGAAATGACAAGTTCAAAATGTCAGCTCTGGTGTGCCAGCGTGTTTTACCACTGCACCACCTAAGCGCATCTTGAGTGACGGTGTCATCTAATACGCTGAAGTCCAGTCCTGACCGAGCGCTCAACAGACACAATTAGGCGTGTCTGATGGAGGGAGGGAAGGTCAGACGGGGTATCGCTTCCTTGCTGCTGCAAGATTGACTCCGACTGCCTGGTAGAGGCATCAAGTGGTGAAAGAAAAGTGGTGCGAAGAATCACCGCAGTCCAACGTAGAGAAGCAGTCAGTGGGAAACAAACAACAGCACACTGTCCAATACATACAACTCAGTCATTTATCTTCAGTATCCTAATTAAGTTTGGAGCTGGTTCAGAGCCACTCACACCTCGATGGCAAGGTTTTCAGTTTTCAATCCACCTATTGCCTCTTTTTCAAAAGAAAAAAGTAATGAAATCGAAAAAACAGCGAGAGCAGACAAGCCAAACCTTTCAGAGTAGAGATGAATGTTTCAAACCTGTGTTTAAAGCCATGTTGTTGGAGCCGCGTGGCACCGATGATATTTTCTGCACCACTCTTACGCTCGCGTATTGTAACAAAAACTCATTCAGATACTACACGGACCTGAAGAGTAATCTATACACGCAATGACTGAGAAAATTCTCCTTTGCCAAGCAATCCCCAAAGGGTGGCACACAATTTAAAACAGGCAGCTGCCTTTCAATTATCCATGGAGAATAATAATAATAATAATAATAATAATAATAATAAATGTGTGAGCAGATTGGTCAATGTTTTCAGAGTGATTGTAAATCCCAGAATATGTACACTTATAAATAAAAATTAAATGACGGTTGTCAACACTTCTAACTCTAATATAAACCTGCAGTTGGTTTGTTTTACCCCAATAAATAAAGTAAACACCATGTTGATTTTGCCTTGCCAAAGACTGATTGTTAGAAAATGAATTTCCTCCTGGGTCAGCAAGCAAGTAATAAGAAACTGATCCAACCTCCGAAGTGAAAACAAAGCCAGACTAACAGCCGGAAACAAGTGAAAAAGCTGGAACAACCCTGCTGCGGATGAGTACCAGTGGAGGAAAGCAATAGCATAAAGCCATAAAGAGTTAAACCTGTTGTTAAAGTCCCTGATCATATTTTCTCACCTCAAAGCAAAATCAGAGACTCACAGAATATCTGTTTGTAATTATTAGCCTTGCTTTTAATCTGAAGGGTTTTGAGGGGTGTGTACATCCACTCGACCAGATAAACACCAAACAAACACCCACAAACACAATTATTGGTGAAAATAAATGCAAAGAGCCCTCGCTTTAACCCCAATAAACACATTTGGGATGAAATGGAACTTTAAATACCAGCCAGGCCTTCTCATCCAGCATCTGTACTAATCTTGACTGAATGGGTTCAAACTGTCACAGTTCTGCTCAAATGATAAGTCTTTCTAAAGAGTTGAGGCTGTTATAGCTGCAAGTCTATAAAGGTTGCAGGGCTGTATATGAATATGCGTTTACATTTATTGACCTTGCTTTTAATCTGAAGGTTTTCAGGGTGTGTGTACATCCGCTCGACTAGATAAACACCAAACAAACACCCACAAACACAATCTTCTGCAATTTTAATGAGCCATTAAGCTACTTGGAAGGACAAAATGTGTTAATATTAATGAAGGCTAAAACAGTTAGCCTTGAGGAAGTCGATACCTGACAAGATTGTTCATGTTACACAATATCATATTTTTTTAATAACGTTTAGTCATCATCCCATGTTGGTGCTCTAGTGTGACCTCGACCATAAACCAGCACTACTGTTCTTTGGGGGTAGGAGACACTTCATCTGATGCCCCACTTCAGCTGAAGCTCCACATTTTTATCACTCCTTTCTACTGGTCTAATCTAATTCCTTCCTACAAACCATCTCACAGACCAAACGCTGAGGTCTTTCTCAGCTGGATTACTTAATATCCCACCACCCAGCATGCATGGGTACAGCAATCGTGCCATCTTTAGACTGGCTCCCTGACTCTGGAACTCTTTCCCCAACATTAGGGTGACCATGCGTCCTCTTTTGCCCAAACATGGGGGAAAGGACCTAAAAGGATCTAAAAAATGCATCCGTCCAGAATTTCTAAATCACTAAATATGTCCAGGATTCGGCTTTGTAGTCTGTGTGCACTAATCTTTGTGTGTTTTTGCACTGATTTCACTTTTCTCTGTAGCGTAAATGAAAATTCACAGACAAATTACAGAACAAATGTGTTTTTGTCTCAGTCGGGATCCTTGGGAAGCACTAAGATGAAGGTTATTGAAGTGCCATGATAGCACCACATCTACTGAACTATTTTATTTGTTGTTATTATTGTTTAGGGCTAATCGCTGAATGGAAAAGAATAAGATTATCTGACCATTAAGGCATTTGTTAGTCGTTAGGTATTTTTTAAAGTTCAATAACATAGTTGCATTATTAATGTATTTGTATCAATAATGTCTAGCAATCACTAGGCAGTTGTAGCCTAGTGGTGGCAGTAGTAGCCTAGTGGTTAAGGTACTGGTCCATTAATCAAAAGGTTGCCGGTTCAAGCCTCACCACTGCTAGGTTGCCACTGTTGAGCCCTTGAGTAAGGCCCTTAACCATTAATTGCCTAGATTGTTTACTGTCATATCTTTCAGTCGCTTTGGATAAAAGCATCTGCTAAATGCTGAAAATGTAAATATTTAACCCCTACTTTATACACATTGCCATGGTGCCACCAATTACATGAAATTACTTTGCCAATTTAACACCTCATCACCCCCCACCCAGTTTTGAAAACCAAAATATGGTACCCAACATGTCCAACAGACCAACTCTATAAATTAATCCACAATTAAATTTGAACTTAAACCCTAGCTCTTCTCTTCTCGCTTTGAACCGTCCTCAACCTTAAATCAGCCTGACATGTTTCTGCCTGTGATGCTATGTTGCCAATTGTAAGGGTCTCTTAATAATTGAAAAGCACTATGTAAGTATTATTATGATGATTATTATTCAGTTGCATAGTTGGACTTTTGCCTGAATAAAGGTCCCACCAGTAGACAAGTTCTGCCAACCGCATGGAAACAGAAGTTATCTCCGATCATAAGACCTGCTTTATAGAGTTCTTATCTGACTAACGTGAGCTTGTAAAACCAATGAGTGCAATAAGCAGCTCAGGATCTGGCATCCGCACGCAGGATAATGAAATAAACAAATGAGATTCTTCAATATCAGGCACATCTGCTTTAATTCTGAGCAGGTCTTAATGACTCCATAAACAAACAGTAATATACGAGTTCACAGCTCAAGCCAAGCCGCGTCTCTGGCAGGCAAAGTTAGGATGATGAATGCTGGGTGACAAATACCTGGAAACAGCACTAGGTGTGGATAATGTGACAGCGAAGGATGGACTTGGCGTGCCACAAGAGATAACATGCCTGTTATATTTACTGCTTAGAAAGACGCTCTAGATAAAGCTTAGATAAACGTGATCTCATTTCAACCAGAAATGCAAAAACGTGTTTGTACCTTATGTATGAGATTAACATACTGATAGAAAATAATGACACAGAAAATAGAATCTGATATTTCATATGGTTGTCTAGTCACGTACCCATGCAAGGTGTGTATCAGTATTGGGTTTTGCCCAATGGGCTCCCAGAAACACAGAAAACAAAGAAAGGATTGTTTAGATTGCCTACAAAGGAAAGGGGAAGACATTTGCATAAACTACACCTGTGATTGGAACAGTAAATCATAGGAAATACATTCCACCATTCACTAAACTCAGGACTTTAATAAGCAAACATGCTGAGCATTGAATATGAGATCCTGCAACAAAAAGAAATAACATCTCGGAAGAAGATCCCCAAACAATCAGTCATTAGAAGACTAAAAAATAAGACAGAAAACTGTCTGGGATTTAATTTAGGAACATTTAGACAATGCACTTTTTCCTTTGCACTAAAAGTTCTGCACAAAGCTACTCATAGTACATGGGTTAATAGAACTGAATGACATTGATAAGGGCTTGTTATGATCAGACACCTGCGTTAAACTGGGTTTGTTATTGTACAGGGGGCGCTCACAGGCGGTGCTAGGTACCCAAAGACAGCAGTCCAAGGAAAGACATGCCACGAAATTTTGTACAGAGGACTTGACGTCTATGGCATCTGGTATGGACCAGATCTACTGTGGCTAAAACTGTACATGCTTTCAATACTTTTGATAAGGTGAATGTGCCACAACACACAGGCCTGTCAAAGTGCTCACACTAATTATTGTCCTCTGTTAAAAGCACCTACAATGGGGCACATAGGCACTGGAATTGGACATTGGAGCAGTTGATGAAGGTCAAATGGTCAGGCAAATCCTGATTTCTTTAAGGCCACCTCACAAAAGTAAAATGACCTGCTGGTAATTTCCAGGTTTTTCAGATATCTCGTGGTGTCCATGTCTCATACCCATAGTAACAAGGTAAAAAGCTCTTAAGGTTTTTTTAAGAATTAAGAATCAAAGTTCTCCCCGTGTCTGTGTGGGTTTCCTCCGGGAGCTCTGGTTTCCTCCCACAGTCCAAAAACATGCAGTCAGGTTAATTGGAGACACTGAATTGCTCTATAGGTGAATGGGTGTGTGTATGTGTATGTGTGTCTGCCCTGCAATGGACTGGTGCCCTGTCCAGGGTGTTAGTGTGTGCCTTGTGCCCATTGAAAAGCTTGGATAGGCTCCAGCACCCCCCGGCGATGCTAATTGGATAAGCGGTTAAGACAGTGAGTGAGTGAGTGAGTATTTGGTTTACTTCATGATTTAATCTACACATTAGTATCTGTATTTGGGTGGTGATAGCTTAGTGGTTATAATACTGAGCTAGTAAACAAAAGGTCACTGGTTAAAGCATCACCACAACCATTGTTGGGCCCCTGAACATGGCCCTTAACCTTTGATTGCTTGCATTATTATCAGTCGGAATTGTATGTCACTTTGGATAAATCCCACTGTCTGTGAAATGCCATAAATAGAAGCGTACGTATCTGATCCTGTTAACACGGCACAGAACAACAGACTAAAGTCATTAAAGTCACCTTAATAAATCAGCCTGTTATCACAGAACTTTAAATCAGGGTCATTTGATGATCAGGCTCTCATTCTGGTGGTCAGCACATTTGGATTCTCAAGAATACCAACCTTAATAATAAAATCCTAGTGAATATGATACAACATAAGTACATGGGGAAACACAACGAAATCAAATCTGAACTTAAGGAGCTGTGGGAGACCAAGACTGCACAGAGAGCAAATATAAAAACACAGCAGTCGATCTTCCTGTAAGCAGAATATTGGCAGTAATGACCATCATTACATTGATTTGAAAGCCAAATTTATTTATTTCCCTACAAATAAATCCTGATAATCAGGCAATAATTCTGCTTTTTATGTTCCCCTCTACGTACACAGTTGACATTTTTTTGTTGCTTGTGGCTGCTGCAATAAACATGATTCAAAATAAATGCTCGCACTAATTATACACGCTGTATGTTTTGATAGCATGACAGTAAAAAAGTGGCGGAGTACAGTACACAAAGAGGAAGGAATACAGCTTTTCATGTGGTGTGTACTGCAAGAATACACACTCATTCATTTGGGTTATGACCAAGACAACGTGCCAGAAAACCCACAAGCTAATGTGGTTCTGCCACCGATAGATTAAACTGACTAAGCTAAAACGGTTTGCTAAAATGGTTTGCTAAAACCATGTCGCAAACAATAAATTACACTTTTACTTTAGGGGAAAACTTGCAGTAACTTCATTTATTAGGTACAACAACCTTGTACTTACACTCATTAGCCAGTTTCATTACCATGTACATTGTGTTCACAAATACGTACTAAATTTGGATCTGTTGCTATGCAGACCAGCACTTTCATCAATAGAAATAAACGACTACAGGACCACCACTGACCACAACCATGACCAGAACATCCCTTGGACATTATTATGCATGTTATACATCTACCATAATTTAAAATACCACCATGATATTCAACTTTAGAACATTCCTCACTATATAAAGTCTGAGTTGTCAGTTAAATAGCCAAGAGTGTAATTTATTACTTCTAAGAAAGTGTCTCCACTGAGTTCAATGGCTGTCCACCACATCACTCCAGATCCTAACCATATACACCGTCAAGTCACATTATTATGACCACTTGCATCTGTGTGGAAGGCACTGTTAAATGATCTGGGTATGAATCCATCCTTGCAGATCACGTTTACCCATACAAGCTGACTGTCTTCCCTGGGGCGGATGGGATCTTCCAGCAAGACATGCGACATGTCACACAGTTAGAAATGTCCAACATTGGTTGGAAGAGCATAACCAAGACTTCCAAGCAGATGTGGTAGTATTACTATAACATCTATTTCTGGCCTCCATGATGAAGACTAGACATAATGTAGATTCTAAAAGAAACTGTACCCTTACAGACACGGATCAACAGAACTTTCCTTTGTTGAAGAGAACTGGATTAGCAGTAGAAGAAACGTGGTTATTTAACTCACCAGCTTCTCGTGAGAGCTGCATGAAAGCCTCCACTCCCTTCTCCCCATAGCTGCCTTCTGAAGCCAGGGTGGAGACGTAGTTCCAGCCCATAGCCTTCACAATATCCACCATGGCTTGAGCTTGGAACGAGTCTGGAGGTACGACGCGTGAGAAGAAGTCGTAGCGCCGGTCGTCGCTCAGCTCCGGCGCCGTGGAGGCGTAGCTAATCTGAGGAATCTGAAAAAAGAAATAAGAGAGGAAGATGAAGAACCGTGGCTTTATTCTCAGACGTGTTGGAGTTTTTCCTTTTCTAATGTTTCTCTTAATTTAGTCATTTCCAATTCCTTGCTCTACCACCCCTCGGCTTGCATCCGCCCCTTCTAAGATGTGTGAAGTTGCCAGTTGCTTCTTTTGCATCAGCCAGTGGTGGACTCTCACAGAGAGCCTTACCTCACACAGAGCATCATGCTATGTGTCAATAAGTCAGTCAGTGATTTTTGCAGGCAGTTAGTGAGTCAGTGGGTCAGTCCAGACAGTCTAAGTCAGGGAGGCAGTGAGTCAGTAAGTCAAACAATTAATCCATTCAGTCAGTGAGTCAGTATCTGTGGCAGTAGGTCAGTCAGTGAGTCCGTGAGTCATGCAGGCCGGTAGTAAGTCAGTGGGTCAGTCAGTCCAGTCAGTGAGTCAGTTTCTATGGCAGTAGGTCAGTCTGAGAGTCAGTGATTCATGTAGGCAGTTAGTGGGTCAGTCAGTCTTGGCTGTGAGTCAGTAAGTCAAACAATTAGCCATTCAGTCAGTAAGTACTGCCTCTCTATGCCAATAGGTCAGTCTGTAGTCAGTGATTCATGCAGGCAGGTAGTAAGTCAGTGGGTCAGCCCAGACAGTCTAAGCCAGGGAGGCAATGAGTCAGTAGGTCAAACAATTAGCCATTTAGTCTCTAAGGCAGTAAATTAGTCTGTGAGGCAATTGGTCATGCAGGTAGTAAGTCTGGGCTGTAAGTCAGTAAGGTAAACAATTAGCCGCTCAGTCAGTGAGTCAGTCTCTATGTCAGTAGGTCAGTCCGTAAGTCAGTGATTCATGCAGGCAGGTAGTAAGTCAGTGTGGTCAGTCATTTCAGGCAGTGGCTCACTAGGTCAAACAATTAGCCATTCAGTCAGTCATTTCAGCCAGTTCCGACAGGCAGGTAGTCAGTCAGTGATTCATGTAGCCAGACAGTCCGTAAGTCAGACATGTAAGGAGGAAAGTCAGTTAGCCTGTACTCAAGTTAATAATTGGGTCAGTCAGCCATTCTGGTAGGTCAGTCATTCAGTGGAATTGCCTTCTAATGTGTCATGTGTTGTATTAGCTGAAAAACACTCATATTTTGACATCATCCATTAAAGCCACACTGAGACTCTGAGTGATATGGCACTGTTGATACAGGTAATGTGCAGTACATTTTTCCCCTATAACGATCGTGTCAGTTAGTCACCTGTGAAGAAAAAAAACATTATGAGGAACTGGACTGAATCGGTTCAGCACATTCGCACCGGGACATGATGGAAATCCAGAAGCAGAATATTTGCTGTAGGCAGTAACAGTGCAATGGAATTTCAGGTCATCACATCTAGCACAGAGCTGCATTCATCATCCAGGAAAAGCTGCTTATTGCACCCATTGTTTTCTTTCTCCGCACGAGTTACGCAAGGTAAGTGATACAGTTTAGCATTTCAGCTCTGCAGGAACTGAAAAACTACCGTAAACACTCATTTAATATTTCTTAGCTTTGTTTAGTTTGGATTCTGCTCTTTAAGTTTTGAAGCATGGAAAGCAGAGCAACGAAAATACATATTTTTATTAGATTTGTTTTAATGCTGAAGTGACTGGTAATACCACCACTTTCATGCTGGGGCAGACGTGGTAGTGAAATGACTGCGCAGTCAAAAATATGTAAAGCACAGTATGGACATAAATAATTCTTCAATGGTCAGGACCCCCACAGGACCACTACAGAGCAGGTATTATTTAGGTGGTGGATCATTCTCAGCACTGCAGTGACACTGACATGGTGGTGGTGTGTTAGTGTGTGTTGTGCAGGTATGAGTGGATCAGACACAGCAGCGCTGCTGGAGTTTTTAAATACTGTGTCCATTCACTGTCCACTCTATTAGACACTCCTAACTAGTTGGTCCACCTTGTAGATGTAAAGTCAGAGACGATCGCTCATCTATTGCTGCTGTTTGAGTCGGTCATCTTCTAGACCTTCATCCGTGGTCACAGGACGCTGCCCACGGGGTGCTGTTGGCTAGATGTTTTTGGTTGGTGGACTATTCTCAGTCCAGCAGTGACAGTGAGGTGTTTAAAAACTCCAGCAGCGCTGCTGTGTCTGATCCACTCTTACCAGCACAACACACACTAACACACCACCACCATGTCAGTGTCACTGCAGTGCTGAGAATGATCAACCACCTAAATAATACCTACTCTGCGGTGGTCCTGTGGGGGTCCTGACCATTGAGGAATAGCATGAAAGGGGGCTAACAGAGAATGCAGAGAAACAGATGGACTACAGTCAGTAATTGTAGAACTACAAAGTGCTTTTATATGGTAAGTGGAGCTGATAAAATAGACAGTGAATATAGAAACAAGGAGGTGGTTTTAATGTTATGGCTGATCAGTGTATATCACACTGTGTCTGCTACATTTAACATTTAACTACGAGTAACTATTATCCTAACGTTTAATATACACCTGAACATGACGAACATGCACGATTTTGTTTGGTTTATCAGTGTGAACGGACATTATAAACCTTGATAATAAACCACTGTTCCATGCACTTTCTAATGTGTGCAGTCAAACTTAATAAATCCAGTAGACCATTTAAACAAACCAACAATTTAGAACCTGTAGATTACACTGTACATTAAACTGAGCTTTACCGCTGTATAATTTGCTACCAGCTTTATGAATCTAATGAAACAACATCAATATTTGGTTCCAATTTTGTGGGAACAGTTTGGGGAACGTTCCCTGTTTTAGCCCAGCACACAGAGTCCTGACTTCAACAACACTGAACACCTTTAATGTGAATTAAATTATTGATCGTAAGCGAAGACTTCTCGTCCATCATCGCTGTCATGAATCACAAAAGTTTATTTGGCTGAACCGCCAGACATTTTCATAGACGCTGTAAATTTTGTGGAATGCGTTCCCATAAGGGCAGAGGTCCATGACTATAATATGAGATGTCCAACAAGTTCAACGTCAGGTGTCCAGATACTTCGAGCTACATATTGTAATAGCTTTTAAGCATTTAAACATGAAATCTGTAAGAACGGATGTGAAATGATTTAATAACCTATCAAAATATTCTCCTGTTGGATCAATTTGTCATCCTCATAAACTCCTCTCATCCTAATCCGTCCATCATTCTGCTTCTCTGGAGGTTTTGGGTTTGAGGTTGAGCTTATTTTCCTGTAATAGCGTGATACATTAACACATTTACACTTGACAGGCATAATGCTAAAGTCTAAAAGCATTCCTTCCACCCGATTCTGTTCACACAGTTTAAAAACATAACGGCAGGACTGGGTTCAATATTTCTCCAGCTCAGGTGTCAAGGCTTGCAAAAGTTGAACTGAGTCACTTAAGCTTTTAAATGAACTTACAGAAACGAGTTTGGCAGAGACGTTGAATATGTAATCAGTGCAGAAGGCTCTGCAGGCTTTATTTCACCCTAATGTTCAATAATCACTCGCCTTGAGCTGAATATTTAATAACACAGGGTGACACTGGGACGCCTACAATTGGATGTAGTAATAATAATAAGACGAGAAGGTAAATGAAATGGGTTAAAGTGATCGCCCAGTTATTCTAGCCACACTAAAATGCACAGTATTGAAACTTAGGTTAAGTTTAGGTATGTTGTGCTTTAAATAATACATTGATAGTACCAATAAATGACCTCATATTGGCTAAAAATACATAAACAACAATATTAGACAAGTATTGAGCAGCAAGGATGTGTAAATTGTGATGTTATGTCAGATACAAACATTGACAGCTTGCGGTAATACATAAATGTTTTTATGGTAAATCAAGACCACTTGGCTTAGATTCTACCACTTACAATATATAATGATCTACTGATCTACCTTTCACAGCCATATACTGTCTGTGTGAGAGTGTTTTAGGATACAATTATTTTCCACACAGGGCTCTGGATCTGGAGCTTTCTCTATAACTGTACTGCCTTCTTTACCTGAAAGCAGTCATTGCTTGGGTTTGGGACAGATTTGTCTCAGGGTTAGACGATAGTTCAGCCTTAAAAATGCAACCAGCTAACAGCACTGAGAGGGTTTTCACCTAAATCAAACAGCTCATTAGTTAAGCATAATGCAAATGTTTATTGTCAACAATTCTCTCAGGTTTTTATTCATTTACATTTTTGGCATTAAGCAGGCGCTCTTATCTCAGCAAGAGACTCAGCTGTTCGGACAGAGGAAGTTCGTTCCACCATTTGGGTACAAGTACAGAGAAGAGCCTTGATGCTCGTCTTCCTCGAGTTCTGGGTGGAGGATCAAGTCGAGCGAGACTAGTGGCTCGGAGGTTGTGTGGTACCGAGCGTGGTTTGATTAGACCTTGAAGGTAGTTTGGAGCTGGTCCATTTTTGGCTTTGTAGGCGAGCATCAGTGTTTTAAACTGAATGTTTGCAGCTACAGGGAGCCAGTGAAGAGAACGCAGCAGTGGGGTGATGTGGCGGTGTTTAGGTTGGTTAAAAACCAGATGGGCAGCTCTGCAAAGATTTATTAGTGGACATGGGAGCACCTGCCAAGAGGGAGTTGCAGTAGTCCAACCGTGAGATTACAGGTAACTGCACAAGAATCTGAGTAGCTTCCATGGAGAGAAATGGTCGAATCTTCCTGATGTTGTAGAGGAGGAACCGGTACGATCTTGTTGGCTACATGAGAAGAGAAGGTCAGCTGGTTATCCAGGACAACACCAAGGCTTCTTACATTATCAGATGGTCTGATCCGGGGGTCTGGGAGTCATTAATCTTTCCATGTCTGCTATGTTTACCACTTTACTACGAGCCCAGCTATTATATTATGAAATGCACAGTTCTGCTTGGCTTATCATTGTGGATGGATTTAATAAACCTTGGTAATAAACCACTGTTCTATGCACTTTCTAATTGGTGCAGTCAAACGTATTTAATCCAGTACACCATTTCAACAAACAAACCATTTAGAACCTGTAGGAGACAAAACTAAACCTGAAGATGAGTTCAACAGATTCTCCTCAACAGGCATCTACCAGGTAATATTATTATAAAACGATTTAGACTTTTATTTCACCACCATCAATAACACGACATTGACTTCCTGTTAATTTAGTTGCTCGAGCGCATATCTTGAGTTGCAGCTGCGGGTGTGGAAACCGCACGCGGTTCTCGACGGAGCAAACAACGCCATATAAGGCCACATGCTCGGAGAGTAAACAACAATAATGAGAGTGTCACACTGAGAGCTGCACCTCTAAATTACTATGATGGAGAACCTCCATGGTGAGTTGAGCATTGCATTTTTCTCGGTGCTCGTCCAGTTGCCATCAACCTCTGTGCTTATTCATCGACTTGTCATGCAGCTGTCTGCCCAAGCACATGTTATATTTCAGCAAAAAATCCATGTCAGACATTTAAAAATCAGTAAAGAGGCTTTGTGTCACTAAACGTGTGTCCTACAATACAATACAGTGATGCTTCATGTCTGTATGAGCAAAACAACACATGGTTTCTTTGAGGAGTGAAAAGCTTTTAATTGCCAGTTTTCTGCGCTATATACTCCTAAATACTCAATAATTGAAGGTTGATCTTCATCAAAATCATAATTTATGCATTATAACATCTTCAAAAGTCTCATCTATTAATTTAAAAAGAAAAATAAGGTAATGATTAAAAAGGTGACTGCCGTTCTCGAGAAAGAGCTGCTCACGTAAGCAGGCATTACATTCTAAATAAATGATTTTCAGGTGCACTGAAGCTTAGAAATGTGTCACAAGCGTTTCTAAAGACCCGGGTGTTTATAAAAACACTTTACACATTTAAGAATTCAGAACTAATGCAGATGTTCACAGGATCCATCAAACAAACAGTCAAAATCCAATGATTCAAAATCAATAGTTAAATAAACAGGCCAGAGTAGAAATCTATAGAAAACAAGGCTCAATACTTACACAGAGATTAGCAAGACCTTCACAAAGAGCACATGCAAGTCAAGTCCTGTTATAGAAAGCAAACAGGAAGTGCTAGAAGATTTCTAGTGATGTTGACATCTGGTGGCCGGATGGACTACTGGGTTCACATTGCCCATGTTGTAATACAAAGATATCTCCTCAAATTTATTTATTTGTACCTTAAAACCACAGTTTAGAGGAAGATTTTACTTCATTTTACACTCCTGAGAAGAGGGCGTGTCTAAATTCTTAGATATTTTAAAATGCTCCTACTGAGGTGCCTTAATTCTGAGTGATGATCTGACTGAATAACGAGGGCGCGTCCAACGCTTCCTCAGCGCTGAAGGCAATCCCAGCATTCAGTGCGGCATGACTTTTCTCACAAAATATGACAAATATGGCGGGCGAATGTGGAGCAACCAACAGAGTTCTTTTTAAAGGTAAATAAATTATTATTGATTTTTAATGTGTATAAAGGTAGAATTATACGAGTGTTGTTTATTTGTAAATTCAGGCTCGTCAGGGACAGTTTAACCATTTTCGGTACACGGAGGGAGACGTTAGCTGGCGTACTAGCGGGTTGTGCCACCTCAGTCCGTTGGTTTGAATGGCCTGAGGCTAACTGTGTTAGCTTAGTAAGCTAAAACTAAGCTGTCTAAGTGTGTCTAAATAATCTGCCTTATTCAGACAAGTTCGATGTCTTATTAGATTCTCTCTACTGAGGCAGCTGCCCAGGTAGGCAGTAGGCAGCAAGGCAGCTCACTAGGTTTTAACCAGCCCTCTTTTTTCCTTCTTTTTGCCAACAGTAAAAGTCACCCCGATTCTTGTGGGACCCAAAAAGGAGTCCTTTCAGCACCACCCTCAACTAAGTCTCAACCTATCCACATTACTTTTAGCTTCATCTTTGGGGGACCTTGGCCTGTGTAATGCAAGTAAATAAAATAAAGTTTATAAAGCTAGCTAGTTATATTAAATTTTCTAATGATGAATGCGTCACTGGTGCCTATTAATGATTTGTCTCCAAGCTTTTCCCATGGTGCTTTGTGTATGCAAATGCTGTTTATTTTCATCTTCTTTTCTGTTAAATGAAATTAAAACTAGGTTATTAATGTTATTGCACTACTGCAGTGTTTTTTATTGAAATGAAACAAGCTGTTTGAACAAGCTGGTCTTTATGATTCTTTGTGTGTTTGATCACATTGCTCCACCGTAAATACTCCAAGCGGTGGTGCACCAGCGCATTTTGTATTCAGACATGAGAATTTGGAAAGGCTCTTTCTTCTTTCCAACAGAAGCTTAAAGTCAGATTTGCCTGCAGAATCCTGTAGCCTGAGGGAAAAGAACTCATGAAAGAGACACCGCGCCCTTAGGTGAGCGCTGAACCTTCCCCAAACCTCCCTACCTCGTGTTTTGCTTGAACCTTTCTCCTGCCTTCCCCGGCTTTCTCTTTCTGTCTCTGTCACACTGGCGGGGTGGCAGAAATAATATCAGGATCTGGTATCACAGCCTTGTATGCCTGACACCTTGGTATTTATGTGTCGGCGCCGATGACAGGTCGGGCTGTGATGAACATTGTAAGTCCGGCGGCCTATGGATGGAGCGGCTTTATCGCACTCCATTATCTTGTCTATCAGGGTGAGGGGGCAGCGGACGGGTGCTCTTTGTGCGCCTTGTGTCGAGGTGCTCGTTCATGTCAGGTGAGGAGCTTTAGCAATGGGGCTCACGTCTGTTCACGTGTCAGGGTAGCATTTTGATGTTCGGCAAACTGCTGCAAGAAGCACTCAAGACTTCATGGTTCCTTTTGTCCTTTAGTTTTCTGATTGTTTATCAGTGACTCACAAATACACAACGGGTCTGTCCGAAAACTTAGTTATCCCTCTACATAGACGCATTTTACGTCATCTTACTCGCTCTACCGAGAAAAAGACATACCTTAAAACGCTGCCAACTGAGGTGCCTTAATTCTGAGTGATAATCTGACTGAATAACGAAGGCGCGTCTGATGCTTTCTCGGTGCTGAATGGTGGACGAATGCAGATCAACCAACAGAGTTTTTTTCAAATGTAATTGTATAAAGGTGCACAAGTGTCGTTAATTTGTGATAGTTTAACCATTTTTGGTACAAGAAGGGAGACGTTAGTTGGCGTGCTAGCGGGTTGTGCTGCCTCAGCCCGTTGGTTTGAATATCCTGAGGCAAACTGTGTTAGCTTAGTAAGCTAAAACTGTGGTAATGTAATCGGTGTAATCTCTGTCTAAGTAGTGCGTCTAAATAATCTGCCTTATGAGTTTGATGTCTTACTAAAATCCTCTCTACTGAGGCAGCTGATCAGGTAGGCAGTAGGCTGCAAGGCATCTCACTAGGTTTTCAAATAGACCCTTAATGGCCAAAAATATGTGGACACACAACCATGAGCTTGTTAATCATTTTAAAATGATAGAGTTGGTCTCTCATTTGTGGCTATAACCTCATACACTCAATGGGGTGTTGGATGTTTGGATTGTTGGATTGAGGTTCTCCAGAAGCCACTGGAGTTTCTCTGCATCAAACCTGTTAGACCTTGTCTTTATGGACCTTGTTTTGTGTACAGCAGCTCAGGGATGACAGGGCACATAACAGTAGTATTTTTTTCCCAGGGTCTTCGCAGCTTTTCCACCACCAGCACTGAAACTCGTAGTGAAACAAATTTCCGTTATCTTGCAGATTTCCGTGTGTTCTTGACCTCCGTTCTGACCTTGCAGGCCAACAGGGACGAGCACTTAAATGATGGATCAGGCTTATGACCCACTCCGGGTCACTTTTTGGCCTGTACAGAAAGGTCGGCCAGGTTGACAGCGGCAATAAAAGGTAACAGACGAGGGCCAGACCACCATTGATCTGGGCTTGAACGCTAACACCTGAGCTGAATAGATAATTTCTGAAATCTGGCCAATGATATTGGACATGTGACGTGATGGCTGACATTTTGCAGGGACATTTTCTCCACTCGTATTGCCCCTGCAGTAAGAAGAGGAGGAGGCTGGGTTATTAGCTTGCGATGCTGGGGGAAATTTATAATAGAACAGGTATTAAATTGATCTTTTAAATAAATACATTCTACTCCACCAAATTAAATACATTTGTATGTTTATTTCAAGCTTTTTTTTTTTTTTTTTGAAAAAATAAAAACTTTAATCTACTGTTAAAATTAAATAATTAATTATTTTTTATTAATTAATTAAAGACAACATAAATCTAAATCTGTTAAAAACTCTTAAAAATAAATCATTAATATTTTTATTTATTTATTTTATTTTTATTTATTATTTATTAATTTATTAAAATGAATTAATTTGTATATCATTTATGGTCATTGTAAAGATATTACGGTCTTCCTTAAGTTATTTTCAACTGGCAGTTCTACACAGGAAAAACCTGGCAACCTGGGAGGTGGGTTACATTCATGACAGGACAGGTAGTTACTGGTTACACAAGAGTCATCATTTCAAGTCAAACACAGTCATGGACAATTTTGTATTTCCAGTTCACCTCAGTTGTTTGCTGTGGATTGTGGGAGGAAACTGGAGCTTCTGTAGGAAACCCACACAGACACAGGAGAACATGCAAACTTCACATAGAAAGGACCCAGATTGCTCCACCTGGGATTTGAACCCTAGATCTTCTTGCTGTAAGGTGACAGTGCTACCCACCGAGCCACTGTGCCGCCCCTAATGAAAATAATTGTAAAATCAAAAGGAATGTATTTTATTTAGAGCATTAAAGATTATAAAACCTGGTACCGTCCTCACCAGCATTAATGTTAAGCATCCAGGCTTTTAAAATTAATTCCAGAAAAGTTAAACAGAAGATGGACAGGTCGATCTTAAGCTGAGGATTATAAACATGCAGCCGAACATTAATTGGTGCACCTCTCATCCCCAGACTCGACTCCTCTCGACCCTTAATTAAGGAAACCAGATGAGCAGAATAAATATGATTCTTACGCGCCGAGGTTCGATGAGGACAAAGAATCCTGAGGAGTTCTTCTGCAGGTTTGTCACACAGATCGTTCGTGACCTTTTTGCTCCCTATCTTGCTTTTAATTAAAGGGCAGGCTGAAGAAATGAATAAAAGAGCTGTGGGACAGCTATTAAATGGTCGTATCGTCTGACGAGAAGCGAGCTGCTAGATTTATGTTATTTGACAAGCTGAAAATGCTCGATTCATGAGGACACCTCAAGAAAGTGAAAAAAAAAATGAATAAAATAAAATGTGTATATATTATATAATATAGCCAGTACCTAACTATAGTAGTCTGGAGGGACAAGCTGGTGACAGATTGTTGGATTTCTAAATAATAATGATGCCAGAAGACATGAAGTCTGTGGAGTCTGGTACAGATCAACAAAAAAAGGCCACTGGTCAGGGAAAAAAGGTCAACTGTTCCTGTTTTCTCAAAGATCATGTGGATGTCCAATATTCAATTGTGGCTTTTAAGGAATTAGAAGACCCTAGAACAGCTAAGTGACATTTTAGAACTTTCTACGCCACCAGGGTAATGAGTAACTACCCAAAAGTGTAAAACATGACTTCATAATTAATATATAAATAAATAAACAAATAAATAAATTCTAAGCAACCAAATTAAATGTCTTTATGTATATTTTATTATATTATCACTTTTTCCTTTTTTAATTTTTAGAAAAAAACAAATACTTAAACCTACTGTTGTTAAAAGTAAATAATTAATTCAAATATTTATTTTTGTTTTAATTAATTGAAGACAAAATAAACTTAAATCTGTTAAAACTGTCAAAAGTAAATAATAATTATTTTTTATTTAATAATAATTTAATTTATTGGTATAAGGGTGACACGGTGGCTTGGTGGGTAGCACTGTCACCTCACAGCAAGAAAGTCCTGGGTTTGATCCCCAGGCAGGGCGGTCCAGGTCCTTTCTGTGTGGAGTTTGCATGTTCTCCCCGTGTCTGCATGGGTTTCCTCCGGGAGCTCCGGTTACCTCCCACAGTCCAAAAACAAGCAGTCAGGTTAATTGGAGACACTAAATTGCCCTATAGGTGAATGGGTGTGTGTGTGTGTATTTGTGTCTGGCCTGTGATGGACAGGCGCTCCGTCCAGGTTGTTACTGTCTGCCTAGCACCCCCCGCTATTTGGATGAGCAGTTAAGACAGTGAGTGAGTGAGTGAGTGAGTGAGTGATTGGTATAACATGTAAAGTCATTCTAAAAATATAACGATCTTCCTATAGTCATTTTAACTGGCAGTTCTACACAGGAAAAACCTGGCAACCTGGGAGAAATACCAATGCAGAAGCACATTTACAGTTTCAGCATTTAGCTGATGCTCTTATCCAAATGGACTTACAGTACAGTGACAGTATATATTGTCTAAGTAATTGAAGGTTAAGGGTCTTTCTTAAAAGCCCAACAGTGGCAACCTGGCAGTGGTGGCGCTTAAACCAGCGACCTTTTGATTACTAGTCCAGTACAACTGCCCTAGGCTACATCGCCAGTCAAGTACTAAGTAGTACAAATGCACTTTCTTATTTTCTATTCTATTCTAAGTCTATGAATCAGCCCGGCCAGTACGAGTCTGGCTCTGGAAATCAAATTACTACGTGAAGGACACCATCAGTGTGAAGTTCATCGGCCTGGCCTTCTATACACCGGCGGATTTTAATCATCCTGACCTGTTGTCTGGGAGAGCAGCAAATCACTGATTTCATTACAAGTGCCCGTTCTGTCATCCTCATGCTTCTGCTATTCCCTAAAGAAAGTCAGCGTGTTTTCAATTGCTTTTTTTGCATTCAACACATCGTGAGCTTATTCAGTAAATCCCCAGAGATGAGAAATAAGAAAGAAGGTTTAATCATCATGACATTAAAATTCTTTAGTATAATAACATACATATCCCTACACGACCTGCAGTGGATGAATCTTTTCTGTTAAATGCGTATACTGGAACACTAAAGCACTTTTTATTACATAGAGACTTGGATTCAGCTCAGATATACCAGGAAGGTGGTGTAAATAAATTATTTACTGTTCCTGTTGTCTGTCTGTTATTGTTTTGAGCAGAATGAAGGGTGGTAGTGAAGGTTAGGTAGATTTGCAGAAACAGATCTATAGTGGAGACCTCTGTCTCTGGTGGTAATGATCTTATTGTAAATTTGCCACGCTTCACGCTTTCATTATGTCTGCTAAATTACTTTTTTTTTTTTCCTTTTATTTTACCTGGCCTTGAATCTTCAAAATATATATGATCATATATATGATCCAACATTTCAAGATAAGAACTTTTTCTTTCTCCTAAATAAAGGTTTGGCTTAACACAGCAAGCAACAAGCTTTGTAGATAGATGGATGGATGGATGGATGGATGGACACAGAGACACAAATAAAAGAATGGATGGATGGATGGATGGACACAGAGACACAAATAAAAGAATGGATGGATGGATGGATGGATGGATGGATAGATAGATTAACAGATTTTGGATTTAATGAACACCAAATGCCCGGTCCGATTGTTTAAAATTCCCACGAGAAGCAAACCAAGCACGTCTTTCTCCATTTACATGAGTGATAGGCTTTATTTTGTCAGGAGGCTCGCTTTGTTCTCGCCTTTTTCTCTGTGTTTTATGCTTAATTTTTGCAAGTTATAGTGCTTAGTTATGCACCAGCACTGCTCCAGTAGCCACCAGCAGTGCTTCAGCATCATAATAATAGATACTCTGAGTCCAATGATCACATAAAAAAACTATCTCCTTCACCACACAAGGTAAATAAAATGTTTCCCCAGTGGTACAGGACACCAACTTTATTATTTATTTACAGGTTTTACATTACATGTTTACATATCTATTTATGTTGTTCATTTTACTGTTTATCATAAGTGTATGTTTAGCACTTTTGTGGACCTTAGTGCTGTGTTTTTGCATATACCCCCCCCCCCCCCCCCCCCCCCCTTCCATGGGGAAATAACGCACTATTTGGGAAATTCACATTTTATGGACCAGTGCACCACCTTTTTAGTCCGTTAAATCAAGGTTCCATTGTACAATCCAACAACTGCAGGTTAAAGACCCTGCTCAAGGTCCCAACAGTGGCAACCTTAACCACTGAGCCACCACTGCCCGTCCACCAGTGCCCTCTCCTCTTTTCCAGATACCAGCCTCGGAGTGTAAAGCCAGCATGTGCTTCCTTTGATTTGTGTATCAAACACACAAATGTCAAGCCACAGTGAAACCGTGGATCCTTACAGGCAGAAGCAAAACCCATGCTGGTTTCATTTTAATAATCTCATATTAATATAAAATCTACAGATAGTTATTCAACATGAGCTGTGCTGTGCTGGTGTTCTCATTTTCACCGTGTCTTTACAAATCTGTGTGCAATTGCTTTTGTGAACGAGAGCTCATTAGAAAGCGTAATTAGTCACAACTCACCGGCAAGGTGCCAAATGTAGGAAAGGGAAGAGGGTAGAATACCTACGTGAGAAATCCCTGAGTTTAGATATTAAATTGTAGATCTGCATATTCAAAGTGTGTATGTACACCGATCAGCCATAACATTAAAACCACCTCCTTGTTTCTACACTCACTGTCCATTTTATCAGCTCCACTTACCATATAGATGCACTTTGTAGTTCTACAATTACTGACTGTAGTCCATCTGTTTCTCTGCATGCTTTGTTAGCCCCCTTTCATGCTGTTCTTCAATGGTCAGGACCCCCACAGGACCACCACAGAGCAGGTATCATTTAGGTGGTGGATGATTCTCAGCACTGCAGTGACACTGACATGGTGTTGGTGTGTTAGTGTGTGTTGTGCTGGTATGTGTGGATCAGACACAGCAGTGCTGCTGGAGTGAGAATAGTCCACCAACCAAAAACATCCAGCCAACAGCGCCCCATGGACAGCGTCCTGTGTCCACTGATGAAGGTCTAGAAGATGACCAACTCAAACAGCAGCAATTGATTAGCAATCGTCTCTAACTTTACATCTACAAGGTGGACCAACTAGGTAGGAGTGTCTAAGGAAAAACCTGGCAACCTGGGAGGTGTATACAGGTACTATAATCAGTCTTCCTGAAAACACTAAACGCTAATCCTTTTTTTTATCTACTGAAAAGTGATCAGTAAACCCAACTGATAATCAAACCCACACATCAGGATTACATGTATAAGCTGGTCCCTGGATTGTTCGGGTTTGCCCCTCCACACCCTCGTGATAACTCTAAGGCTCAGGTTCATAACGTAAACATCACATGCAAGGTGATTGAAATATTTGCTTCCGGAGACTTAGCCGGGATGAGATTGCTATTTCATTCCACTGCCCCAAGGCCACTTCAATATATCACACTTCCTGGCCCACTTCCTGAATGCAAATGCTGCTAAACATGTATTACGCTAGCATGGTACATAATTTAAGGTTAGCAAAGAGTCTACAAGGCTTACTCGGCTTTCAGAACGGCTGATCTAGGTGAATGAATAAATAAATAAACAAATAATAGACTAGCCAGCTTTGTATGGTTTCTGGTTTATGAATCACACATAATCTGATATAGATCCATGACTTTCTAAAACAGCTCCAAACCCCTTTATTTGTTTCTTAAAAGCTCTGTTAATGGTACACAAATATGCTTACTGTTAGCTTTCACCAATATGCTAATTGTTAGCTCACAAGTTACCTTAAATAGCTCCATACTGTTCTTTAATTTACACTTGCCTTTTTTAGTATGCCTATACATCGAATAGACATAACAATAAAACCACCTCCTTGTTTCTACACTCACTGTCCATTTTATCAGCTCCACTTACCATACAGAAGCACTTTGTAGTTCTACAATTACTGACTGTAGTCCATCTGTTTCTCTGCATGCTTTGTTAGACACCTTTCATGCTGTTCTTTAATGGTCAGGACTCTCCAAGGACCCCCACAGAGCAGGTATTAGTTGGGTGGTGGATCATTCTCAGCACTGCAGTGACACTGACATGATGGTGGTGTGTTAGTGTGTGTTGTGCTGGTATGAGTGGATCAGACACAGCAATGCTGCTGGAGTTTTTAAACACCTCACTGTCACTGCTGGACTGAGAATAGTCCACCAACCTAAAACTATAACTAGCCAACAGCACCCCGTGGGCAGTGTCCTGTGACCACTGATGAAGGTCTAGAAAATGACCGACTCAAACAGCAGCAATAGATGAATGATCGTCTCTGACTTTACATCTACAAGGTGGACCAACTAGTTAGGAGTGTCTAATCGAGTGGACAGTGAATGGACATGGTATTTAAAAACTCCAGCAGCGCTGCTGTGTCTGATCCACTCATACCAGCACAACACACACTAACACACCACCACCATGTCAGTGTCACTGCAGTGCTGAGAATGATCCACCACCTAAAATAATACCTGCTCTGTGGTGGTCCTGTGGGGGTCCTGACCATTGAGGAACAGGGTGAAAGCAGGTTAAAAAGGTATGTAGAGAAACAGATGGACTACAGTCAGTAATTGTAGAACTACAAAGTGCTCCTATATGGTAAGTGGAGCTGATAAAATGGACAGTGAGTGTAGAAACAAGGAGGTAGTTTTAATGTTATGGCTGATTGGTGTATATTTCTTAACCCCTGACCCTTGCCATTTTTTCGGGGAAGTATATTTTACAGATCATTTTCTACATACCTCTGTTTCTCTTATAGAACATTCTAAATGCATTCATATACACTAGTGTGTAGTGAAGATCCCCACTCTCACCGGCCTACTTCCATACTATACATGAAACTGAAAGAACCCTCCTCATTTAATGCTCCGTTTCCCCTCTGTGCCTCGGTGTGTCATAAACAAAGCCGCCGGCAGCCATGTTCCAGTGTGATAGCAGGCGCCACACAATATCCACAATAGTACATTTTCCAGTGAGTAATTCGGGGAGCCAGATGTGCCATAAAGCCAGGCTGAAACCGAAGGCCGTCTCTTACTTTTAGTGTGGATGTAAGAACGGCTCTCGGTCTTCCTCTCCAGAACAAAATGCCTCCAAACCTCCTGAGGATCATCGGCGGCACCTGAGCCGCATCTGACCAAAGCACTGCAGGCCAAAGGAAAGCTTTTACCCAGCAGCACAAGAGCGTAAATGGATCACAGCATAGTGCGATATGCT
The DNA here is from genome assembly GCF_030014385.1 of Trichomycterus rosablanca. Classification (NCBI taxonomy): domain Eukaryota; kingdom Metazoa; phylum Chordata; class Actinopteri; order Siluriformes; family Trichomycteridae; genus Trichomycterus; species Trichomycterus rosablanca. The sequence goes on from NC_086011.1 coordinate 3,511,789, forward strand.
CATTTTAAATGGAATATAGCTGTTTTAGAACCAGGCTGGCCGGGCAAAGAGAGGCGATATCACATTTTGTTAAGCTGAAGACGAGATCTAATGTGTGTTTAGAGTTTTATTGCTGTTTTGTTTCAACAACACGCCTGACTTACAGAACTGTGGAAAAGTATTTGCCTTCTTCTTAAGTTCTTCTTTTGCAACATTTTCAACATTTAGCAGACGCTTTTATCCAAAGCAACTTACATTACTGTGACAGTATATTGTCTGAGCAATTGAAGGTTAAGGGTCTTGCTCAAGGGCCCAACAGTGGCAACCTGGCAGTGGTGGGGCTTGAACCGGTGACCTTTTGATTACTAGTCCAGTACCTTAACCACTAGGCTACAACTGCCCCTTAGTTGCAACAACAACTAGCCCTGTATAGAAGCAATAAGGTTTCTAAGAGTTACTGCCAAGTCTGTAAAGTCTAAACAAGATGAGGTATGAGTGGATCAGACACAGCAGCTCTGCTGGAGTTTTTAAATACCGTGTCCACTCACTGTCACACGCCTACCTAGTTGGTCCACCTTGTAGATGTATAGTCAGAGACGATCGCTAATCTTTTGCTGCTGTTTGAGTTGGTCATCTTCTAGACCTTCATCAGTGGTCACAGGACGCTGCCCATGGGCCGCTGTTGGCTGGATATGTTTTTGGTTGGTGGACTATTCTCAGTCCAGTAGTGACAGTGAGGTGTTTAAAAACTACATCAGCACTGCTGTGTGTTATCCACTCATACCAGCACAACACACACTAATACACCACCACCATGTCAGTGTCACTGCAGTGCTGAGAACCACCACCTAAATAATACCAGCTCTGTGGTGGTCCTGGGGGCTAACAAAGCACACAGAGAAACAGATGGACTACAGTCAGTAATTGTAGAACTACAAAGTGCTCCTATATGGTAAGTGGAGCTGATAAAATGGACAGTAAGTGTAGAAACAAGGAGGTGGTTTTAATGTTATGGCTGATCGGTGTATATTTCTGAACCCCTGACCCTTGGCATTTTTTAGTAAGATCATAAACAGGCAGGGAAGTATATTTTACAGATCATTTTCTACATACCTTTATTTCTCTTATATAACATTCTAGATGCATTCATATACAGTATATGCATGGTACACATATTAGAACAGTAAAAAGAAAATGATAAAAGCCCCACAGAAATAATGATTAGCATGTTCGCAGGGTAAAATAAGCTAATTGTGCATTTTTGTCACCCCTGTTTTCCTTCTTCTTTTGATGAATGGAGCTGCATTATTTTCTTGTAAAATAATGAGGCTTGTAACTGGAGGCTCGCTTCGGATTCCGGGCCAAACTCTGATGCCAGCCGGAGCTCCCCGCTCGGCTCAGTGTGTGTACGGTCCATTTTCCTGCCAGTACCAGGAGTGACAGCTGGTCCCTTCCATGCACCGTGGTCAGCATTAAACACAGGCACGTCCCACGGTTCAGCTCAAAGTAAATAAGGTTGTGTCTTCTCATTTGTATCATAACGCTAGACAGAATTAGATCTGGGTTAATTGCAATTCCTGTATAAAGAACTGAGCTCAGACTCGGCTTACGCAGTGCAGAACTAATGCAGAATTAAGTACGATTGCTTACCTGTAGTGTAAATTAAGATTATTTTAGTAGGACGAATACACAATCAGCTTAATAGACTTGTTAAGTGGTTGTAAAACTAAATAAAATCCTTTATTTTTCTTGTGAAATGCTTTAATTGCACAATAAACACTGGTTTTATTGCCATTAATGGTAGTAAACAACAATTTGAATAGACGTTTCGTTTTGGAGGAGCAAACTTATTGCAGTTGTTCATCTTCTGAATACTTGGAAGTCTCTGAGCCGATTACAACCACTTTTAAAACCATTAGATCATATATTTGCTGGAGCAATTATACATAATATGAAGCTTTGACTACACCCAAGAACACAAAATTATTATACAAAAACATTCTAGATGCAAAACTCAGCATTACTCGTCATTTTATTACTTATTATAAAGTGTAATAACTGTTTTAATTAATATATTAATTAATTAAATTAAATTAAATATATGTACAGTCCAGGTTACTTACCTACAGGTTACATGTTACCTACCTACCTATTCTCCAAAATATCAGCATTCCTGCAGCATCAGATTCTTGTGTTCGTTATTAATTTGATTTAATAAGACAGTCTGCTAACACACACACACACACGCCTCTCTAAATGTACCCATCGTTAAAAACACACTTGATATAACCTTGTGCCAGATGATTAACAGAACCCTCTGCCAGCAGGCTCCTGACGTCAGCCTGGACCGAGCTGGAAAGCACAGAGAGGACCTCCAATCTGTTCTTACTCCATACAAAATAAGATTGCATCACATAAAAACACGTTCCATCAATAACAACCACGATCTGCAAGTGTCAGGGAGCTCAGCTGCTGGGATTCATGCTAAGAACTGGAAGGGGAGGTGAGCAGATTGATGAGAACAGAAGGACAGAAATACCTAGGTAAAGCTTAGAACCAAACAGTATGCCTCAAGTTTCAATGGGACGGAGCCGCCTAGATGCTTAAACAAAGGTTTTTAATTAAGACAGAACCATCTAGATGATAAAACACATCAGACCTTCAGGCAGAAGCAAAAGACGACAGGCAGGTTCCACTCCTACCAGACAAGACCATACAGTTCATGGCAAATTCTGACCTAACCAACAGCAAGCCGCACCATTAATAGATAGATAGATAGATAGATAGATAGATAGATAGATAGATAGATAGATAGATAGATAGACAGACAGACAGACAGACAGACAGACAGACAGACAGACAGACAGACAGACAGACAGACAGACAGACAGACTTTATTATTCCCGAAGGAAATTATTGAAAGGTGAAAATGAATGATTCATTATTTGTTCTGTGAACCTGTGCCCACTGTAGCCTGTGATTTATGCTTTAGGCTGACAGATTTATAAACCATCTCACCTCAAGGTCAATGCAAATACACACACACACTTTCTGACAGGCAGGATACAAGTCCATGGGTTCTTAAAAGAATACCTGCTTCTGCTTGTTTCTCTGGCAACCCCTTAGTGTCAATGTGGACCATTCCATATAGACATTTACTGACTGTGAATAAAAGGCCCCACTAATGGATTCATTGATTGGTTTACTCATTGATATATTGTTAGATTTGTGTTCATTGTCTCTGTTATAGGCTGGAAGTTTCTGAAAGTTTAAAATAATAGACATATCTTAATGCCTTTATTGGGGATGCTGGAAACTGTGTTCAGATTTGGTCAATTAGCAATTTTAGCAAGTTTTAGGACCTTATGATAAAGAAAAATGCCTTTTTCTTTTTGCATTCTTGAAGCTCAACAGTGGCAGCTGGAGAAGACAGGATTTGAACCCTAAACCTTCTGACTGAAAGCCGAGAGTCCCACCCTACCGACCTTACCAATACTATAACTAGTATGACTATAATAACTATTATAGGTAAATAATGACTTTATGCAAATATCACAAGAAAAATATTCATACTTACATCAAAGCTGTAAAATCCCACAATGTCTTTATTCTATCAAAATGTAAAGTAGTACATCAGGATACACAGACACTGTGCTGTACCGGTGTAGTGTTTGTAATTACTTCTGAATACCCGGTCCTCACCACACGCCGAGTGATAAAAAGCCCTGACATGAATGAATTTTTTTTTCTTCACGGCTATTATACATCTACATTATGGATAGTAAATACAACAAGGTTGCACTGTTACAGGCATGTCACATAAAATAACACAACATGCTCTTTATTTAATTAGCAACACCTAAAGCTAACAACTATTAGCTAATGATATTACTCATTTGACTTTATAATGTCTGAGCGTGTTATTAGCGAGGCTGATTAGCTCAAGAACAGCGATTGTCCTTGCCCTGTGCTAACAAGGTCATCTTTTTTGTATTTAAATATAATTTTTTGTAAATTCAGCAGCACTTAGATGCTTATATATGACTGTTATACATTAAATTTACCCATCTGACAAAGTTTTCCACTAGATTTTCTGCTTCTGGACATTTTCCTTTACAATAACAGTAAGACTTGAGGGTAATTTGACAGTGACAGTGTCATGGTGAAGTGACTAAATTCTAATATGATCTGGTCTTCTGTCAGTGTAAGTCTATAGAGATCTTTTATGCCTAATTTCCTGCACCTGTTACCAAAATCTGTGGCTCTAATAGTCAAACCAACGATGATCACCTAACAGACCAACATATCAATCCACCAGTCTATCTGTCTATCTGTCTATCTATCTATCAAACATGCATAACCGTTTTTTTTATGGTCAGCCTTTTAGTGTTTGCTCCTCTTCTGATTGTCATTTCCAATTCCCTATTAAAATTCCTTGCATCACCCACATGTTGGATGAGGAGAGCTGCAGACCAGCACCCACCTGATAAATTCTCTGTAATAAATAATGTGCTGAAAGCCTTTCCCCCATAGGCCTATGCAGTTATTCTTATATAAAGTCCACTATTATTAGTAAGGCTTTTTTAGGCAAATAATTATTTGAAAATAAAATAATCTTTTCTCAAAATGATAATTTCATATATTTAAACTATATTTAGACTATAAGAGGCTACAAGTCCACAGAGAGGCAAATTCCTCCCTAACCAACAAAGAGGGAGCGCTTTCCACATCTGCACCACATCTGTACCCGCATCAACAGCAGGACGTGCAATAAATTTTATATCAGATAGGATATTGGAGTGTTGATGCCATGAATCAGTGGCAGCTCATCTGAATGTAAATGGAGCCTCCAGGTTTCAGCTGTAAACCTGAGAGCAATTAAATGTGTCATGTCTGAGCTGGATTCTCCCACCATGGCAAGTGAATGGACAAATATAAAAAAGAGGGAAGCAAGATGAAACTAAACACTTAATACGCTGATAATTAAAGCCAACAGAGAAGAAAATATAGCAACATGTGACACCGTACAGCTTTGGCATTTTAATGAACAAAAACCCTCATGGATTTATGGATTAATGGATCCTGGTATGTTATTAAAGGTAGTGATACAGAGATTCATATTATCCAATGTCAATACTAAAGCTATTAAGCTGCTAAACTAGTTTTTAATATTACTAAATGTTCATATTATAACTTTTAATTAAATAAATAATTTATTTAACACTAACAGTGCACCCAGACACAGAAAAATGTTTCCTGTTTACTTAAAATACAGTTCAATACAAGTAAGTTTATTATTTGAAAGTAAACTAACAGTGATTATGTAAAAATACTTTTGATATGACACAGGATAAAACCTTACATAAATTTGAAAAACATAAATAATGTTTATTTATTTATTATTATTATTGTTTATTATCTATCTATCTATCTATCTATCTATCTATCTATCTATCTATCTATCTATCTATCTATCTATCTATCTATCTATCTATCCATCCATCCATCCATCCATCCATCCATCCATCCATCCATCCATCCATCCATCCATCTATCTACCCATCCATCCATGAATCCATGTGTCTGTCTGTCTGTCTGTCTATCCATCCATCCATCTATCTAATGTCAGCTAACTAAATGAACTACAGCAGTATACAGTGTGTGTATACTGAATAATAAACACATAATAATGCTGTAATATTACTGTAATAATTATGTAAATAACACAGTTCATATGGAGGAAGAGTGATTAGTCCACCTGTGGAGTACTAAAGGCAATGCTGCTACATGTTGACATTATTAAAGATCCGGTTGTGTAACTGCTTAGCATGTAGCATTAAGCAAAGAATGTAGCATGATACTTTTTCAAATCATCCATCAAATAAACCACAAATTCATCTTCTTCACAGCAGTAAATATTTGGCTGGTTGTATCACACGTCTCCTTCTTTAATCACCTTTCCTCTGCCAGCTCTGCTTTTGTTCCTCTTGCCTTTCTCTACTGCTTAGCTTCTCATTTCCAAAAGCTAAACTCCCGGAGGCACAATTTTAATGGCCTCCTCCGTACACCAAGCCTCACATAAAAAAAAAATACTTGGCACAGTTCAACTTCTACCTGCAGAGCTTTTGGTTAATATCAGCCCACACTGGCTTCAAATCAAGCAACATCTACAGAGATCAATGAACAACAGTAGCTCCATTCTAGTAAACAAACCCACTGTACGGTTCTGAGAGCTTTATTTTTCTGAAGCAGCCTAAAAACCCACAGCGATGCAGAGCATGCTTGACTGTGGACAGTGTTAACCCAGATCAAGCTGCTGGTTCACGGCACGAGCTGCTGTGTGTATATTTCTGACCAGACAAAATTAACGTATTGATTTTTAATAAAATATTTAAATTATTTTTTGCTAAGTATTATGTATTTCAATAATTTAGATAATAATTCAAAAAATTATCGCAGAAATGAATAAAATTTTTGTTGCCATGGTGATAGTTGCCATGACATTTGTCTCTAAAACTGATGTTTTTCTTAAAAGCAACATTTTATTAGTTCAAAAACATTTAATTAGTTCATGTAAATAATATATATATATTAAAATTTATAAATAATATACATATTATATTAAATACATATCTGTCTATATACATATCTGTCTATGCTCTATTGGACTTTAGGCTTTTGATTAATCTGGCAAACTTGGACTCTTATAAGAATAGGAAAAACAACATGTTTTTATAGACACAAAATCATTTGTATGAATGTTTGGATAAATCACATTTATTTATTTATTTATTTTGTATTTATTATTATTATTATTTAGTTTATTTATTTATTTTATTTATTTATTTGTTTTTTTGTATTCATTCATTTACTTATGTTTTTTGTATTTTATTATTATTATTATTAATTTAATCAAATTTAATTTGTTTTATTTATTTATTTATTTTGTTGTGTATTTATTTATTTTGTATTTTATTATTTATTTTTTTGTATTTTATTATTATTATTTAGTTAAATTTATTTTATTTATTTATTTGTTTCTTTGTGTATCATTCATTTATTTATGTATTTACTTATCTATTTATTTATTTTTTTTTTATTATTATTATTTTAATTTATTTAATTTATTTATTTGTTTATTCATTCATTTATTTATGCATTTATTTATTTATTTATTTTGTATTTATTATTATTATTATTATTTTAATCAAATTTAATTTTTTTTATTTATTTGCTTGTTTATTTATTCATTTATTTAAGTGTTTACTTATTTATTTTGTATTTATTCTTCTAATTATTATTACTATTATTTTAACTAAGTTTAATTTGTTATACCTAATTATTTGTTTGTTTATTCATTTATTTATGTATTTACCTATTTATTTATTTTGTATTTATTTTCACTGTAATTTAATTTATTTATTTGTTAGTTTGTTTCGTACTTTACTTATTTATTTATTTTTGCTGAGCAAACCTCAGTTCCTTTGTTCTTTCCAAGTCAGCATGAGTTTATTTTAAGCAGGACTCAGGTGCACTTCCTACCTCAGACATGATGAGTAGTCGGGACTGCAAAGCAAACACTACTGAAAGTACACTGTATGGTGAAAAGTATGTGGAAAACCTTTGCTGTATTAAATCATTTATGTTTAATAAGTCATGTGTTCCATAATTATTGTGGGAATCATCCCAACACAGTGTAGGCTATTAAAGTTGTAAAAGAGGCTTTGGTAATTTGGTAGTCCATTGGTTTTGAAATGTTTGTCCAACAAGCCCATTGTCCACAAACTTTTGGCCACTTAGTGTAGTTCAGGAAATGGTCAGAAATAATTACACTAGAAAAAAACAAACCCAGCGTGAGTGGTGAAACAAGCGGCGCACCTTGTTAGCCAGGTATAAATGAACGCTAAGCTGGAAACAATGTTAAATTAAGCAGCAGCGCCAAGCAAACAGAATTACGCCCATGTTTTATTTACACAGCCCACAGCATGTAGCGCAGAGCGAGATACACTTATTACCTCATGGCCTTGAGGACAAAATTATGTAAAATTTTGCTGAAAATAATGAGCTGGTTTTGCAGTGGAGCACGGTGTGGAAAACACATTCTTCTGCTGTAATGCATACCGCCGAGTGTTCCACCATGAGGAGGAATAAGAAGAAATATCAGATAACATTATGTGTGACGGTACGTCTAGATCAGCTGGTATTAAATATTAATACAGTCGATGCAACACTGAACGTTGTGTAACACTGTAGAAGTTTTGCTCACTCAGATGCCATTACGTGTGTAATAAAGAGAAATGAGCGGGTCAACCTCCACATTATGCTGGCATTTAGCATGATTAAAACGAATGCAGTACCATACGCTGGTGTAAATTAATTTCTGAATGTGTAATTGGTACGAATCTACATGATATTTCGTCCATCATGTGGTTCATAATTACAATACAAGGTTGCTTAGTTCATTGATCAAGATTTGCTGTTATAATGTGTATAAAGACTAATGAACCATCAGGACAACATGAATCATCAGGCTGAGGATTTTGTGGATGATCGAATACAGTGATCAGTCAACACTGTATGGAAGACTTGTCTCCTCCAGAAACATCTGCTCTGCAATATTATCTATTATAGGAGAAGACTCAGGGCTAGATATGGTTACCTGATGAAGTCTGAAACGGTAGCCAATCACTGCAGAAAGTGCACACTTTTGAATTTGAGTCCACAAGGTGCTAGCAGTCTTGACGGGCACTTAAGAGACACAAGGTGCTGCAACTTTTCAAGTACTACTACCTTAACTGCTGAGCTACGAATGCCCCAGGAATACAATGCCCTGGGTGGTCGCCCAACACTGTACTCTCTCACTGGATGCTCCTTTGGCTTAATGGTCTCACATTTTTTAGGAGATTCTGAACTCCTCGGTTCGAAACTCTGCATTGCCACCGGTCAAATGGGTGCCATCTAGTGGGCATAATTGGCAGTGCCTGCAGCAGACACGGTTCTGCTAGGGCGGGATGACCGGACTATGTGGATGGAGTCTTCAAACGCTGTGTAAGGACCCTGATGCAGATAGAGGCGCCTGTGCAGAATGCATTGGTGAAAAAGGGTTCCGCTAAAGGGCTGAGCTCGGGTCAGAGGAGGCGTGAGCAGCAATATACCCTCCTCAACTGCGATCGGGGATCCCCCAGCAGCAGAAGACACATTGACTACGCTAAATTGGGAGAAAATGCAGAAATGAAATAGAAAAAATTCATAACTATTAGTAGCAAATATCAACCAGCTCGATATGAATCCTCCTCATACACACTATTAAACTCAAAACATACTACAAGGCATAACACTCCAATCAGCACTGAATCAAAATGCTAACAAGCCTGACGCATCCCTCCACGACATCCCTGACAGGTCATCTACAATAACAGAATTACATGCGCCAAAACTGTTCAGGCTTGTCTCTAAAATTAGAAAAGTGGATTGCAAGTTTTTATCAACCGAGACAATTTAGACACGTCTAAAGAGAAAACGTGTCAGGAATCAATTGGTGAGTTGGGAGCCCGTTTTGACAAGCCATTTCTTTTCTTTCTTTTCTTTTTTAAATAGAGGTGTGAATTACATGCATCTAGAGTGACACATGGTAATGACATTAAAAGAAAAGTATAAAATTAAAATGTGCAAATGTCCCCAGGAACGATGAGGATTGGCCAATCTAAGACATAGTCTCCATACTTATGCCAAGTGCACACTACACGACTGATCGGTGATATGGGGTTACACACTACACGATCTATCACTATGAGAAAGCTCAGACGAGTTTGTCTGGCGCCCAGCCGACCGGTGGCAACACCGAGTTTCGAACCGAGGAGTTCAGAAACTTGGTGCTGGTGTGCTAGCGGAATATCCTGCTGCGCCACCTGGGCGCCCTAGCTTTTGTTTTTTATGACTTTGATATTACATGATGAAAAATTTGAAATTTGAAAATACTTTAACATTGTAATTCCTGTGAATTCTGAATGATATCGGCTGGTCAATGCCAAAGCTTTTTTTTTTATTTATATACCATGACCAGAGGCCTGGCTCACAATCAACATTCCAATTCATCCCAAAAAGTGCTTAGTAGTGTTGAGCTCAAAGCATCATTACCTGTAAATAAATGTTTCAGCAAAATAAATCCTCTATCAAAAACATCAAGCTTAGTTTCACATTGCGAATACAAGATTTAAATCTAATACACAGATTATATCTTAGTGTGAAATTACCCAGAACGATAAATTCGCTTGAGAAGAATCCCAGTGCTACGCCGCTTTGAAGAAGAAAAAATTCTACACACAGAAACAGACAAACAACATGAAAGCCGGACAGGAAGCCCAGCCCAGCCGGGTATGTGTACTAAAACTGTGAACGTCAAAGTGAATCTGGACTGGATGTTTCTAACATGCGGGGAACAAATCCCGAACCGTCCTGCAGTATAAAGCTTAAAACACACCAGGCATTTTTATTCCACACGGATTTTCCTTTGTACTGTCATATCAGCACGTTTGCTTTGAACATGAATGAAGGTGAACCTCTCAGTGAGGGCTGGTGAAACCACTCGGTGTTTTAAATAATGTTGCCAAGGTCAAATAAAGAATAAATACTGACAAACATTTAACACTGGATTAAGATGAAGATTTGCATATTTATTAAGAAATTAAAAGGTTTAGGACACAGGGCTTAGGACACTAAGGGGGTCACAGGAGGATCTTTAGGGACTTGTTAGGTAATGTATTTTATAGGATATATAATATATGAAAGAGATAATATGCATTTACTACCCATAAAAACAAAAATAAATGTCATGAATGCTGCATATGATTTTATAATCATGCTTTGGTCACACGCCAATGATTCTAAATGATGATTATTTTCTTTTGGCTGCTTAAACATAAATGTGTGCACTATATCTTATGGCCACACCAGAAAGCTAAGCAGGGTGAGGCTCGGTCAGTACTTGTATGAGCCTATACAAGGCGTTCCTGCCTTTCGCTCAATGAATCAGACCCACCGCAACCCTGACCAGGATAAAGCTGTAATACAACAGACAACGAATGTCTAAATGAATGAATGTGTGCACTTTATTCTAAAGGCTATAATTAACCTAACAACTGACCATTTTCATTAAAGCAAGCTAGAAAGATACAAAAAATGTGTATAGATTCAAACAAACAGTAAATATCTGTGTGTGTTTGGATAGCACCTGGAGTAAAAACAGGCTTCACACAAACAGTGATTGGAGGTGGGGTTTAAACCTAGATTGCATTTCTCTTTGAGTTTTAGGTTTAAAAAGTACAGATTCACATAAACAGTGTGTATTTGTGTGTATTTATGTGTATTTGTGTGTGCTGGAGTGTTTGGGGGGCTTATAGGAGGATCACACTTGATATTTTAACATTATAACATGGTTAAGGACATTGCAGTTATAAAATAGCTGTTATAAGCGGTACAGCTTTGTTACACTTAACTAAGCTACAATGAGTACTAATAAATGAAAAAAAAAGACTTTATGACCAAAAGTATGTGGACACCCCTTCTCATTAGGTGGTGTGATTAATATCAAGTGATTTAATCACACCCACTGCTAACTGGTGTATAAATGTTCAATGTAATAAATGATATGCTTTTAGCCTTGTGACAAGAGTTTGTGGAATGTCATTAAAATCATTAAGATGATGGTTTGACAAGTTTGAAATGGAGAAACTTCAGTTGCCTGTGCAGAACTTTGACCTCAACACATTGAACTTCTTTGTGGAACATCGATTGCAAGCCAGGTTTTCTCATCTAACATCAATGCCTGACCTCACAAATGCTCTGGTAAATAAAAGGGCACAATTTTTACAGCCAGACTTTAATACATTGTGAAGAGTGTGGAGGCTGTTATACTGTACATCTTGTCTAGTTCTTTGTGAGTTTAAAAGAGTCTCTGTAATATACAATGACTGTACAACTAAAATACAACAGAACCGCTTCATAACTTTTCCTAGACTCTGACTATGTAAGTTATAAAGCTATAGGAGACAGACGGCGTTGGAGAAAGCTGACACCTCTGTGCAGCTAACCAATGCAAAGCAATGACGATGTTGTGATGTGAATTCAATTGTGATTGATGAATTGTAACTCAAAATTCATGGTGCAGTAATAAATCTGGGCGCTGGACTCGCTGAAAGGCTTTTTATGATTTGCCAGGAGGAGAAGTATCTGGCCAAGAAGTGTCAGACCAGCAGGGTCATGATACAGATTCAAATCAACTAAACTGATCTGTCTTGGAACTGATCAAACTGTGATGGAAAGTAATGCTGGAAACATACCATTAATGGTATCTGTGGTAGAGATGATCAGGTATGTTGTATTGCTATGTATACATGCTTCTTTAATGAGGGTGGCATTTGAAGTATTATCATTTTCAGTTACAAGTACTGTACATTGACAGCTCAAGTACTTTGAATTTTGCTCATCTAGTTACCAACATGTACTGGTTTTATCAAACAGTTTAATAAGCCCTCGGTTCAAACTGCAAACCCCCCAAAAATCTGATTTTAAAGCTTTAAAAAAATTACTCTCCATCAAAACTGAAGTATTTTAAAAGGTAGGAATTCAACTCCCACCACAAATGTGCCTGCTCATCCAGACAAGCCCATTTTTGCACTCATTTCCACTCATAAAAGCAGCCATTTATGACCCAGTGCCCCAAAACCCAGTCATGCAAGCACTCGATATGCTAAAACACAATGGCTTCTCCACTCTCAGTGTTATTTTTTTCTCCTTAATGAGAAAACTTTCATAGCAGGATCACATTATCCATGTTTCACTGACACTTCAGTGCTAAATGGGCTTTTGGTAACACATAGTTTCATGTACAAGGCCGACACAATGAAAGAATCACATCTTTGGTGCTGGGGGATGTGAGCCAGTGTTGATAATAATAGTATATACACTGTGTAGTATACTGTCTGTATATATAGCCTCACATACCACTAGAAATTGGATTGTAAAAATCTTCAAGTGAGAACCAGGCACTAGTTCAACCTCCAAACCATTAAACCCCAGCCTGTTCCCAATATAGGGGAAATAAGAATCAACCACTTGATATACTGTAAGTCCATATATCCACTTTAAATTTACACACAGTGCTTTTTTTGACGTGTAAATAATAATTAAAATGTATTTTAAGTGTATTTTAAGTGTAAACAAAGGTAAAGGAGAATACAAAAGAATGTGATGGAGTATTTAATCACTATACTACACATGTATATACACCGATCAGCCATAACATTAAAACCGCCTCCTTGTTTCTACACTCACTGTCCATTTTATCAGCTCCACTTACCATATAGAAGCACTTTGTAGTTCTACAATTACTGACTGTAGTCCATCTGTTTCTCTACATGCTTTGTTAGCCCCCTTTCATGCTGTTCTTTAATGGTCAGGACTCTCCCAGGACCCCCACAGAGCAGGTATTATTTAGGTGGTGGATCATTCTCAGCACAGCAGTGACACTGACATGGTAATGGTGTGTTAGTGTGTGTTGTGCTGGAGTATTTAAACACTTCACTGTCACTGCTGGACTGAGAATAGTCCACCAACCAAAAATATCCAGCCAACAGTGCCCCGTGGGTAACGTCCTGTGACCACTGATGAAGGTCTAGAAGATGACCGACTCAAACAGCGATGTTAAATGTTAAAAGATATAAGAGGTGATTTGTTTTATATTTAGTCATATAATGTGGATTAGTCTCTTGATTAACATAAGGGCAATTCACAGCCAAATCAATAATGTGTAATTTATCCAAAGCAACCCAAAGGTATACTGGTGTGGTGGGGTATAGATTTGTTTTTCCATGCCACACTGGATCCACGTCCTCCTTTCAGTCTATCGTTTATATTAAAGCCATTTTCCAGCTGATATCACTGTTCAGATCTGGCTGGGCTTGAAATCAATAATTATGTGAAAATGAACACCTGGCACATCTGCATCCACACCAAACCTCGAGGTGCTTATGCTATTATCGACAAAATGAATCTTTTCTACTGCTAAATAATCCCCGACCTGAACGATGTTATTCCAGCGCTCTTCGTATGCATCAATTACAGCAGCCAAGCACGGAAAGAGAAAAGCAGACAAAATCAATTCCGAGATAAATAGCGGTGCTGCCGCGGCACCCAGATTGGATTAAAGAGGCTGGTCTCGTTCTGTAAAGTCACCTTTTCACTCCCTAAAAAAAAGTAAAAGAGACTCAATTTATAAAAATGACTGAATCTTGTGCTGTGTGGAGCTTTGATTCTTTTTTTAAACTTGTTAGAACAAAAGATGACTGATGTGTTAGTTCTGAGGGTTATGAGGATTAATAAAGCCCAGGGTGGGTTTGCACCAGACTCACTCCTGTGTACGAATCTCAGGGATTTGTGCTCGTCTATACAGACTGTAAGTTCAAATACAGACTAGTCACTTTGAAGTCACCTGGTCTCCACATTTCGGTTATTTATTTATTTATTAGTATTTTAACGTCATGTTTTACACTTTTGTTACATTCATGACAGGAACGGTAGTTACTCATTACACAAGATTCATCAGTTCAAGTTTAATATCAAACACAGTCATGGACAATTTTGTATCTCCAGTTCACCTCACTTTAACATCTTTGGACTGTTGGCGGAAACCGGAGCTCTTGAAAGGGAGAGAGAACATGCAAACTCCACACAGACAGGACCCAGACCGCTCCACCTGGGAATCAAACCCAGGACCTTCTTGCTGTAAGGCGACAGTGCTACCCACCAAGCCACCATGCCGCCCAATATTTTAGTTCAGTTACAATGACTGACTATAGCTTGTGTCCATATAAATAGGGCGAGTCGCTCTTATTAAAAGTACATGAAACGTGAAGTTTACTGGTTGCCCAAGGTTGACAAATATAATTCAAACCATCCAGATGTTCAGATATAACAAATATTAACATACATTTTAGGATAGAGAAATACAAATAACACTGTCTATGGTCAAGCAAGCTTTACATCACCATGAATCAGAGAGCAGTGATAGCTCAGTGGTTAAGGTACCGGACTAGTAATCAAAAGGTTGCCAGTTCAAGTCCCACCACCACCAAGTTGCCATTGTTGGGCCCCTGAGCAAGGCCCTTAACCCTCAATTGCTCAAAAATTTTGTTCAGTCATGATTGTAAGTTGCTTTGGATAAAGGCGTCTGCTAAATGCAGAAAATGTAAATGTAATGCTGTAAGAAAAAAACACATATAAAAACTCCTTATCATTTAGGAACATATGTATGTTATATTAAGATGTTCTAGATGCAAATTGCAGCTGGTTTTATTATATAAGATGTTGGTATTGACTGAAAATATGTACACAATAAGTACTCATGAGAAAAACAACTAACAAGAAAAACCCCTTTATTTATTCCTTTTAGTTCCATGATTAGAAGAAAAAGTCATTCCTATATCATTTAGGAACCAAACTGAGAGCAGGTGCGTCTGTCTTGCTTTGCAGTCTCTAAAGCCATAGCAATGTGAAGCTTGCTTGACTGTGGACAATGTGACTTACCCCTCAGCTGTTACCAATTGATGGCTAACCGTTCTACCGTTCTAACTACAACCGAACATCTGTACATTTACTTTTAGCATAAGGTAACATTATATGTTTCATTCCTTACCCAGGCAAGAGACCACTGTTCCATGGGATGTAAATCAAACTATCCCTATCCTAATTTCTAATCATATACATACCAATAACTGCTAGATGTAGTTATTCGTAATAACAAACAAAATGCAGAAGCGCCAAAGACTTTAGAAAATGCATTTATATAAACCTGCACTGACTGGCAGATTATAAACCGGTGGTAAACAGCTCTCAGAGTGTAGCATCACTCTTACACTTATATATAAATAAATATTTTTTAAAAGAAAAAGAAAAGGCTACAGAGACGAACAAGACAAGATCGGTGGTGCATTTTCTATTGGCTAATCAAGCATGAAAGGTTTCAGCAAGGTCAAGACCAGCTTGTCAATCCTGAAGCCAATCCTCACCCGAAAGAAGAGAGAATCATCAGAACACGATAACAACACGGCCACTTCAGACTCCAAAATCTAACCGTGAATACAGAACAGTATGTTTATTAGCTCGGAACTATCATTGGACATGCACCCTACTGCTTTCGCGAACACGCCAGCTGAATAAATATTACAGGAGCGAAAGGAAAGCGAGATAACCACGGCAGATATTCAAAAGCTTCTCCGTATTCCTACCAAACAAACAGGTGAATAAATAAGTGCAGGAATTCACTAAGGGATTCTCTCTCAGGAAGCTGCTACTGCTTCGGGTTGGGATTGTTTTTTACATAGGAAATGCAGTTCAAATATGCACTGCATAGATAAAAGTGTGTAGACTCCTGACCCTGAGCTAGATGGGCATCCAATCCCAAAACAACGGGCATTTTAATGAAGTGGCAGCCTTCAGTGTAATGAGAAAAATAATGACAAGAATTTAATGTGTTTGAAAGCTTGATTATTCAGTTTGATCATGTATAACGGGGCCTTAACACACACCCACGTTATAATAAAACAAAGCAGACACCGACTTCCACCAGTTGCGCTGACTGAGATCCAGAAAAACAAAACCATTTCCTCACTGCTACACAGTCTGTGACCGGAGGCTCAGAAACCGGAGGCTCAGAAACCGGAGTCATGATCGTACACACAGGTGAAACGACTCGATACTGAGTTTGTAATTAGGAGATTACAGGGGTTAACGGATAAAGGCCGTGTATACAATGCCTACTTAAATCACTTTAATCTGCGGCTGTATTTCATTCATGTCGGTCCTGCTTTCAGAAGAACGAAGGTCTTACGTTTTCCGCGTTACGTCCAGCATTGCCATGGAAACCCACCTTCACGCCGCGAGTTAATCACACATGCCGTGTGGAGAAACCACACATGCCTGGTTATAACACCACTGCTTTTATTAAACGCTTCACATAAGGCTGTTCAGTGCATGAACGAGCGCCTGTATGAGTAATGGATCTGCAAACGCTAGTACACGCTGTGGTCTTGTATTATGTAACATTAAAGGGGATGTTAACGGGGTTTAAAACGTACCTGAGAAATTAAAGTCTGCTATATAAAACTCTCACTTACTCACTCACGTTCTAAACCGCTTATACTAATCAGGATGGGCGCAAGACAAACAGAAACACCCTGGACAGGGCACCAGACCATCAAAGCAAACACACACACACACATCTAAGGGCAATTTTAGTATCCTCAATTGTCCTGACTGCATGTCTTTGGACTGTCGGAGGAAACCGGAGCACCCGGAGAAAACCCACTGAGACACGAGGAGAACATGCAAACTTCACACAGAAAGGCCACAGACCACTTCACCTGAGAATCAAACCCAGGACCGTCTTGCTGTGAGTCGACAGTGCTACCCACTGAGCCATCGTATCGTCCACTGTATAAATCTCAACACCATTATCCACATGCCAGGATCTATACTAATATATAAATACACAATGTCCTCATGTCCTGTGATTTAAAATAGCACTGTCGCCTCACAGTAAGAAGGTCCTGGGTTTGATTACATGGCTGGGTGGTCCAGGTCCTTTCTGTGTGAAGTTTGCATGTTCTCCCTGTGTCAGCTAGGGTTTCCTCAACTGGCCAACAAAGTACTAATGGATAATGTTACCTCACATTTGTTACCAGAAGAGTGGAATTTAAGTATCAGCACTGAAACCACAATATCCACCACTGTAGATTATTGTATAATTATGACATTTTTAAATGTTTTTATTTGCTAAATATGACAAGTAAAGATAGTGTTACATAAGTCTGACATATTGATTTGTAGCTACAGTTAATTTTAATGCTTTGAGCAGTGCTAGTAAGTGTACATGAAGCCTACAGACTCATAGGCTTGGCCTCTAATCTGTATACACTGTATATAATTTTACCTCTCATGCTAACATCTTGTAAAACAATTGCATTCTGTCATGTTTACGTTTACAGAATAGAGAACTACACCATGTCCGTTTGCTAACCTACTAGCTCATTGATAAGCTGCCTCCAGCAATGTAAGTCATTTGGTTTCAGCCTGTAACCAGATTAATGATGCCAGACGCACTTCTGGCTATTTGCTCTGTTAATCAAGCCTCACGTCTTCAACCAACTATAAACCTAGTCAAGCACGCACCCAGGATCAGCCCTTCATCAAACCTCAGCAGCACAGAACTGGAGGTAACGGCAGGTTCCTCACCGGAGCATTTAGCCCTCCAGCACGGGGTGGGAAATTAATGAAGGGCGGCAGCTAAGTCGACTGTTAAACGCAGTGAAGCTAACAGTATGATGGAATCTACACAAGGGACTCAATCTCCTCAGGTGAATCCGGGCTCAGCACTGCGACCAAGGGTAATTTCATATCACGTGTGTGTGTGTGTGTCTTTTTCCTTGGCTTCAGTGCCCTCATCAGAGATTCTACCCATGTGCTACACAACACAATTAAAGAAATAAAAATAAAAGCCACATTTTGAGCTAATCCTAAGGGTCTTGTATGTCTGAGACATGATGGCACTATTCTGACGTCCCCTCCGCCCACGCACAGTGCCTGTCCAAACGGACCATCGCACAGTGACGCTGCGGAGTACGAACACCTAGGGTTATACCAATCTGCTCGCCTCGGCCTCGGCTTGTCACACTGGGCTTTCTGCTCCACTTCATCGCCCTCAGATATCAAATTCTCCTGAGAGGAGATCTCCTCTTCGTTTCTTCTGCACTAAAGCAGCTTTAGCTCCAAAAAAACTGTGAATAAAACACTGATTTCTAAAAGCTTTTAATGCTCAGGTAAAGTTTATGAAGAATGGATGGATGGATGGACGATTGGATAGATGGTTGGATAGATGGTTGGATGGATGGATGGATGGATGAACGGATGAACGGACGATTGGATAGACGGCTGTACAGACGGATGGATGGATGACGGATCAATGGATGGATGAAGTGCTAAGTGGTTTTTAATGTAGCACTACTAAAGGTCCATGATTAAAAAACTCAGCTTCCATTATGTCTGGCCAGCTAGAGGTGAAGTTTAAGTTAAGGTTCTCATATTGTGAAGTAGAAATGTCTAGGAGCAACAGCAGCTCATCTTGGGAGATGTTGACCACACACACTTACAAACAGGACATGACATTAACACATTCTATGCTGAGCATTGACTGGACTGTTAGATTCGAGCATTAAAAATGCATTGTTTTGTCGCTCTGGTGGTGCAGCGGTCACTGAAACCAGAGTTTGAATCTCAGCAGTGTGACAGACCTGGCCGGGCATCCATCATACACAGTTGGGCGTGTTGAAGGGCGGGAAGGTCTGCCGGGGGTTCACCTCTCCGCCGCTGAGATATGCTTTACTCCGTGACTGGCCGAGGTGCCGGTTGGTGACTCTGTCCGTGATAAAGCTCTGCGTGAGGCCTCTGCGGTGGCCGGTGAATAAGAAGCTGTTGGCCATGACCGTAACAGGGTGGTGCCACAGGCAGAGGGAGGATTGAGATACGCAACAGAGAATTGGAACGAGTCGAATGGGAGGATAAAGAGAGTAAAAAAGAACAAACGCGTTCTTTTTATGCAGTTATTGCTCAGCAGACACAATTGGGCGGATTTTAGGGAGGGACGGTCAGATAGGTTTTCCCTTTATGGCCGCTGCTACAGCAACCATTGTCTGGGTTATTAGAGGAACACATGGGCATGGCGACTGTGGGCTCTAGTCTACGGCTACGGAATTACAAGAGGAGAAAATGACTACAATAACAGACAAAAACTAAACATTTCTGGTCAGATTTTAAAATGTAGGAATATAAAATGAGAACTTCACCTACAACAACATAAAGAAAAACACTTGGGGAAATTGACTGGACCTTTTAATACTCGTACAGTAAAGCAAAGCATCCATAGAAATAATAGCTTGAGGTCCTTTGTTCATTTGTAAACTGCAGAATTGCAGTCAATTGCATCTCAAGTGGAAGTAAAGTACGTACAGTATTCCCTCACTGGGACACGACCGATTACCATCTGATTCCTAATGAAATAAAAAGCTCTGATATGACAGTAAGACATCAGGACGTACCATGATGTGGAAGCTACAACTTTCAACCCATAACGTACTTCCATTATCTGGGCTTAGGCCATTCAGTTCAGCCTAAATCAATGAGAATCCTCAGCCTAATTACAGTCTTTAGTCTAATTTAGCCTGATCCCGCAATCTCATTCAGCGTCTCTTACATAGAGTCTCAATTACAGAACTACTGCCGGCAATCTCATCTTATTCTTTTATTGAATCCCAGTTCCTTATTACATCAGCTACTCTGAAAAGCCGTTTCGTTTTTTTGTGCGTATAAAGAGCCAGCGTGGCAATTCGGAGCATCATAAACACTCGAAGTAAGCCGAGCGTGACCCACTACTCATAATCGTCTTTGTGAGTGAATTACCCATTTGTTTGTCCTCACGCCACTGAGTTTGATAGGGCTAAACTAATTAGCTTCTGCTTTTGGGTATGCAACTTAATTAAAATCCGTCTAATATTGCGGCAACAAGTCATGACTGAAAAGAATGATTTTGCACCATAATTAAGAATAAACTCATCTATATGCTTTGCCAGAGGCGGAGACCAAATACGCTCGATTAAGTTCCCAGCCAATGTGTTCTGGCTAAATTGTGTAGACATCTGTATGGTTTACAACCACTGTAATTACCAATGAGGAGGCATGATATAAGTAAGCATGCGCTAAATTTCAAGTCACATGGTTATTGTGCTACATCTTTCATTCATTCATCGTCATCGAATAGGTTTAGAATAAGAATACAGAAGAATCTAGATAGGATGCTAGTACACAGCAAAGCACTGTACACTTACTCATTCATCTACAATACTTAGACTATGTTATTTAGAGTAGCTAACCCACCTAGTGGCATGTAAACTGCATAATCAAAATCCACAGACGTTACCCGAGCTAAGGATTGAACCTTGGACCTTGAGTCAATGTCAGTACCTCCTGCAACACCCAGCTTATAATCACACTTATTGGGTCTGTCCGAAAACCCAGCGCTCTCTCTACATAGATGCATTTTACGTCATCCTACACTCCCGAGAAGAGGACATGTCTAAATTCTTAGATATCTTAAAGTGCTCCTACTGAGGTGCTTGTTCTGAGCAATAAACTGAGCACGTAATCTGCATAATCTCTGTCTAAGTAGAGCGTCTAAATAATCTGCCCTATGAGTCCAACGTCTTATTAGATCCTCTCTACTGAGGCAGCTGCTCAGGTAGGCAGTAGGCAGCAAGGCAGACAGACTCTCCGTCTTCGATTATTTTATGTACGCATCTTAATAAAAAAGGCAGAAAAACTAGTATTAGAGATATAATTAATTTTTACAGCTGATGCTTGAAATTGAGGATAATGGCACATTAGCACGTTAGACTGTGACATTTTAGGGTACATTAGTCCACTATTAGATTCTATAGATGGATTTCATTAGTTCCAGGACTGAAGTAATAACATATTTCACTAAATTACTCGTAATCGAACAACACAATAAAACACAATAACATAATTTGATCAAATTAATGGGTGAACGCACTAATATGTGCTTGTTATTTCAGAGAGGTGCAGAAAATCTGTTACTGGTTTCCACTTTCTGATGTTTGGGTTGTTGGTTTGAATCATAGTGCTGCTGTTTAGCCACTGTTGGGCCCTTGAGCAAGGCACTTAATCTTCTTGACTATAGGGGAGAGTGATATATTAAAGCATGATTTTTTTTTTCTTTTTTATTATGGCTACAGACACTATATGGACAAAACTATTGGAACCCCCCCAGTGATTAATGAATTCACGTGATTCAACAACAACAATTGCTACCAGGTGTTATAAATTAATTACATAAAGTAAGTGATATGCTTTTAACTTTGTAGAAACAGTTTAGGGAAGGCCCTATTGTGTTTCAGCATGAATGTGCACAAAGCAAGCTCTATAAAGACATGAGGCTTGACCAACATCAGTACCCAGGATCGAACAGTGACAAATTCCCACAGACATACTTCAAACTGAGAAGCCTTCTCACCAGAGTGGCTGTTGTAATAGCTGAAAAGATCACACAAGGGTCGTCCTAGTTTAATATCATTAGTTTTTAAAATGGGACATCCAACAAGCTCATAATCAGTTCACATACTTTTGGCTATATAGTGTAAATAACAATACATCAGTAAACCACTGGAATCCAGGTAATTTAGGTAGAATATTTTCATTAGTGTGCTTTTAACAGTAGAAAATACATTTAAAAGTAATTTTTTTGCTGTTTAATATTGCTTTAAAATTTCAGGGAATCTAAAACCCCTAATACAATTACAAAAAATGATATTACAGTCTGGAGTGAGGATCTTAAATCTGAAAGTATTTAGTACTATGCAGCTCTTGGTTCTGTTCTGTATAAACTAGAGGTTATAAATCTTTAGTTATCAATGAAGATTCATTAAAATTCAAACGTTAAAGCAGAAGTTCAAAGCTCACAGTCACATTATTATTTCTATTATTTACCGGAAGAGAAAAGCATACAGGGTTCGGCCTCACGTCTTTGTCAGTCTAGTGTCTTTTATATGATACAGAAAGGGGGATATCGCACATCTGATAAAGAAAATAGAGTCGGCGAGGAGCTCGTGTCCTACTTTCTGTTTCTTTATTTAACAGCCGTGACGAAAGAGCGCAGCCAAAACAGATAACATTAATAACACTACCCACAGAGCGAGCCTGCAACTGTTTCTACTAAATAAAACTGTGATACAGTATCATACAGTAGGAACAAACAGCATCAAGGCACAACACAAGATAAACAGATGCAGACGTTAAATAAGCTGATGCATCTATAATTATGCACATAGTTTTGAAATGGGACGTCCAACCAGCCCATGATTGGGTGTCCACATACTTTTGGCCATAAAGTATATTCATTGCAGAAGTATGGATGACTAATCTGAGAATTATAACAAAGTAATCAACACAGTAATCAACCATGCCTAAGTGAGA
The DNA here is from genome assembly GCF_030014385.1 of Trichomycterus rosablanca. Taxonomy (NCBI): domain Eukaryota; kingdom Metazoa; phylum Chordata; class Actinopteri; order Siluriformes; family Trichomycteridae; genus Trichomycterus; species Trichomycterus rosablanca. Next base: position 3,534,865 of record NC_086011.1, read on the forward strand.
AATGCTTGATTCATCAGCGCCCCAAGATTTGTCTGTCTGATGGATCATTCCAGCAAATTAGAGCTTCTTATAAATTAATGGCAATGCTAATTATCTGCTAGCACTTAACATTATAAATGCCATCGAGTGAATGAGGAAGCCAGAAGGAAGTTAAAGCTCCTGTCGATTGGAATTAAGGAGGAAGCTCAAGCTTGTATTGATTGGAATTTTGTTAATTGATCACTCGTATGTTTATTAGTAATGATTTAGAAAGGGGTTCGTCCTAAAACGATTTATAAAAGCTGTCTAATTTATTATGTTCGGAACATGGCACACACACACGTTACGGCATCAATCGGGCAGTCATTAAATTACACTCATAAATTGAATGATATAATGAATAGAAGCTACAATACACAGTACAGCTACCTTAACAGATGAATGTAAACCTAGAACCAGCAACGGTGCGAGACTCAAATACAAAAATTCTTGTCCATGTTTTGACCCCACTCCCCTCTGCGTCCACAGAATTGATGGGGAGTTTTCCAAACTCAGTTAGAGTCGTGTTTTTAGTGCTTTACACTTCGACATCTTGGACATTTTGACAAACCGATTGCTAACTGATTTGCCGTAGGATTGCTAGGACGCCTCATAGTGCGAATTGACCAGTAAAAGTGAGACAAAATGTTAAATCGCTAAACACAAACGCTAAAGTCTGAATTCCACAGCAAATTGCATATTACACTGGAAACGACTTGATGAGATTTTTAGTAGGTAGGGCCTTAGGCACCAAGTAAGAATTTTATGGAGAAGGGATATGATCTGATAAAAAAAATTAGGAAATAAAAGAAATGTATTCTTATCTCTTATAATTAGTAAGTGATGGGTTAGACTGTGCATACACTACATAGACAAAAGTATTGGGACACCCCTCCTAATTACTGTGTTCAGATATTTCAAACACTCCCATTCCTATCAGATCTATAAAATCAATTATGTATGCATCCTGATGCCTTTAAATACGTAGCAACATAACAGTTTGGGAAAGGTAATTTCCCAAGATCAATAAAGACAATGGTCAATCGTTCAACCCAGACTTTAACCCTGTTGAAAACCACTAGGATGATTCAGAACATTGATTGTGAGCAAACCCCTGTTGTTCAGCATGAGTGTTCTTTTGACCAAATTGGTATAAATTCAGAGGCAGGAAAACAATCCCAAAAGAGTAAAGAATGGTGCCACTATATTGATGCCCATGGTTTTGGAATGTGGTCCAACAGGCTTTTTGTATGGTGTCTGGATACTTTTGGCCATAACGTATATTAATAATATCAGAGCAAAAGTGTGTATGTGCAAGAGAAATGGGTCTGTCAGCATAATTATTTGGGACATTATAAAAATCTGTCTACATTTATTGACTCCTTTTTTTAATTCATATTTCATCATCATAAAAGATGTGCAGACAGATTCTATAGTGCCACAAAGCAGCCTCAGTTTGTGATTTTAATTCACATTAATTTCTTAATTTTTAATTTAAACAATAAAACTAAAAACAAGCAGTTTCTATTCTGTTACAACACTGTGGCAGCACGTGTAGCACCGGCGTGCCAAACAGCCCATCACAACGCCGCCGGTGCTGATAAATGAGGCTGGGATTTGCAGCATTGAAACTGGCCCAAAGCTGCAGAGACGAAGATGTGAGATAAAGAGAAGGTTATCGGGACAGAACTGACCTCACGTCTTCGTCACACCCACCACCACACTTACAGCTATTTCTGGAACACGCTCCACGCTGATGATTAACGACTTTTAAACGTGGTTAACGCCCCATGCAAAAGTGTGCACACCACATGAAGATGGATTTGTAAAGTATCTGATGCAGAAGATTTCATGTAGCACTGTAGACGTTATCGGATCAAAAGTATCTGGTCACCTGAACATAAGCTTGTTGGACATCACACTTCAAAAGCAAACAGTATTAAAATAGAGTGACCAGTATGTCTGTAGGATTTTTTGCCTATTCAGTCAAAAATGAATTGTATAGCTGGGCACTGATGTTGGTCAGGGTTTTTCTTCATTTACATTTACATTTTCAGCATTTAGTAGACGCCTTTATCCAAAGTGACACAATACTGTGACAGAATACAGTCTAAGCAATTGAGGGTTAGGGGCCTTGCTCAAGGGCCTAACAGCAGCAACCTGGCAGACCTTCTGATAGTCCAGTACCGTAACTGACAAGCCACAACTGCCTCATCAACTGCTTCTTCATGTCTTTAAAGAGGTTGATTTGTTTTATTAGTGGTGTGTCCACATACTTTTGGCCATATGTTGTAGCTAGATTGCTCTGTAATAACATGCTGTATTACATATCTTACTATTTATTCTTACTATTTAAACTCTAGTCCTGTGTATGAAGCCCTTATTTTGTTTGGTATTTTAGACCGGGATCCTTGAGGAAAACATTCCAGGCTGTTGTATTGTCCCCACCGGGCCGATAGTAATGAAAGCTGTACAAGCCAATATTCCACCTTTTACTATACGGTGGAGTAAAAGCCCCCTAAACCCGAATAAATACATGAATAAATAAACAAGACTAGACTAGACAAGGATTTGCCAGACCAGCCAGAAGTATCTGAGATGAGTCGATTACTGTGACTAAACAACAAACTAAATGATGTCATAGATTTTAACAAGGATTTAAAGTTTTTGTATGGTGGTTTTTTTTAAATATATATATGTGATAAAAGTATTTGGACACATTTACATTTTCAGCATTTAGCAGATGCTTTTATGCAAAGCATACTGTCTAAGCTAGGGGTTAAGGGCCTTGCTCAAGGACCCGCAGGTGACAACCTGGCAGTGGTGGGGCTTGAACCAGCAACCTTTCGATTACTAGTCCGGTACCTTAACCGCTAGGCTACAACTGCTCTATCATTAGATCCCAACTCTTATATGAGAAGGCTACTCACAAGACTTTGAGGTATAACTGTGGGGATTTGTACCCATTTTGACAAATATGAGTTGTATAGCTGGGCACCAATGTTGGTCAAGAAAGCCTCAGTTGATGTTCCAGTTAATTCCAACACTATTCAGTAGGGTTCTGTGCAGGACACTGGAGATTCTTTAAACCAAGATCTTTGTCATGTCTTTATAGATCTTGCTTTGTGCACAGGGGTACAGTCAAGGTGGCAGACAGAAGGTCCTTCCCTAAACTGTTGCTGCAAAGTTGGAAGCATATAATTTCCCTAATATAAATTATTTATATGACCTGTTAGCAACTGTTGTGCTGAAAAATATAAATGTGATAATTAGAAGCAGTGTCCCAATACTTTTGTCCATATAGTGTACCTGTGTCTATAACATATCATTCCTACTTTTCAGAGCTGTTTTGGTTATTTGTATGACAGAACACTTGTTCTGTAGGTTAACGACTATGTGAAGGAGCACGTGAGGTGTTCTCCACCACACTTCTAGGTTTTTAGAGTGTCTGTACTGTGTTGGTGGCCTGACAGTGACCGATAGCTTAGCATACAGCGTGCTTACCGGGGCTTCAGGCTTAGACTCATTTAGGCCGGTGCAAATGTGAAGCGCAGCAGAAATCGATAGTTCCTGACAGACTATGGCAATATCATGAGAGTCTGGGCTTTTTTTATTCATTTTAGAGCTGCCAGGGTCACACGGTGGTGGCAAAATATTGATGTTTTTTTCTTGTATAAAATCAATAAGAAGGAGCAGAAGCTGTTTGAGCGGGACATGACCCTGAATTCGATCCCTGACGATGCGTATCGCAAATGTCACTGGGATTTCAAACAAAGCTTTCGGATGAATTAAATCATGCTATAAAAGCTCATGAACATGGTACCAAGGTTGATCCAGGATTGTTCCCAGATCCAATTTAGACCTTCTAACTCAAACCTGAAGCATCATGAGACAAGTCAGATCTGTTAGAACTTACAGCAACTGTTCTGAACATTAGCTAGATGCACCGTATGACCAAAACTATAAGGACACCAAATAATAATTACATTTAGGAGTTTTAAACACACACACTGCTTACAGGTATGTAAAATTACTAAGATAAAATAAAGTATATGCTTTTGTTTTTGTGTGACAGCAGTTTATTGCCATACATCTCATCTACATCTCATCTACATCTCAGCATTCAATTCAAAATTCTTCTATTCACTCACAAAGCTCTCCATAATCAGGCCCCATCCTACCTCACCGACCTGCTCCATCAGCACATTCCCTCCCGTAGCCTTCGCTCTTCTGAGGCTAACCTACTGTCCATACCCTCTAGGACCAAGCACCGGACCTGGGGTGACAGGGCCTTTTCCATAGCTGCTCCATCTTTATGGAATGCTCTCCCCAAACACCTACGAGATTGTCCTGACCTGTCCAAATTCAAGTCACTTCTCAAAACTCATCTATTCAGAGTGGCATTTAACTTGTAACAACACAAAATAAATGCTTTTATTTTTGCTATTCTTTTTAATAGTTTTTATACTTAGATCACGACAGAAATGTGAAGTCCTAGATCCTAAAACTTGTAAAGTTTTCAGTTTCCTGATTGCATGTAAATCTGTCCTGTTTCTGTCTAATTTTAAGAAATTGTTCTATATTTGTTGTTCTCTCTCATAATTTAGCTAATTTTTAATGAACTGTCTTATGCTGCTCTCTTTGTTTTTATCTTAATTATTCTTGATGTTGATGTACTATTTTGATTTTGTACTATGATTTGTATGGTGTATGTACGTATTTGTTTTGATTATTTGTCTTATGTAAAGCGTCTTTGAGTATCTTGAAAAGCGCTATATAAATAAAATGTATTATTATTATACATCTGTGTTTTAACCTGCTTTCACCCTGTTCTTCAATGGTCAGGACCCCCACAGGACCACCACAGAGCAGGTATTATTAAGGTGGTGGATCATTCTCAGCACTGCAGTGACACTGACATGGTGGTGGTGTGTTAGTGTGTGTTGTGCTGGTATGAGTGGATCAGACACAGCAGCGCTGCTGGAGTTTTTAAATACCGTGCCCACTCACTCTGTTAGACACTCCTACCTAGTTGGTCCACCTTGTAGATGTAAAGTCAGAGACGATCGCTCATCTATTGCTGCTGTTTGAGTCGGTCATCTTCTAGATCTTCATCAGTGGTCACAGGATGCTGCCCACAGGGCGCTGTTGGCTGTATCTTTTTGGTTGGTGGACTATTCTCAGTCCAGCAGTGACAGTGAGGTGTTTAAAAACTACAGCAGCGCCGCTGTGTCTGATCCACTCATACCAGCACAACACACACTAACACACCACCACCATGTCAGTGTCACTGCAGTACTGAAAACGACCCACCACCTAAATAATACCTACTCTGTGGTGGTCCTGTGGGGGTCCTGACCATTGAAGAACAGGGTGAAAGGGGGCTAACAAAGCATGCAGAGAAACAGATGGACTACAGTCAGTAATTGTAGAACTACAAAGTGCTTCTATATAGTAAGTGGAGCTGATAAAATGGACAGTGAGTGTAGAAACAAGGAGGTGGTTTAATGTTATGGTTGATCAGTGTATTTAAAACGTATTTTTTATTAGTAAAACTATTATTTACTTATATAGTAAATAATTAGTATTTTTTGTGTCCAGAAATGCACATGGATGGTGGTAAATACATGTAAAACTGTGTTTTGATATTTATTTTATACACAAAATACATTTTTGCAGCAAAGAATGAATCGTTTCAGGAAAAGAACCTGATTACAGATATCAATTTTTTACAGGTATCGATTTTTTATTTTCAAATCAACCAAGTGACAGTTTTATTCCTGTAACCCACAGTGCAAAAAATAAGCCGAAATTTTAATAAGAAAGAGCCTGTGGCAGAATTTTTTAATACTTGACAAAATGTCAATACTGAGAGAGTGAGAGAGAATGCGAGAGAGAGAGAATGAGAGAGAGAGCTGGTACTTTCCTCAGCAAATGGTGCTGAAGACAGAAGCATCTAAGCATTGACTGGACCAGTGGGACGTCATTAGCTATATTTATCTCTAATGTGGAGCACGGATAAAGCCGGATAATCCACTCGCATCGTTACAGGAAACCAGATAGGGGAGTTGCCATTTTATTTGTGTCATGTGACTGAGCTACGGTGGTACAAATAGCAACAGGGTGCGAGTCTCGCTGATGCTAAATGTCAGTAAGCGAAGAGACTCCACGCGCTGATTCTCTCAACGTTAATCATATTCGTCTGGGTTATTTACATCGTACTGTTTACTGTGGAAATATGAGAAATGCACAGAAATGGTTTTACTTACTGGCCTTTTATGCTTCAGTACATAACCAGCATGAACACACACTTCTCTGCTTCTTTTCCTAATTTCACTGTTATGTGGTAAGTATTCAAAACCTAATTGTACTAACCTAATTAACCTAAAGATGAACCAGAGAACAACTTTATATGCCTACATTAATCATATTTATAAAAATACTCATTCAATGCTGCATACTGCTGAGATCTATCAGCTGATTGGGCATCTGATTAATTAAAGTCCAAGGGTGGAAGATGGTGAAACAGTCTAGCCTTATCAGTGCACTCTCAGTGCCGATCCCGAGCCTGGATATAAATCAGGAATCAGGAGGGTTGCATCAGGAAGGGCATCCAGCGCAACAATTGTGCCAGGTTAGGTAAACAAACCAGATCTGCTGTGACGACCCCTATATAAGCAACTGTGAGTCAGGTCTTCTTATCTTATATCTGTAGCTGACCTCACAAATGTATTTAACCCCCCACCTCCTTCTGCAATGGGTCAACACACCTACTTATTCCTGTACAATATTTGTTCTTCTGAAGACAGCTTGATCTGTCATGATTGCATTATCCCCCATCTACTCTAAACCAAAACACACACACACATCACCACCAACTACACACACAGCATCTTTAAATAACAAACACACACACAAACATTTGGATTGTATAAAGGCTCTGGGATTTGTGTACAATCACCCTGGGGGTTAAAACTTCCCCAAGTCAGAATTCAAGCAATTTATTCCCAACATCAAACATCAGTGCCTGGTCTTACAAATGGCTAAATGGGCATAAAGTCCCAATAAAGCTTCGCTGTTCCAGAAGCATAAAGGCTTTAATTCTTTAGGAGGGATGGTCATCAGCTATACAAGACCGCAGATGCTAGCAAACTAACCAAAAATGTGTTATTACCAGGGGTGTGTAGTAGGTCTCAGATCAGCTATAAACTGTGGTTAAATACGTTGGTGAATAGAGTCATGAGTTTCACACATTAGCTGTTAGACCTTTAGAATAGAGGGTGGGTTTATACACATCTTAACATGATGCCTGTGCTCAGTATGACATGCATTCATATCCAAGAAGTAATAATTTTATTGGGCAATGGACAATGGTAGCTTCTTTTCCTGATTTCATGGTGCTATGAGGTAAGCAATAAGTAATAATGAAGCAATAAGTAATAATTCTATTGTGCAATGGGCAATGGTAGCTTAGCGGTTAAGGTACTGGACAAGCAATCAAAAGGTTGCCGGTTCAAGCCACACCATCGTCAAGTTGTCACTGTTGGACCCCTGAGCAAGGTCCTAAAGCCTCAATTGCTTGAATTGCTTGCACTGTATTCAGTAATAAGTCTAAGTCGCTTTAGATAAAAGTGTCTGTTAAATGCCACAAATGTGAATGTAAATGTATTACAAACTACTACCAACCATCCAACCAAAAATGTAAATCCCTTTATTAATCCACCTTACAACATACTATAAAATGTCTCAGCTACAAGTGGCACCTTCTCAATCTGACTATATTACTATAATATTAATATTTGTTTAGAGAATACAACACAGGAAAGCTTTCTTGTCAATTATAAAATTTATAATGTATGGGACTGTTAGCTGGAGCCAGGAAATAAGAATTGCAAATAAGATCTTTAATCCCCCTACGCTGACAGGTCCTCTCGGGATATTATTTGTATTTTTGGATAATCTTAGATCTGTCAGATCTGCATGATCCTTTTAACTCCAGATCCTGGGCTTATACACACACACACACACACACACACACACACACACACACACAAACCCCACCAGAACGTATACAGCATCCCTGAATGAAGCATGAACTAGTTTTGTGTCTTTAGGATCATGCTAAAGAGAGAACCTCCCTCTAAGCCAAAAGTCTAGCAATTCCCACTCAGTAAGTTGTGTCATTTTAAATAATGACACAAATATTAATGCGCTTATGAATTATGAGCACGTTTATGTGGAATGGGTATAGTAACTGATACACACAGATCATAATGTTCCTCTCCAACACCCCTACACTGGGTCGTACCACTTTTCTTTCTGTATACACTGCCTTAACCTCCCTCATAACATATTAAATCAAGAAACAGTCCAGACATAATATTCGTGTAAAGAGATGCCAGGGGCACACACATCACACATCAATTGGCCAGTCTACGAAACCAGAGCACTGGGCACTCCTACCAGATCGATAAGGGTGATCTTGGACTATTTCTGATCACTAGACTCAAAAATTAAAGTGCTGGAATGTAACTGCTTGTTGCTTGGATTAAAAAGTATAATTAACATGAAGGGAAAAACAAATCATACTCTCCACACATGTAATAATAAATAATCAAATAAAATTATTAGGTGATTTGCAAATGTATTAGACCTCAGACAAGTGTCCTCCACAACACTCATAAGAAGCAAGACCACAGAAACCACAATTAGGATTTTAACTTCATGTTTTACACTTTGGTTACATTCATGACAGGAACGGTAGTTACTCATTACACAAGATTCATCAGTTCACAAGTTTAATATCAAACACAGTCCTGGACAATTTTGTATCTCCAATTCACCTCACTTTCATGTCTTTGGACAGTGGGAGGAAAGCGGAGCTCCCGCAGAAAACCCACGCAGACACGGGGAGAACATGCAAACTCTACACTGAAAGGACCTGGATAGCTCCACCTGGGGATCGAACTCAGGACCTTCTTGCTGTGAGGCGACAGTGCTACCCACTGACCTCACCCCTGTGCCAAATCAGAAATGATTCACACTTTGACCACACTTGCAAGTCAATTTTATGGACACCTTAATCATATAGAGAAAACAGCCACTGGTACAAACGCAGTGTGCTTTACCTGGAACAGGCGCAGGATGTTGGCCACCATGATGGACACGGAGCTCGCCGAGGCCCCGACCACTCCGACCACTTTCTCCGGCTTGACGAACACCGGCGGCTCGCCGTTCGTGCACCTGACGTCCGACGTGTCCTTCTGGACGAGCGCCTGGACAAACGTGAGCGACTGTTCGAGCGCGTAGGTGTCGCGGGAACACGTGTCCAGCACCCGCGCTCCCAGGGTGATGTTGGGCATCAGCTCGTCGTCGCTGTTGATCTGATCCAGCGCGTAGAGCATCGCCTCCAACCGGTGGATCCCGTTCTCCTTTTTCACGTCTCCGCATGGCTCGCCGGCTACTCCGCGGGCGTGCACCGGGAAGAGCCCACCCAGGGTCAGGTCCCCCTCCAGCCTGATCGAGTGCGGCGCGAAAGTCTCCTGAGAAAGCGCCAAGTTCGCCAGTGCGCTCAGAATCCAAAAGGTTTTCCAGGTAAAGTAACGGTGCATGGTCTCCTGGGCAACTTTGGTTTGGTTTTAAAAAGGGAGGAACGCCAGAAATGCGTAAAGGGATGAATGATCCTCAAGTAGTACCAGTTAAAATTTCCATCACTAAATGGGGATTATTCTATCAACTGAGGAGGGAAAAGTGCGCACTCGGAATGTGCGCGCCAATAGCCGAGCGTCGCTTGTTGCTTAAATCAATTCCATCTCCTCTTAAAAGACAAAAACAACATCTCATATAAATATCTTATCAGCCTCTCAGCCTAAACCCACAGATACCGTGTGACCAAATATTTATGGCACATATGCGCTCTTGCTGAACAGAACCCGCTTCTTAGATCTGCGCCGCTTTTACTGTGACGCATAGAACCCGGTTACAGAATCATAATGCAGCGCATAATTCCATCAAACGTCATAAAGGAAATATTTCGATCAAAGAAGCTCTGCGCGTCAATATACCGTCCTAGAACCCGACCGAGCTGGTGAACCTCGTTCCATCCACACGCACCGCACTTCTCCGCGCATCAAGTGACCCGGCGCTACATCCCACCGACAGAAAAGAAGGACCTGAAACGGCGTCGTGCCTCCAGATCGCGTAAAAATCCCCACAAGAAGCAGGAGAAGCTCGGTGAGAGCGCGTCTCTCTCGTCCGGCTCGGCTTGTCAGAATGACGCCTCCTCTCCCTCCACCCAGCATCAAATACGCATCAGGAGGAGAACCGGAGGCGTGATCGATCCGCCGTCGCTCAACCCCAATCTGAACGATTTCAGCGTGATTTTAAAGCCCGAATTCAGTTAGATTGTATTAATTGTGTTACATTATAAAAAAAAAAAAAAACTGACACGAAATGCGTTGTGCGTTGAATCCGACCAAATGATTTGGGGGAAAAAATCCCATTCAAATGCACCTATAGAATCTGGGAACTGCGTCCTCAAGTTTTCAGAGTAACATAAGAATGAAGTGGATGTGGATGAAAAGTCTGCTGATACAGGTACACTGATCCTGAGATTCTTTTGATGCGTAAATTATGTCAGTGTTGCAGCATACCTGGCATACAGTGGCATTTATGGAGTTGTATGCTTCACAAATTTGGACAAAGCCAGGACAGTAATACATGGTTTGGTTAGTTTGGTGTAACAGGTTGGGTTGCATGACAGTTAACTTAACAGTTTTGAGATGAACTGGAACACTGACCATCAATAAGCCAGGCCCTGTCGACCAACATCAGTGCCCTTAGTAATGCTCATATTTACATTTACATTTTCAGCATTTAGCGGACGCCTTTATTCAAAGCGACTTACAGTACAGTTACAGTACACAGTCTGAGCAATTGAGGGTTAAGGGCCTTGTTCAAGGGCCCAACAGCAGCAACCTGGCCATGGTAGGGCTTGAACCAGTGACCTTCTGATTACTAGTCCAATACCTTAACCAAAAAGAAGTTTTCATAGGCATATAGGGCATTTGTGTAATGTAGCGGTCGAGCAGGCTAGCCCACCAGTGCTTACATCACAAGCTCATGCGTTTGAATTTCAGCTCTGCTAATGGCCGACTAGCGACTACATGGACAATGATTGGCTCAGCTGAGGGAGGAAGGCTGTAGGGATTCCTCATAACTGCTGCAATTCTGACCTCTGCTGGCTGATCGATGGCGCCTGCACAACAAGATTTGTGATTCTGTGCGTGTTATGAATCCCCATGTGAACATCATGCAGGTAAAAAAAAACGATAGGCTACTGAACACAAGTTAAAGGGGCCGTGTGTTATCAGGGAATCGGATGTGACTAAATTAGGTGGAAACTCGATGAAAAAATGTATAAAAAGGCATATTCCTCACTTAGTCCAGCAATGACACAAATTGCAGCCGTCATATCCTGCTAGCTCTGAGCTGTGTAATGCAACATGAGGCTAATTGCTCATCTACAAACACCCCAGTGACATGTTTATAAATCCAGTTCTTAACCCTGAAAGATGCTTCAGGTCTAGACTTTCCTCCTGCATGCTAATGTATGTGACACAGCACTCCGTGTAGCATCTGATTAAGGAGTCGTTCATAACTTTACTTGAAACCTTTAGTGATTAATTACTACATTATTTAGTGGTTAAGTGCTGGATCTTTGGCAACCCGCTCACTTTGGATCAGCTGGTGTGTCAAAGTGTAATTTCTGGAAGCTTGCCACTGCTGCAATAGAACCTGATAAGTGAATGTTAACACTATTGTTGTGCACTTCTGTGCCAAGAGTGTCATCGGAAATAAATAGTGCAGAACACTAGGAGAATGACCTGGCATCCACGACTGACCTCCAAAACTGGCCGGTGATTTTTATAGAACATGTAAAGGTGTTACAAGGATGATATGGACAGAGGTACAGCAGTTTAACAGGTTAAACTAACCAACTTAGTTTTGAAATCACTGTAATCTTTTTAATTACCCAAAACTCTCTGGACTTCATTTATTTATTTAAAGATCTGGAATGAAGTCAGCCAGATATTGAATCAGAAAAAAAAATCTCACTGCGGGACAAGCATGTACTTTATAGGAACTGGCAATGACTAAAGTGAAGGAAAAATTAGGTTTAAGTAAAAACATTAAATAAAAATTCTGATTTATGGGGCAGCACAGAGGCGCAGTGTGCAGTGCTTGCAAGAAGAGCCTGGGATTGGTTCCCTGGCTAAATGGCTAGGATCCCTTCTGTTTGCATGTTCTCCCTGGATCCACATGCTCCAGTTTCATCCCACAAGTCCAAGGACATGCAGTCAGGTCAACCGGCTCCAGTAGAAATTGCCCTACTTGCCCTAATCATAACCCAAAACCTGCTAATTAAGCCTCATATATAGAATATATATATATATATATATATATATATACATATATATATATATATATATATATATATATATATATATATATAATAGAATCATTTTAATTGCTGCTATAAGTGAATAACACTCTTTTAGCCAGTGGCTTTTCTGTGCCTATATAAATAGGGCTAGTTTGACTGCACCCATTACCTCCCCATCCCAGCATTTCTGAGTAACTTCAGCTCCCAGGATCATGCAAACAACTGGCTGTAAGTACAAGGACATGGAACAGTGATGTCTTTGACAAGGTTGGGAAGAAAACTTAAGTATTTAAGTATATATGCTGCTCATGTGACACAGAGGTAAAAGTAGGATAGCCAACTACTCCTGAGACCTGAGGATCCAGGGTTCGAATCTCAGCAGTCCTATCAGCTGAATGCCTGCATGGACATGAATGGCTAGTGTCCAAAGAGAAGGGGTGGCCAAAAGAGCCCAGTCACTGGGTGTGCACCCTCAGTGCTGTTTCCAAGCCCAGATATAAATAGGAGGGTTGCGCCAGGAAGGGCATCTGCCATTAAACCTGTGCCAAGTCTGCTTACATATAAGCGATCAGCCAAAAGAATTTAACTAAAATGCACACTTCATATGTTGTGTAAAGCAACGCCAGCTTGTATCTGAAGTGGCACGGCTGTCTTGTTAAAGTCAGATGCTGTTAATGCTGAGAGCTCTGCCTCCAACCCAAATTTCATTTAATTCCATGTAATTCAATCAAAGCCCGAAAGCTTTTAAGTTCTACACAGCCTGGTCCTGAAAACAGTTTTCAAGATTACACTAACATTCTCATAACGCAATAGAGAGCTTTCATCTGGTGTTTGAAGTGAAACAAAGTGTCATAATGCAAACACAAGTAGCTCGCAATCATGGCCAAAAGTATACAGACACCTTTACTACAGTTAAAGAAGCTGGATCTGGATCTGTATTTCTATGGGTACATACAGTTGACCCCAGAATTTTGGTGAAGATGGGTAAAGTGATATACACTATATGCTATACAGCAATCAGTCAAAACATTAAAACCACCCCTAAAATGTGCAAAGCAATGCTTATTCCATAACAAATGTACATATCACAGTCACTAATGTATTAAGTGTTGGGCTGATGGTAGTTTATTCTAGTACATGTGTTAAATGCTCCCAGGATCATACAAACAACTGTCTGTAAGTACACAGACATGGAACAGTGGCTACTTTGACAAGGTTGCGCTAATGCTAGGAGCATATTTGGCCAGCAATGTCTAACTTTGCTTTTATGGCATCAATATATGTGGACAGTTTTAAATGTTGTGTAAACAGGGGTCAGGTGAGAGTCGTCTTATTACATAAAAAAAAAAAAAATAATAATAATAATAATAATAATAATAATAATAATATAAGAAGTGGCTTGGTGGAGCAAGCGGTAATGTAAGTGCTGCAGCTGGTACAGCGGGCACCCTGGATTTGAACCTCTCTCATCATCACAGTCGGTAAAAAAAGATTTGCACTCTTTCCCCGTCTCTAGTTCTTCCACCCTCCAAAAACATGAAGAGGGTGAAATAGCTGCTCTATATTTCCCCAGGGTGTAAGTGAGTGAGCGAGTAAATATATTTCACCCTGCAATGGACTGGCACCCTGAAGGTATATTTCTGCCTTGTGTCCAGTGTTTGTGAGTGGTGCTGGACTCACAATGACCATGAAATGGGCAGGTTTAGCAGACCTGCATGTAACTAGCTTGTCCTACAGTTGGTATGTTGGAGTTAAATAGTGTGTGTTACAGTTATTTAGTCACTGTATGGGGTTGCAGAAATGAGTGCATGTATCGTTTTTACATGTGTGTGTAATCATAAGTCTGAACTACACTTCCACTTCCTTTTACTTTTTCAAGTCTTCTGCAATTCTTTGCAAAAATTGCATTAATACTTCGAAATAAATGCCCATAATTATTTTCACTCTGAATCCAACCTAGCTTATTGACATAAACAGAGGAAATTACACCAGCTTCAACCTTTGCATTTTATTGATTATAGCACAGAACATTATCCTTATTGATCTTTCATCTCCGCATGGCCCAAATATCACATTCATTTTAATTAATGGTTGTTAGCTGCGAGCAAGACTTGGCCCTCATACGCTGCTGCCTCATAATTGCTTATTATGCCATTTATGGAGTCCCAAATGTTGGATTAGCATAAATTGTGACCAGTGTGTTAATGGAAAAGAGGCTGTGGTGATTACTTCAACGCGAACACAGAAACCTTAAAAAAAAAAAACACCGGCTTTGCTTGCTTGCTTAGCTGGATCTGTCTTTCTGCGGATGCATAGAGTTGGCTCGAGATGTTTGGCAACCTTGGTGATGATGTGTAGACGTGTAGAAGTGTAGTTAAATAGTTTGATCTGTACGCTATACACTGATCAGCCAAAACATTAGAACCACCCAATAATGTGCAAAAATGTTCATATCACAGTCATAGACGCATTAAATGTTGGGCTGATGGCAGTTTATTGTAGTACGTGTGCTAAATACAGCAGATATGATCAGCATCAAGACCTGGGTGACATTAATAAAAGTCAGATTGTTGTGGCCAGACAACTGGGTTGAAGTATCTAAAAAAAAATGTGCTCACTGGCAAGTGTTGTGAGTACCCACTGACAGTGGTCCAAGGTGGGACAAGCCACAAACCACCAAGAAGTTGTTGGACAGCCAAGATTCATTGATACCAAAGGTCGTGAATTTTATGCCATCTGGTACAGACCATAGAAAGCAACTGTGGCCCAGTTTGCAGATCAGTTTAATACTAGTGATAGGGTGAATGTGTCACAATACACATTGCATGAAACCCTTCAGTGTATGGGGCTGCATAATCAAAAGCCAGTTAACGTGCCAATACTAACTGATATCCACCATTGAAAGCATCTGCAATGGGCACACAGGAGTTAGAAATGGACATCAGAGCAGTTGAAGAAGGTTGATTGGTCAAATTCATTTTTTCTATTTATTTATACATTTTCTCCCTTTTTCTGTTGATTTAGCAAGGACTATTAGTCTTCCAGTGCTGGGGATCCCGACTGCATCCAAGGAGGGTAACTTCGCCTGCCTCACGCCGCCTCTGATGCGTGCACAGTCCCTCGACCCCTTCACAAGACCGAATATCACACACAAAGAGACACGCACCGATCTTCAGGCTCCTCCACTTCTGTACAGGCGCTCGGGCTGCTAACCCGGGTCCTTGCACACCGTTTGAGGACCCCGTCCCCTTATTAGATCGTTTTTTCCCACCCTGCAGACTGGATGACCAATTGTACCTGCTAGAGGGCGCCCAGCCGACCGGTAGCAGAGCTGAGATTTAAACCGAGGAGTTCAGAATCTCAGCGCTGGTGTGCTAGGGGAATTCTATTTTCTTAAGATCATATGGACAGCCAGGCATGCGTTCATCACTTACCCATGTAAGAGATGGCACCAGGATGCACTGTAGGACAATCCACCTTGCAATGTACAGAAGTTGAAAGGACCTACTGGAAATGTCCTGGTACCAGATACTGCCAGACTTATTTAAATATCATTTCTCCAACAATTACAATTTACGATTTGCAGAAAATGGACGCATCTTGAGGTCACCAAGTACTTAAGTATGCAAATCTGTGTACAGACAGTGACTGAAAGTAAGGATTGAAACCAGGGCCTCAGGAACAATGCCACTGTGTGACACCAAGTATTTTAATTTACAACCAAACTCCACTTCCATGCCCACAAACTTTATATCTCATGAGACTTCTTAGGATAGAAAAGCACCAAGGACTACACAAAGTACCTCTAAAGAAGCTAAAACTTACACGATAATAAGCATTAAGAATTCTAGATGCATTTTGTTATAAACAATAAGGCAGCTTCATATATTAATAATATCACATACTCAGAACACTAAATCCTAATGGCCGTGTTTGATGTGAAGTTTTTAAGGCCAGTTAGTTACCGTATTTATTTGGCTTTTCTTTATATACTATGTTGATGGATGCTAGAATATGTATGAACAGCTCAGAGATGCATTACTGATTAAAACAGGCACCCACAGAGCTTGGTAAATTATTTAATGTTCCTCTTGGAAAGCTCTTGATACTGTGATGGTTAAATGGGTCTGAGCGAACGTCATTTTTGGTCGAACCCACAGTGTGTGTGATATTGCGGAAACAAACTACTTTTATGAGTTATTCATGTGGTGAAATGTTTGTTCTGATGGAAACATGGACCATAGCTCACTGTCGAGCCTGAATAAGTTAGTCATGTTAAAAATAAGCTGTTAGATGTACTGTACTGTATAACACTTACTCAAAGAGGATAAAGTCTCAAGAGCTATTCAGCCTAACGTGTACCTACCTAACTTTTCCTAACCCATAATAAGTTTAGTTCTCACTCTAGATATTAAAACTTGTTCTATATGGTAAAACTGCTCATAGACAGGACACGTTCCTCTGGAGAACAGCACATTTTTTATCTTAACTAAATCTAATCTAGATTACTCTGGGTGTGCACAAACTTTTGGCATCTGCCCATACATGCTTGTTATATGAGCTCATTACAAAGCCAATGGCTTTATTTAATGTATCGTAACCCAAAGGCCTACCCTACACCGCTTAAATTATTTCCCACCATTTTTTCTTTACCTGTGGCTCATGACACCAAACTTTACAACTGCTGATACTGACAGGAGCAGCTATCATTCTCCTGGCAAAGACAAACCAAAAATCATCGGTCAGCCTACTAGACGGTATGGTTTACTCCAGAAAACAAGGCGCTCATGTGGCGCAGTAGTAAAACACACTAGCACACCAGAGCTGACATCTCTAACTCGACGGTTCGAATCTCAGCTCTGCTACCGGCAGGCTGGGTACAATAACTGGCTTGTTCATAAGGTGTGTGACTCTCTGTACACAAAGCTGATCCACGTATGAACTCACCTCGTGCAGGTGAAAAGATGCAGTCGGTACTGCACACGTGTCGGAGGGGGCGTGTGTTAGTCACGGCTCTCCTCAATCAGGAGTTGAGGTCAGCATCAGTACAGAGGAAGCGTAATGCAATTGGGTAATTGGATACGACTAGATTGGGAGGAAAATTGGGGGAAAATGCGAAGAGAAAATGTAAAAAATGCTTCATGTTTCCCAGCTGACACTTGACACTGCACATGTTTATCTTAAGCCTGTGTTAAGCTGTTCCATTATGGAATCTTTAAAGCATCTCAGAAGTGCCTTTCTCTGCTGATGTGACTTTCGGAGGCAGTTTGTGTTGCCTAGTAGTTTCTAGACGTACTAAACTTACCTTAACAATGCCAGTTGATGTTTCATACCATTAATACTACACTACATGAGCTGTAACAACATTTTATGCTCCGTTCTCATAGGAGGTCCATCATTTCATATTATTTCAGATAATTAGATGTCACACGCTACCCACTTGAGTGAAAAACTCCCTCATGTGAAAGCATTTTGGTATGTGAGCCCACTCCTTCTTTCACGCTACATAAATAGCAACATCATATTCGCGGCCCTACACTTGTCACTACACGGAATAAACCGAATATGGGAGCTCGGTGACAAATTCTCAGCAAATACAGCCTGCTGGCAGTAAAACAGTGGTTAAGCATGCCAGTCATCTTCAGATGTCACGTCTTAATTGCTGTTTATACGGAGCGATAGCTAACCTCTATTGTCGAAGCAGACTATTCTCCTCAGCTGTGCTGATGCTTTCTTTTATCTGCCGTTTTCCAAAGAGACGAACTGTTCAGACGTACTTGATGAAGCACTTCATTACAGCCACGAATTATGCTGCAAATGTGACACTGCAGTCGCTAACAAAATGTGAACAGGTGCCAGAAATCACCTGTCTCTGATTTTGTGCTCCAAAATTATGTAAGGATTGCTCAAGCTTGTCTTAAAGCTTGTCTTACAGAATAAAAAAAGGGATAATTTAAGTTTTTAAACATTAACATTAGGTCAAAAGGACAAAAACACATGTTGTTGGGATATATATAGCCAAGAAATCACTGTTTCACATGTCTTTTATGAATAAGAATCTGCTATTTATTTATTTGCCATTTAAATTAGGTCCAGCTAGGACTGCTAGAAGATCCTACCCTCAACTATACAACTATATGAAAACTGGCAACCCATCAACTTTGGAACCAACTTTATCTTAAGGATGGACTTGTGCTATAATGGCTATTACGTAGGCATGTGGGCAGAACACACAGTTGCCCAAATAATATAATTTTAGAAGCAGGCTGTGTAGGTACCAATTTTGGTGCTGGACTGGTTCAGAGTTTTAGGGATTTGGCTTTAATCCCAATTTCCCAGTTATCTCCGGGAATGTTTTATGTTACACAAATCTAAGGGGGCTTTCTTTGGGTGTTCAGATATATTCTCTCGTCCATATACCTGAGCGCTCGACCACAAGGTGACTTTTCACTGCTTATTGAACCGCACTGATACTCCACAGTTAGCTCCTAGTGGGAAAATGTTCCCATTAATCATACATAATGTACAATGTGGGTAAAAAAGCTGTAAAAAATCTGAGCTGAACATCTGGTTAAATAATTGACAGCATCATTTATTTAAGGATAAAGTGGCATCGTGCTGAGCACAGAAGAATGGCAGAACAACATTAGCATGGCACTGCCCAATCTAGCAAATAGGCTGACAGGAGATTACAGGCTCTGCAGGATGAACCCAAAGGTATCAGAAGAGGGATTTTTGGTATCGTTGGTAGTTTTAGAAGTGCAGGAGAGGTTGGTACAGTAGATTCTGGGTTTATTCCTTCTATACCTTTCATGAAAAATCACACATGGTGGCGGCAGCATCATGCTATAAAGGTGACAGAGTGTCATGAATCCAGCCTCTTTGTGCTCCCGGAGCTCATGTATCTTGTGTATGTGCCACACCCCTGTCTCCAGGAGCACACGGTTGGGAAGGCTTTGTTTATAGGTCCAAGTTGACGCCCCTCATGATGATTGGACAAAGTTAAGGATCCACAGTTAAACCTCATTGCTTTCTTTAAAGTATTATTAGCCTTGAGTAGCCCAGCATTAAATACCATAAAACATCTGTTTAGAGATGTAAAGGAGCTAGAGAGGATCTGCTATGAAGAATGGGAAAAATTATATATGTGTCGTATTTGTGCAATTTAAAACACTGCTTGCTAATCTTATATCCCTGGCCTTTTACACGAGCAGATCCGTGCAGAGACACGAGGTTAGCCTCTCCCATCGCTCTTTAATTACAACCTTATTGAACCTGCTGCTTTTCCGAGGCCTGCGATTCCTCCATTAGAGCAATGACAAAAAAATAATCAAGGCACAGCAAAAATAAACAGGCCGACAAAAGCCATGCACCGAGCCTGCTGAATGCGTCCTGTTGTGTCGGGTTGATTGGAAATGTTACAGCAGAACCGTTTTCACTTCATTCACTTTAGTGTTTAAGCAGATACGAATGAACTACTTCTGAGGAACAGCCTTTTACCAGATCAGGAGTAAACACAGCAAAAACAAGCTGCTTGTGTTATATACATATAATTCAAGACCACATGGATGTTAACATAAATAAGACAGTAAAAAAGCTAAGAAGGTAACTAGTAAGAACAATAACAATTGTAGTTCTGACATCAATAATAATTGTTATTACAATAATTACAATTATTCTGTAACAGGCTCTAAAATACACTCGTTCCAGCATGACTGTACCCCTGTGCCACACTGAACAGCTTGGGAAAGAACTGGAACATCAACTAAGGCTTCATTAACCACCATCATACAAATAAATTTTTGTTTGAATAGGCACAAATTCCCACAGACATGTTTCATAGTCTTGTGAGACACTTTATTAAAAGTGTGGCTACTTTTAGAGGATTTAGACTGAGGATTCTTAAAGTATATAAATGAACACATTTAAAAAGAAGAAGAAATGGCTGTAAAATAAAGCATAATGTGGCTCTATAAAGTATTAAATCAAAATGATAATCCATTATCAACCCTGTTATTTTTATTTATTTTATTTGTTTATTTATTTTCTTAATTCTTATAAAGTAAAATGTAAATAACACTGGACAAATGTTTTCTGACGGCTTTTAATTTTAAACTAAATAAAAAAACCATCTCACAGGGGTACAATCACTGTTTTCTATAGGCTCTGTATTAAATCCATAAACACACACTGCTATTACAACACCAAACTGGAATATAATTACAATACAATGTAATTACATAAAAGAAAATGAAGCCAGACTCTAAATGTGTTTAAATATAGTAAAAACTTTATTGTTCCTCAGTAAAATGCTTCATTTCATTCTCTCTGTAATGTCTGCATCCATAATTCGTTAGACTAACATTTCTTTTAATGCTAATTATGCAGAGATATTTATGGGCTACACTGTGTGGAAATAAAAGCTACCTGAACACAGCATGATTATGCTTTTAACAGCAAATTGCTTCAAGTTATAAAAACTGAACTGAACTGTCTAAACAGACTCGATTGTGAAAGAAACAGAACTTTGCTTTTATTATGGCCCTTTATTTCACCTCTGTCTTGTGTGCTGTTTTTTGTATAAGCAGCTTGTTGGTCATTAATGTATTATTATTATTATTATTATTATTTTACACTGGGCTAGACGAGACGAGAGGGGTGGACACACGCAGAGATGTTATAACAAAAAGAGTTTAATGATAAAAAGACAACACAAGGTGACAAGACCGGTTTACACAAGACAAGAAACACTAACCCAAGACCTAAGCTAAGCTAATGCTAAACATGAACAATGCTAAATCCTAATGCTACCTAAATGCTAATGCTAATCTAAACACATGAAACATGAACCTAACTAAACCTAAACCCTAAGCTAACCAGCTAACACTAAACATAACAAGAACAAAGCTAAACATGAACTAGACTAACAAACCAGAACCAGACAAAACAGGGCATAAACAGAAACAGACAGAAGCTAACAGACATACAGAAGCTAATAGGAACAAACAGGGCAAATCAAATCAAAACTATAACAAGGCTAAGGCTAAGGCTAAAGCTAACAAACGAGGCTAAACAGGCAGAGCCAGAGCCAAATCCAAAAACAACGGCAAATCCAAACCAACATGGCAGAGTAACAGGCAAAAGCAAGGCAAACCAGATCAAATCAAAACAGTCTCCACCGACTGTTCCCCAGCTCTCCTCTTAAATACCCTCAGATGAGGAGCAGCTGGGGCTAATTAGCAGAGGGGACCAATCATAAAAGGGGGCGTGGCAGGAGACTGAGCATGCTCCCAGAAAGAGGGGTGTGGCACATAGGAGCACAGGAGCTCCAGCAGGAGAACACAGAGGCTGGATTCATAACAATTATTATTATTATTATTATTATTATTATTATTATATTACTATGGTTATTAATTATGAACTATGGTTAATAATAATAATAATAATTCAAAAAAAAAATTTTTTTTATTTTGATGACAACTATTTATGATTACAATAAGAAATCATTACTGTTATAAAATTAAAAATGACTACTACTTAAAAATGACTACTAATACTAATAATAATAATAATTATTATAATAATAGGCGATATGATGGATCGGTGGGTAGCACTGTCGCCTCACAGCAAGAACATGGGTTCGATTCCCGTGTGGAACAGTCCTGGTCCATTCTGTGTTCTCCCCGTGTCTGTGTGTGTTTCCTCCGGGAGCTCCGGTTTCCTCTCACAGTCCAAAGACGTGCAGTAAGGTGAATTGGAGATACAAAAATTGCCCTGTGATGGACTGGTGACTGGTCCAGGGTGTTTCCTAGGTTACGCCCAATTAATCGTACCCACTGCGACCCTGAATAGGACAAAGCCATGATAACAGAGACAATAAATGAATGAATGAATGAATAATAAGAATAATAATAACGGTGATGATAAGGATTATAATAATAACCCCTGTCTAACTGGAGTACACATGCAGTACAAAACACAATGTTCTGTTATTTAAATGAGTGTACTTGAAGAAATGTGAACACAAATTAGATCTAATAACCACAATGCATTGCAGCACAGATTTATACTTAATCAGTTCTGGCACTCACATCCTACAGTTAATGTCCCTGGAGGATCATAAAGATGAAGATGTCATTTACTACACAACACACAGACCAACACTCAATGTTTGTTCATTTCACCAAAATGG
This sequence comes from Trichomycterus rosablanca, assembly GCF_030014385.1. NCBI lineage: Eukaryota > Metazoa > Chordata > Actinopteri > Siluriformes > Trichomycteridae > Trichomycterus > Trichomycterus rosablanca. The sequence goes on from NC_086011.1 coordinate 3,557,520, forward strand.
CACGAACAATTGACATGTTTCCTCTCCGAATCCCCCCCGTCCATTCTTTTCTCAGATTAGTGATTCTGCTCGACTGATTTCTAGATCAGGACCGATCGATGGCACAGGATCTCTGTCACACTGCATTTATCTTTCTGAAATATACCATTCAGGTCACTTTAAATGACCCCGAATCCTCCAGGACCGGAATAGCTGATGAATGTTTAATACAGGACCGATGTTGATTTTATGAACTTATGTGTAAGGTCAGCATAAAATTCAGCTCTGTAGGACTTGCTAAACACGACCCAAGGTCCCGGTCATCTGCAATCATTACACTGTTATCGATTAAGAGGACAAAAATGAAGAAATCTGACAGCTTTATAGGATTGCTTCGGTGCTCTCAGCATTTATTAGAAGCCAAGGAGAAAAAGAAGAGAGAAAATCAAAAATTGGAAGAAAAGTTTAAATAGGCATTTGTGATATCCATGTGAAATGGATCGACTCCTAAGTAAATAGCATTTTTCATCAATTACATAAATAAAAGGTTTTTTTTATCTATGCAAACTCTAAAATGATTCAACTCTCACCCTTAAATCTTTAACAAGGACTTTTAATTTATAAATTAGTCACTCAAATTCTAAGTTTAAACCAGAATAAAATATAAACATAAATAGATAAATAAATAAACACTCAGCCTCAGCTCCTTCCAGCCAAATTTGTTAAACCATGCTTTTCTTGATCTTACTTTCTGTGCATGGGGTCTCAGTCAGGCTGGAACGTTCAAGGGTTTTTCCTAAACTGTTGTCACAAGGTTAAAATCATATCAGTTATGTTAAATAATTGATTTTATACACTTTTTGCAGTTGCTCTGGCTAAAACTTAGTGATTAGAAGGGGGTACACATACTTTTGGGCATTAAACAAAGTTCCAGCAGGCTGATTGATGCAATCATCTCACTACCTGTTGTAATATTCATACATAATTGCACTGAATATGTTTGTATGATTGATTTAGAATTGATTGCATCAATGAATTGATAGCAACATGCTAATTTGCTATAGGTTGAATTATGCAGATATATGACTGCAGTGGGTGGGACGTCAGAAGAAGTTGTTAGTAGAAATGGTGGAATAGTTATGTGATATGTAAATGTGCTGATATTGAATAAAGTATGTATAATAACTCGTCATCCCTCTTTAAAAACAAGAACAAAACACCTGTCACACAGATCTTTTTAAATTCACTGGACCGTCGTTCATCAAGGCAGTTGTAGCCTAGCGGTTAAGGTACTGGACTAGTAAGCAGATGTTTGCTGGGAGCAAGGTCCTTGACCCTCAATTGCTTGGGCAATATACCGTCACAGTACTGTAAGTCACTTTGAATAAAAGCTTTTGCTAAATGCCAAAAATGTGAATGTAATCAAGGCACATCCAGACACTCGCTCAGTGTCGGTTTCTGGTCTTGCAAGTTCGTCCAAGCTGCTTTGGTCATCCGTTGTCTTCAAATCTTGGGGCTTAACCCAAAAAACGAGGTTCGACCTGTTTGTATCTTCTCCTCAAATCACCGTAACACAATCTGACAATGTTAGAGCAGAGATGTTTCCCACTAACTGGCTCCTTCTGGTGGGTTTTACATGGCAGCTGGTTAAAGACATTACACCGCTGTAATAAAATGATTATTTTTTTTACTTTACTGTAGAACACACGGAATTGTGCTTGGAATTGGATTGTGTTTACATATGATGAAGACAAATAGGAAATATAAAAGCTGGATATGTTATTACATGCACTGCTGACTCGAGACAGGTTACAGAGTTCCTATGTGAAGCTCACTGTAAAATCAAATCAAATAGTTCATATTGGTAAACAAAGAAATGCATATTAGAGAAATTCTCATTTTTTTAGTTCTCTAAGACAGTTTTACTCCAGCTTCTTCCGATTTTGTGTTTTTATTATTTATTTTTTGTATTATTCAATAATTTGGACCTGTCTAGTTCACTCATTGCATTGACGTCCACGTTGACATTCCACGCAGGCCGAAGAGAACCACAGACTAACCTGTGCTCTGTTTGACACATGTGAAGCAGGCAGTGGTAGCTCTGCAGCTGAGGTAGTGGACTGGTAATCAGTAGGTCACTGGTTCAATTCCTAACACCATCAGGTGCCACTGTTGTGCCCCTACACAAGGCCTTTAACTCTCAATTGCTTGCATTGTATTTAGTTAGGCAGTTGTAGCATAGCGGTTAAGGTACTGGACTAGTAATAGAAAGGTCGCTGGTTCAAGCCCCAGCACTGCCAGGTTGCCACTGTTGGGCCCTTGTACAAGGCCCTTAACCCTTAATTGCTTAGACAGTATACTGTCACAGTACTTGTCTGGATAAAAGCATCTGATAAATGCTAAAAATGTAAATGTAGTTCCAATTGTAAGTAGATTTGAATACAAGTGATTCATTACCCAAACCTCATCTGGTCACTGGTGGTCCTAGAAGGCGCCAATTTGTACAGAGCAGCATGGCATGGCATTTGTAGCTCATAAAATAATCAATACAAGTGCATAACAGATAGGTGTACCTAATAAAGTGCTCACCTGGCATAAATAAATCAAATAAAAACATTTACATTTTCAGATTTAGCAGACACTTTTATCCAAAGCGACTTACACAATTAGCAATTGAGGGTTAAGGACATTGCTCAGGGACCCAACAGTGGCAACCTGGTGGTGGCAGGGCTTGAACTGGCAACTTTCTGTTTACTAGTCCAGTACCTTAACCACTGAGCTATCACTGACCCCCAGTGAAAAACAGGTCCCAGCAGTTTGCTTGGCTGACTTCATGGTATTTGATCATGCTTTCTTTTTGAGATTGATTACTATCACACTGGCACTACAGTTCTCAGCAGAGAATCAACTTCTCCAGCGAGTCCGATAACAATCAGTCGAGCTGTACTGACACGCTCAGCTTAATCTTTCTAATAATTAAATTCTACCCCACACGCCAGCCTGTCAATGGGGAGCCCTGAGAAGGTCCTCGTCAGAACGGAGTGGTGAACAGAACGCAGTTCATCAGGACAAATCTAAATGAAAAGACATGATCTGAGAAAAAATATGAGGAGAAATTAAACTGGAAATGTAACACACACAAAGTTCGGAGAACTGGGGCTTGAACTGGATTTCACAAGTGTGAATCCCTCCCTACTGAAGTAAACCGACCCAAGCACTCACATAATGCACCACGATGGCTTCATCAATGGGTGGCGCCCTAATGAGCTTCAGCATTGATTTATTAGTGGATATACAGCATCTGAAAGTCTTTTCTCAGGAATAATGTGACAACTCTGTCAGAGTTCTAGGGTATAGATTTTTTTTTAACAGTGAGCAGTGGACTCTCAACACTAGAGTATTTCTACAGACTGATGAGCCACACCACTGAGATTTGGAATCAAGCTGTGCCATAAATTACCTGGGCAGAACATGGTCAAGAATTCTCGATCATGGCACTGGGGCATGACTTTAATGTTCGTGGTAGTGATAAGTGATCAGCTTACAGTTGAATTCAAAAGTTTACATATGCTTGAAAAAGTATTATAGCAGTACTTGGCTTTCCTTCACTTATGCTGCTGCTGTCTTACTGGGACTAAAATATTTAATCATATACTTCTTTGTACAAGAGGAAAAAACACCAAAAAATCTGTGGCACAGCCTCCAAAACATATCGTTTTTACTTTTTAATTTTTGGTCAATATTATTACCAACAAATTACAGTTAAAACTTTGAGATATCCACTTTAACGCAGACAATAATTTTCTGCATGGCAAGATCTAAGCCCCTGGTAATGTAGCTGTGCTTCCCAAATATGATTAATTTTAATTAACACGAAAGATAGAAGCTTTCAGGGATTCCATGATGAGACAAAGTTTAAGTTTAAGGTTTGTATCTTTTATTAACCAGCACGCAATTAACCTGTGCAAGTTTGACCAAGGGAAGTCCATTTTTCTCGGTCCAGCGGAAGTTCACCTGTGAACGAAAAGCACGCTCTGCCCAGGGTTTTCCCAATCAGCTGAACTCCCAATGGACCGAGAAAAACAGTCAAACTTCCCCCAGTCAAACTTTTTTCTCCCCTTTTTCTGATGATTGGTGGTACTTAAATTTGATTTGATAATCTAAAGATATTTTCTCTTAGTAGATTGACTCTGGTCACTATGTGTTTATGACATCACAAGAGACTGAAATCTCTGTCACTTGCTTGCCAAAATGTCAGTTTTGGCTTTTCCATCATGCAACAAGTTCTCGCACCCAAGTGATTCATAGCAATAACTAGCCAGAATCTAATCTATCTCACCTATATTCCAATAACATTGCATTAAAATGTGAGTAAAGTGGAAGTCTGGGGTGTACTTACGAGCACCCAGGAGCTCGGTTATGAGCCGTCATAATGGGAACACACAGCAGTGAAAAAAGGTACTTGTCAGGTCTAAAGGAGAAGCAGGTGTGCTTTGAGCACCGGTGATAAAGGGCAGTGAAATGAAAAGTTAGACTTTAACTGCTTGTTTAGAATGACACTATACTGATTCTCCAGAATAAATGCAAACCCGCGCTAATGAGATGATTTCTGTCTACACTGAACCTTTCTGGGACAAAGTTCAAAACCTGGAGGAGCCATTTTCAACACAAACAGAACTGAAAATTGGTTTCAACAGCACCAGTCATATCTGGGTTCACACGTGTCCTGTCAATTCCATTCTATTACTAGCTGGGAGCAATTATTTGGGAACCTGGGAACCTACGGATTGTGGCTTTGGTACTCACTCAATATTAACTGGATTAAATAATGAAGAACTCTGATTACTTGGTTATTCTTTTAACTAGTTATAACTTTTAGTTTAAATGCATTTTCTGTATGTTCATTCAAGCTATTCTTCAGGCCACCTGAGGAGGATGGAGGCCCCTGCTGAGTCTGGTTCCTCTCCAGGTTTTAAGGGAGTTTTATCTGGCCACTGTTGCCCTTGGCTGCTTAACACAAGTTTTTGGTCTGTCCTGGATTATGTAAGAGGAAGGTACTGGGTTCGGATTAGTGTTTGTGCCCATTGATGGACTGGCGACTTGTCCAGGGTGGTTTATAACTTTCGCCTGATGAATTGTACCCACCGCGAGCCTGAATGGGATAAAGTGGTGGTAAAACAGACAATGAATAATAGATAGATAGATAGATAGATAGATAGATAGATAGATAGATAGATAGATAGATAGATAGATAGATAGATAGATAGATAGATAGATAGATAGATAGATAGATAGATAGATAGATAGATAGACACTTGCAACCTACAGTACCCTCAGTGATACCAAAGTATTCAAATATTAAAGCACAATGTTGCACTATTAACTATGTCAACTTGCAAGAAGTTTTTAGTTCGTTTTTTTTTTTTGCTACATACTGAAAAACGTTTTAAAAATCACATTAGCACAAATCCTCATTGCCATTTTCACCGTCCCTCCAAGGCTGTCTGCAGATATTAGCCTGTAATTCAGAGAAGACGAGCCACGCACAGCAAAGAAAAGGTATGAACATAATGATTGAAGGGCTTGTGAATGAACCGTGAATGAGCTTTTTCCTGCTGTTTTCTCCAATCTCCTGTGCACTGTTGTTTTCCTCCAGCTCCTTTATTTTGGCTGGAAAGATTGTGATGAGAGAATAGCAGCAGTCCAAACACTCACGCTGACAACAAAGACGCAGTGTTCCATTAGGAGCGGGCCTAGAGCAACACTATCATTCACAAAGCCAAGTTTATCTACAGTATATCTCAATATGATGGTGCAGGAAGAAAAGGTGAACGGATGGGAAAAAGGTGCTGAAGGTAATGGAGAGTGGTGATGGAAAAGAAAGTGGAACCGAGGTTGTATTGTTCATCGTATATAAGAGAAGCTATAAGTGTATTTTGTACAGGTTACATATTAATGGAGGTGTTTATGTCAGAATTATATAAGCAGTACTTGGAAATGTGATTTTAGTGTGATGTGAGATTCTCCTGAATTGCTCATTTTAAGAATATAGATTAATATTAGGGTCCGGTTAGTTTTACTTGCTTAATTATCAATTTAAAACAGACTTTCTCAGTATTAGCTTTAAAAAAGACTTGCGAAAGAAGTCTGCTTGAGAAAACCTTCAGTTACAGTCCCTGCTCATCAGACACTGATTTGGCCCCCGGTACCCAGTACCCAGTACAGTTGATGCCTTAAAACATGAGTGTCGGTGTTGTGTTCACAAAGTCAAACACGCTAGCACACCAGAGCTGGGATCTCGAATACATAATATCGAATCTCAGCTCTGCCATCCGGCTGGGCTGGGCGGCCACATGAACAACGATTGGCTGTTGTTCACAGGGTGGGAAAAGCCCACACATGTCGGAGGGGGCATGTGTCAGTTGCAAAGCCCCTCAGTCAGCAGTGGAGGGTTGTAGCGGTAGAGGTGAAGTGTAACGCAACCAGGGTAATTGGATACGACTAGATTAGGGGAGAAAATCGGGGGGGAAATCAGAGAAAAAAAAACATCCAAATGCTTTCAAACTTTTTGACCAAGTACCCCCACAATCGAGCCAAAACCTTTTTATCTCATAGGAATAAAGTCATAGGAATAAAGTGGATAATTACTAGCCAGTTAACTTGGCTAATGTTGGTTAAATTCATTTTCACAAGGCATTTTACCTTGGTCAGGGTGGCGCCACGTAAGAGACATGTTCACTCACCCACACATAAGGACAATTAAGACTAGCCATCTCACTTAGTGCCACGTTTTCTGCAGAAAACAGCAACTTTCTAGTCTGATCATGACTCGATAAGTATTTATATAGCATTTTAGAGGAAACTTGTGAGGTACCTACAAATCACTAGCTTTAGGGGTGTTTCAGTAAATTGAAGTAGTGTGTAAAGAAGGTAAAGCTTTACACGGGTTAGAACAAATGCAGTCTGCAAAGACATCACAAACACTGTCGGGGGGAAAGATGATGCATTATTCTGTAAGCTCCAGATCTCTCATAATCATAAATCAAGCAGGACTATAATCACAGCCTCTCCACATCTCTGTGTCTTTAGCTTGTAACATTAAATCTTGGGAAGTGATCCAGATGAGATTTATCGATGCTGTCTGTGAAATATCGGTATTTGCATGTATTATGTCTATTTATTTGTCTGGCAGGCAGTTTTACTTGAAATGGCTTACAGATACGCAGAATTCTATTTCAACCCAGGGCTGATCAGTTGATGGTTATTGTCCTTGAAGAAGGGTGTAGAACTGGCTATCTGGCAACCCTGGGACCAACATCTGCAATAATAAGAACTTGGTCACATTTTTTTGGATACATTCTTTATTGAGCATTTTCCTCCCTTTTTTGGCTAGTCATGTCCAGTTGGAGCTTATCTTGTCCTCATTGCTGCCGCGGCCCCCACCCTGAATCGTGGAGTGCCAAGGCTAAACGTGCCCCCTTTGACATGAGTGCCATCACTGAATGCTTTTTTCCACCTGCTTGGTTCAGCATCATGTGCGAAGAGCCAACTGCCCTCATGCAGGTGCTTCAACTGGTCAACATCGATGAACCCTGTTTCAGCCATTGCCCCCCACAAACACCTGGTCAGCTGATAGCAGAGCTGATATTCGAACCCGAGAGCTTGAGACCTCATCACTGCTAGGATAGAATGTTTTACTACTGCACCACCCGAGCGCCCTGGTAAACAGATTCTGATCTATTTGTTTTGGGAACAACTGACAAGAATCAAGATGCCTTTCTTCTACCGAAATAAAGAAAATGCCAATTCATGCAGCACACAGCCGACTAGACCAGAGGAGATTCAGAAATTGAAACTAATAACCCGGTACACTCTTTCATTCAGTAAACTACCATTTCCAGAAGCCAGACTCCAAACCAATTCTCGGTTTCATTAGCAAAAGAAAAAAAAGGTGAAGCCTTGAGTGAGATGGATGAAGCCTGCAATGTAGTCCAATTATCAGGCCCTCCCACATGTTGAAATAACACATTCCCACATGTTGAGGAAGCCCTAATAGGAGGTTTGGAGTTGCTGCTCACACCAAGCTCCCAGTCCTCTCAATCCATCCGCCAGTAGTGACACTGGAGCAGATGGTGCCAGTCCTTGGAGCCCAGTGCCACACATTCTGACTAATGTTCCCTCACACAAACCACGCTAATAGCTTGTTTTGTCTTTCTGAGGCCATAAAGGTGCCTACGGGGGAATTTACCGGCCTGGATTAAAACAAATAATCTATCTGTAATCTTTTCGGGCTTATAAACCAGGTGTAGAGCATCATGGTTCTTTTTTATTTACAGAGCTTAGAAAAACTGTGTGGTAACTGATGGAAACTGCTCGTAACAAGAAAGGTGAGAAATTACTCCTGTCAAAATGAAATGTATGAAATGTCAGATTTTTCCTGTTCAGCATAAGTTTTCATTCAAAAAGCAAAACTGAACAAATCTAATGTCTGTAAGAGCATGTAATCTGAGAAAATACGTAGGAATCTTACCACACTGTAAGAGGAACAACATGTAAGCCAATTAAACGCCAAATAAAAACAGATATCAGAGACTGAAACAGGGTTGTGTTCTTTATACCTGTAATTACAATAGTGCTTTTTTTTTTTTCCAATTTCTGATTATATTGCTGTATTTATAACAGCAATGTGCTTGGTATTAGCCCAGCCACGGTGATATCAGTGTTAGGATTCAAACTTAATAATTTGAGCTTTCAGAAGTGGTGGGTTAGTGTATTGGACCGCTAATTCTTTCATTTCCTTCTGGATCAATTAAGTAGGAATCAAGCAATCAATTAACCTACCTATCCACCTACATACCTATCTATCTAGATAAGTCACTTGAGTGAGCCAGTAAAGGTCAGAAGACCTCTACACTCTACACGGGACATGTTTGTCATGGCGGTTCTCGAATTTCATTAATTTTACTGGTATTTTTCTGTCTTAGAGGCCAAACATCTACAGCAATTAAAAATGATCAATTTGCTGCTGCAAAATGTTCAGTTGTGCTATGGTCTCTTAATTCCCTTGTAGCTTGTGACTTCTTAGTGCCTTTATAAATAACGGTCAGTTGCACCTATTAAAAAGGGCCTTTTAGGAAGGAACTATAAGCCAGTTAGATTTACAACCACTTATTTAAAAAAAAGGTCTTCGATAAAAACCTCCAGACTGTTTGTGTTCAGGATGTAATGTAAGTGGTTAGGCAAGGTAAGGACAGAATCATTTCTGGACATTCCAGAGAAACATCAGCCCTTATGCTTAACAAATAATCTAAACAGTTAATGTTGGATAAGGTGAAGCCACGTTCATTTGATTTGGTTGATTTTAAATTCTGAACACAAACAGTCTGAAGATTTTTATCTAAGAACTTTTTTTTGGTAAGCGAATATAATTTTACTCACAGTTCACAAGTTCCTAGTCTGGCCTTCAAAAGCACTCAGAGAGCAAAGTGGAACGATTAAAATGACAAGAATGGTAGCATTTATTTTATAAACAGCATCTTCTAGCCAGAGAAAGGTACAGACTCTTCATTATCGACTCTGGTCTGATGAAACCTTCAGAATGATTTCCTGGACTGTTTGATCTGATCGGTGCAGCTCATTAACCAGCGTAAGGAAACCAAAGATGTTCTGCAAATAAGGTCAGTCTGACTGCAGAACAATCCGGGGCGGCACAAAAGCACTGAAAGGTCAGACTGCTATTGATGTCACGGTAACTTTCTCTCCGATAGGACGACTGTAATTTGTGAACGTGTTATACGAGGATATTTATCTGCCCTGATATTTACAAGCAGCGCCCAGCTCAAAATGACAGGTGAGGATATTCCAGTCATAAATATTGAACAGGTCAATAGTTCCACGTTGTTAGCAAAGCTTACTGCTATGAGGCTGAATCCCAGGCACCTAGACTTTTTTCTTAAGGATTTTACATAGAAAAATACAAACTAACTGGCTTATTTTTATGTACATATTTGGTTGACTTGAAGTGAAGGAGAAAAAGATCATATTAGAATTTTAGGATTAAAAAAAGACACACCCTGCTAGTTCAGTATATTGTAAAAAGCTTTCGGCACACATCACAGCTTGCAGTCTTTCTATTCTTGTTTTTTCACTCACTTATCCTTGCAAAACATTTTTAGTTTTAAGCCATATTTCTTCTAGCCATCATCTAGCTTTTATATGTTTAATACCAAACTTTGACATTCCCAGGAACTGGTTATGCACTCAACACATTAACCAGTCTACAAGCTCATTCAATTTGCACTGCTGTTATTGTTGCACCGGTCATACCCACAGACTTTGCCTAATGTTAATGTCGGGGACCTACAGTATATATATATATTTTATATTTTTACGAACAAGTGTTTTACTCAATTCAGATATTTTTGCGTTGTGTTTATTTAATGTTTATTGCTGCACCAGGGGTCTGAGAGTAACGTAATTTCAATCCTCTGTATGTCTTGTACATGTTATTGCAGTATTGACAATAAAGCAGACTTTGAATTTGACTCTTTGATTCTGAAATGTGTAATGTTCACAAATGAAAAACAGTAACTCACAGCGTACAATGCCTCCTCTTTTAATAAGGCCCAAATGCTGCTAATACCGATTAAATAGTAAGAAAGCCTTAAAGAAGTAATGGATTAAGGTTTTAATTGAGCAGCTCTTTAAAGGTGTTAGTTTTGGATAGGTGTCTTATTGGACAAACATTTCCAGCCAACATCGTATGAAGCTGAGTGCCTGCATAAAGGTAAAGCAGCAGTTAGATGATATGATGGTAAGGATAATTCAAGCAACATATTATTTTATTTTAAAAAAATTTGCACATTTATGACCATTATAAATGACATTTATGTAAATCATATACAGTGTATCACAAAAGTGAGTACACCCCTCACATTTCTGCAAATATTTTATTATATCTTTTCATGGGACAACACTATAGAACTAAAACTTGGATATAACTTAGAGTAGTCAGTGTACAACTTGTATAGCAGTGTAGATTTACTGTCTTCTGAAAATAACTCAACACACAGCCATTAATGTCTAAATGGCTGGCAACATAAGTGAGCATGTCCAAATTGTGCCCAAAGTGTCAATATTTTGTGTGACCACCATTATTATCCAGCACTGCCTTAACCCTCCTGGGCATGGAATTCACCAGAGCTGCACAGGTTGCTACTGGAATCCTCTTCCACTCCTCCATGATGACATCATGGAGCTGGTGGATGTTAGACACCTTGAACTCCTCCACCTTCCACTTGAGGATGCGCCACAGGTGCTCAATTGGGTTTAGTCCATCACCTTTACCTTCACATCTTCACACCTTCACATCCTCTGAGAGTTCTTTGCCATGAGGTGCCATGTTGAATATCCAGTGGCCAGTATGAGAGAATTGTACCCAAAACACCAAATTTAACAGCCCTGCTCCCCATTTACACCTGGGACCTTGACACATGACACCAGGGAGGGACAACGACACATTTGGGCACAATTTGGACATGTTCACTGTGGGGTGTACTCACTTATGTTGCAGCTATTTAGACATTAATGGCTGTGTGTTGAGTTATTTTCAGAAGACAGTAAATCTACACTGCTATACAAGCTGTACACTGACTACTCTAAGTTATATCCAAGTTTCATGTCTTTAGTGTTGTCCCATGAAAAGATATAATGAAATATTTGCAGAAATGTGAGGGGTGTACTCACTTTTGTGATACACTGTACAGTCGTAACTTAAAACTCAATGTCAGTTAGTTTTGGGAGTGGTGTGGAGTTGTTGAAGGATGTATGGGAAACCTGTTAATGCATTCCATGGTCCAGTGGAACTGCATATATTTGATATATATTTAAAAGAGTAAAAAAATCTATAAAAAATACAATAAAACCTCAGGAAACAATCACAAGCCCAACTTGGCAAAAGTGTGCCACACTCCATAAAAAACATTGGCACAGCAGTGCAAAAGTTGTTTTGCCGCATCTTATGTGAATGCGCCTACATCGCATGCACGATGACTCTAAGGGAAACGTCGAGTTTAAGGGTACAAATTTCTCAACAAAGGGCGTCGAGTTTACAAGATTTCGAGTTTAGTGGACGTTAAGTTACAAGGTATTGCTGTAAATAAAAAATATTGGCCACTGGTCCAGCTTTCTTTCATACATTAAAAAGCTCATTTTCTGTAGTTCAAGTTCAATTCTAAAGGCTACCTGATATTGACTCCTGTCTGCAGGTCAGGCATGGCTAGTGAACATTTCTTATGAGTAAAGCATCCTCTCGCTACCAATAATGACCTTTCAGTGGCAGTTCCCAAGAAGTAGGAGCACCTTAAAGCGCTTGATTATAGAACTGTGCTGTAAGACGTGTTGCAAACCAATTGACTGATTACAAAAGCCCCCGGCACCGCACTGCATCATTAACCAAAAGAGGTGCATTAGTTCTCACTTAGCTGGGTTTGTCACATCAACAGCAGAGAAGACTTTTCTGAGTCACGGTTGCTAAGCACCTCGGATGTGGGTGAGTTTCTAAGCATCCCGGGCAAGGTCGAGGAAATGAAAGAAGGTTCAGATTAGAGTTAATGGTCATAATTAGGCAATTCTAGTAAACTGGAAAAATTAAGCAAATGTAACAAATATACAGTTTAGAAAGAACGGTTGGCATTTTGAATAATCACAGAAGTGTCAAATGGGGTTCGGATTCTGGCTTGGTCCTGCACTTCATTCTAAACTAAGTAGATTATCTGTGTAATAGAGATACAGCTGCAATTTTACTGGCAACATCCACAGCCAATTTTTACATCAAATTATTAAGGAGTCAATTTCTTGCCACTGAAGTCTGACCAAAAATGCTCAGTTACTTAATAATTATTACAAGGGTACTTAATTACTAGCATGAACATCACAGTTATAACAGTTGGTAACAAACATTTATGTTGTACTTACTTGTAGCAGAAGAACGTTTGCTCTAGCATGGAGAGTTTATTAGACGCAGATGGTAAAACACATCCCCTCCCCTCTACCCAAACTCACAGTTAAACCCTAAAACCAAGCCTTCCCCAAACACAAACACGAACTAACTAGACACACATATCCCATAATCCTCAAAAAACTACACAGCATCAAGAATCTACAACAAGAGGCTTCCACAATGCCCTGCAATACACACAGTGCAGGAAGTGATGCCCTATCGCAGGTTTTTCGAACGTTTTTTCAAGTGACCAACATCATGTATATAATTTTTTAGGAGACCGGGACAACACAATCAATGCATCTTACTCTCTCTGCTCTGCTCTGTACAATCTGGTCCTTCTGTGGTTTACAAGATGTAACATAAAACCTCCACAGGGGGGCGAACATGTACAAGTTTATTTCTTGTTTTCTGTGCTGTTAAAATTCATGTATTTAATTATTATCTTTTTTTTTTTTTTAATGGTGACCCTTAGGTGGGTTTGAAAAATCCTGCCCTATCGCACTGCAGCAGTTGCTAAACAGTCACACAGTCCAACCGGTCAGTACAGCACTGCAGTCACTACAGTATAACAACAAGACTTATACTCAAATAACTCAGGTTCTAATGGGACATGACTATTAGGCTAATAATAAAACATGACTTAATTAAAGATACAGTATGTTGTTGATGCCACTGAATGTCACCAGTTAATTATAAATGTTCATAACATAAACTTCAAATGGAAATGTATTTTAAGTGGGTTGCGATAAACTCAAGCTTTGTTTGATCTGAGCTTTTCTAACATGCACCTGCTGTAATTTGCATGTTCACAACTTCCAGCTTTAAAGTGAGGAATTCTTGTTCCCTTTTTTAACAACAACCCCCCAACCCCCCCCCCCCCCCTCCCCCGCAACAAGCGATATGCAAATAAAGGACATGAAAGCAGAGGTTAGATTATCTTTTCCAAAAGATGCATCAAAAGCAGGCGCGATTTAAAAACCCATCATCGTCCTGATGCTTGTGATGGGTAATCCTTCACTGCTGTTGACCCCTTAAAACATTGATAGCATCTAAACTTTGTTATTCTGTTAAAACTGAAAATGTCAAGCACTGTGCATATCTGTTTTCCAACTTGGATAAATGTTAGAGTTCAGTTGCGGCCAATGGTAAATCATGCGAGTAAGCTCATTTATACTTTGGCGGATCCCAATCATGATACCCTTATGCTTAACAGCTTATAATGAACTTGTTATAATTATGTTTCTAACTTTTGTGTTTGTTGCAGGCATTAAAGTTTAGGGCATTTGTCCTGTGACCACTGATGAAGGTCTAGAAGATGACCGACTCAAACAGCAGCAATAGATGAGCGATCGTCTCTGACTTTACATCTACAAGGTGGACCAACTAGGTAGGAGTGTCTAATAGAGTGGACAGTGAGTGGACACACTATTTAAAAACTCCAGCAGCGCTGCTGTGTCTGAACCACTCATACCAGCACAACACACACTAACACACCACCACCATGTCAGTGTCACTGCAGCGCTGAGAATGATCCACCACCTAAATAATACCTGCTCTGTGGTGGTCCTGTGGGGGTCCTGACCATTGAAGAACAGGGTGAAAACAGGCTAAAAAAAAGTATGTAGAGAAACAGATGGACTTCAGTCAGTAATTGTAGAACTACAAAGTGCTTCTATATGGTAAGTGGAGCTGATAAAATGGACAGTGAGTGTAGAAACAAGATGGTGGTTTTAATGTTATGGATGATTGGTGTATACTGTCACAGTACTGTAAGTCACTTTGGATAAAAGCATCTGCTAAATGCCGAAAATGTAAAACTCAAAATGTGTTTATAATTACAAAATATAGCCAAACATTAATTAATATGCATTTAGTGGATATCTGTTAAAAATGATGCTATATGGGTAAAGAGATACCAAGTAGGTAGGTACTTCAGCTATGTGTATACACCTGTTAGCATTGAATGTTCCTGAACCTTCATCCATTAAGTGTGTGTCATAAAAAGCACATCCTTACATCAGCCCTAGAGTCAGTTACAACAGAACGTGATCATACGGACCCCCAACTGAGTTATTTGTGCCATCAAGCCATCCATCCAAGTCCAATCATATCGAACAGACCCCCCCCCCCCCCCCCCCCCCCCTCCCTTTCCCAAAAGATCCAGCAGACGTCCACGAGTACAGAACAGTAAAGTGACTCTGATTGCTATCTGGACTGAAAGAGGAATCAATAGAAAGTGATGGGGGTGCTGATTAGAGCCGAAAGGTCTTCTGAAGTCTTTGTAGGTCTGCCGTTGAATTACCGCCGCTTGTGCTAATCATTACTCCTAATTACTTATGCTTACTGTTAGAGGTTTACTGTTGGTTTTCTGGTAATCTGATTTTAAATATAAACATATAGCAAAACTTGAATGGTGGAATGTTCATAATTAGTGTTGCCATTTAAATTGTATGGATGTGATGCAGGTTTGGCATTTCAGTGACTTCTGTAACCACAATTACAAACAATCCTCAAACTATGTGTTATTTTACATAGAACATATTGTTTTTAATATATTTATCTGCTATTTAGAGATTTAAAGATTGGCTTTATCTTTTGCCACCCCTGGCTTTTTTACTTGCTTTTAAGTCTAGAAAGCTGCTATGACACTGCAAAAACACAATATAAATACAATTTTACTCCATAATAGAAGCTTCCTGAAAACAAAAGCATTTCTTTATTTGTTTGTTTGTTTGTTTTATATGCCTAGGTTTCAAGTTTATGACCCAATTATTCTGTAATCCTTCTCAGGCTATGAATGTCCTCCAGAGTGGAGTAACAATTGCATCTGTGATGCAACACTCAGCAACCTTAGCATTACTGGCCGATCATTGCCGGTAACTAGTCAGGAATATAAATGGCTGTTGCTAAATATAGGTTGATAATAATGGATAATGTCAATATTGTGGTGAAGATGCTGTAAATTCGATTACTGTCGACCTTAAAGTTGACGTAATTAGATTCCGTCTTGCTTCTGCCTCTCTGGGTGGGGCAGGTGTGTTGTTTTTGACAGAATGAATGAAAGTCCATGTGTGAATGCAGGAGCGGGCAGACCTCGAGCTTCAGGCTGTTGATACGAGCAGACAAAGAAAGTCTGTTGGACATTGTGAGGTTCTTCTAATGCCTCGAGCATTATATCTCTGATAAACTGCTTGACTCATGACATTTTCTTTTACCGTGAATAAGAGACAGCAGGAGCTGAGTGGGCTGGTGCAGAGCATTAGCAAACATCTACTCAGCACCACTGAGACCTGTGACTTTAGAGTCGGGTTTGGCAGAAATACAACTTTAAACAGAAACACCAGAAACATCTGTTCATGGGTCGAAAAAGCCCAAGCTAAAGAAAATGCAATATTTTAGTAAACTTTGACTGAAACTCTGCCAGCTGTGTGGGTTGTACTATGTCAAATTATTGCACCACCCATGCTTCTGCTAGTGCTTATTCACTATGTAGTGTCAGCTAAAGGAAGCACCAGAATCTTAAATTACATCATTAAGTTTCTATAAATGTATTAAAAGGGGCGATCCGCTTATCCAGTTAGGGTCACGGGGTGGGAGGGGGGGGGGGGGGGGGGGCGGGGGCTGGAGCCTATCCCAGCTTTTCATTGGGCGCAAGGCACACAGTAACACCCCGGACGGGACGCCAGTCTATCGCAGGGCAGACACACACACATCCATTCACTTATAGGGCAATTCAGTGTCTCCAATTTACCTGACTGCATGTTTTTGGATAGTGGGAAAAAACCAGAGCCCCCGGAGGAAACCCACGCAGACACGGGGAGAACATGCAAACTCCACACAGAAAGGACCCGGACCGCCCCGCCTGGGGATCAAACCCAGGACCTTCTTGCTGTGAGGCAACAGTGCTACCCACTAAGCCACCATGCCGCCCCAACCTATACATGTGGAGTCAAATTTCATTTGAAAAAGTCTGACAAATTCTGAGTTGTACGAGTAGAGAGGTGGACAAATGGTGGGGTTCTACTGTATTAACAAAATAAAAAAATAAAAAAGTCATGGTTATTTATAAAGTGTCTTCAAAGACATTGAGTGCTGTCCAAGGTGCTGTACAGTAAAATCAGAACAATGATAAAACAAATAATTGACATAAAATAGTAATAAAATACATATAGCACATTAAATATATATTTAAAAAGCCATGCTAAAACCCCAAAACCTGTAAAAATAGGTAGTTATTTAAGTTTAATTTAAAACTATCAGTTGTGTGGGACGTCTTAATAAAAAGTGGCAAGCTGCAATTAAACCTCAAACTAAGATGATTATGTTTTTCTGTTGGTTGGTTGAGAATTAAAGATACATTCAACAACCAAGACACACAGTATGGTTGAAAAAACGAATTGGCGAGACAGGAGACATTTAAGAACCTTTAAGGTTCCACTGTATTATTTATTTATTTATTTATTTATTAGGATTTTAACATCATGTTTTACACTTTGGTTACATTCATGACAGGACAGGTAGTTACTGCTTACACAAGATTTTTGGGAGGAAACCGGATCTCCCGGAGAAAACCCACACAGACACGGGAAGAACATGCAAACTCCAAAAAGAAGGGACCCGGACCGCTCCACCTGATAATCGGTGCCCTTCCACTGTATTAACACTCAGTAGTTTACCAAGCACGTGTTGATGTGACCGGATCAGGGTTCGATGTACTTCTGGTGAACATATGAGGTTGATCAGAGCTAAAGCTGGGTGCACATTTAGGCTTGTTTATATCGTTTAGAGACCGTGTTTGCTCTGTGCATGCATTCACTTGACTCTGGGAAAAAGTGGTCCACAAACACTGGCCTGTCAGAGGCAGTTACCATGGCAACAGTGTGTATAGCCCAGGAGGTCTCAATGCACGATGGTTTCTGCGCCCTGCAACGCGGAAAACACACAAACACAAAAGCAAGCATTGTATCTCAGTGAGCCGTCTGTGTACGTGAGAGTGATGTACAGCGATATTCTAATATTCAGACAGCAAGACCCCGTTTTTGGAAAATCTTTCACAATCTTAATAGGGAGCTAGTCAGGGTAGGCACATTCTAAGGGGGGGGTGGTGCTGGAGCCTATCCCAGCTTTTCAATGGGTGCAAGGCACACAGTAACACCCTGGACGGGGTGCCAGTCCATCGCAGGGTAGACACACATATACACACACACCCATTCACCTACAGGGCAATTCAGTGTCTCCAATTAACCTGACTGCATGTTTTTGGACTGTGGGAGAAAACCGGAGCACCCAGAGGAAACCCATGCAGACACGGGGAGAACATGCAAACTCCACACAGAAAGAACCCAGATCGCCCCACCTGAGGATCGAACCCAGGACCTTCTTGTCCACCGAGCCACCGTGCCACCCTGTCTGAATGAAATTAACAAATAAGGACTTCTCTTTTAGTCTTCCTAGAATGGGTGTCATAATCCGAGAAAGTAGAATGAGTCACTTTTCATAAGAAGCCCAAACCTAACATAAGAAGAATTATGATTATGACTAATGTAATAAGAAAAGAAACTCTGCAGCTATGAAGCCGGTGGTGTGATTAAATCCTACCTCATGATGAATTCAATGTGGCTAACATGGGAATTCAAATCCACCATCCAAGATACACTTGCTATTTACAGTTGAAGTTGAAAGATTAAACACACACTGAGCTCTTTGAGCATTACAACCCAGCATGTTCCTTTGGTTCACAAGGTGCAGGGTTTCAGCGAGTTCTGTAAATGCAAACAGCAGGGGGAGGATCGTTCTCGTACCTGACCCCACTAATAAAAAATAAACTTCCCAGCTCTGTTTGGGATCCTTTGAAAGCTGATGTACACAACAGACGGAGACAATTGCAGTATCATGCTGTTAGGGAGGTTGGCAGTAGAACGATTTTCAGCAGGCCAGTTACTTTATAGACTTACACCCTCGTTCAGACAGAAGCATGTCCAGCGGCTTGGCTATTCTAGTGACTGGACCTCCTCCTGGTGACAATACATCTTCTCTGGCAGAAGAAGCCCCGACTCAGCGGAGGCCGACCCCATCTCAGATGTGCTGCAGTGTTTACCAGCTGCCTGATGAGCTTCAAATTACTGGCTGGATCAGTTGGTGACAAAGAAGAGTTTGACAAGAGTATCAGCCCTAAAATAAAGTCGCCCGGGCTCAATCACACAGAAGAAGTGCACTCTGGTTAGGTATACCGAAAGGTCACTGGTCAAAGCCCTACCACTGCCAGGTTGACACCGTTGGGCCCTTGGGCAAGGCCCTTAACCTTCAATTGCTTAGACAGAATATTGTCACAATACTGTAAGTCGCTTTGTATAAAAGCATCCACTAAAATGCCAAAAAAGTAAATGTAAAGTTGTGGGAGTTGTAGCCTAGTGTTTAGGGTACTGGACTAGTAATCAAAATGTTGCTGGCTCAAGACCCACCACTGCCAGGTTGCCGCTGTTGGGCCCTTAAGCAAGGCCTTTAACCCTCAGGCCTTAGACAGTATGCTGTTACAATACTGTAAGTCACTTTGCATAAAAACATCCACTAAAATGCCAAAAATGTAAATGTAAAGTTGTGGGAATTGTAGCATAGCAGTTAATGTACTGGACTAGTAATCAAAAGGTTGCTGGCTCAAGACCCACCACTGCCAGTTTGTCACTGTTGGGCCCTTGAGCAAGGCCCTTAACCCTCAATTGCTTGGACAATATACTGTCACAGTTCTGTAAGTCGCTTTGCATAAAAGCATCCACTAAAATGCCAAAAATGTACAAGTAAAGTTGTAGCAGTTGTAGCCTTATGGTTAAGGTACTGGACTAGTAATCAAAAGGTTGCTGGCTTTAGACCCACCACTGCCAGTTCGTCACTGTTGGGCCCTTGAGCAAGGCCCTTAACCCTCAATTGCTGACAGATTGTCACGATAGTGTATGTCACTTTGTATATAAGTGTCTGCTAAATGCTCAAAATGTAAACGTAGTGGTGGCTGTGTGATTAAGGGACCGGACTATT
This sequence comes from Trichomycterus rosablanca, assembly GCF_030014385.1. NCBI lineage: Eukaryota > Metazoa > Chordata > Actinopteri > Siluriformes > Trichomycteridae > Trichomycterus > Trichomycterus rosablanca. Next base: position 3,577,531 of record NC_086011.1, read on the forward strand.
GATCAGAAAGATGTGTTTTCTAGCCCCGCCCTAATCAAGCTACCATGGCTGGGCTTTTGAGCACCATCTATTGCTTTGATATAAATGTGTCTCAATGTTGTCTCTTTAAAAAAAGCAATTATAAATGTCTAAGCACGTCTTAAATCCCTTCAGAGGTACAAGACCGGCTTGTCATGAACCACCGAGTGCTCAGGACTCAAAGTAAGCAGGCATCAAAGTTTTTTTTCTGTACTAATACCCATGGAGCAGGATGTGAAAAGGTCCTGGGTTTGATTCCCAGGTAGAGTGTTCCGAGTCCTTTTTGTGGGTTTCCTCCAGGAGCTCCAGGCTAATTAGAGCTACTAAACATGAAAGTTCTTTTTATTACTATTTCCACATTTTGAACAGAAACATTGATTTCTCAGGGCTGAACCTGAACGTCCCTGCTCACTCTCCCTTTGTTTTAATTTGCCCACTCACTGGTGTCATTAAAAATGAATGGGCACAAGTAATTAGGAAACGTTTTGCAGTGTGAACTTTAAGTGACTTTCCAGCTAGTTAAAGAGCCTCAATCTTTCTCTGGAAATAAGGCGCACCAGGGATAGCCCAAAGTGAAGGAGGAGGAGAAGAAGCGTGAGTCATGCAATGCACGACACGCCTGTGGAGGAGGAAAAACCAGCGTGAGGACTGACGCAACAGAGAACCCCACACAGCAGTGGGAGGAATTCCTCTATAGTGAGCTGCTCGCTGTGGGATATTATACTGACCTTTCATGTGTGGGAAAAACAGTCGTGACCACCGGTGCAGGTACACCGGTAAATAAAATACACACTGGCAGAAGGTTATTTTACATTTAAAGTTCTGTAAGAATAATTCTATTTGTTATTTTTTATTTATTTATAATCATCATGGTAAAGGAAACTGTACTCACTGACACCTTGGCTTTCTGTCTTTGCAGTATCTATATAGAACCCACAGACCCACACTTCTGAGGGTTATAATTCTTTGTCTTCTTTTGTTAATTGCCTTTTTTCTATTTATTTATGCATTTTCTTCCATTTTCTTCCAATTTAGTGTGGTCACTTTGTCTTCCGCTGCTGGGGGATCCCTGAATGCAGTCGAGGTGGGTATATTTGCTGCTCACGCCTACTCCGACCAGCGTGCAGCCCTTTGCGGAACCCTTTTCATGCACTCTGCACAGGCGCCTCTCTATCTGCTAATCAGGGTCCTTACACAGCGTTTGAAGACCACACCCACATAGTCCGTTCATCCCGCCCTAGCAGAAACGTGTCTGCTGCAGGCACTGCCGATTTCTGTGCTGGTTTAATTCAGAAATTCAAACTATTGTTGCATTTCAGGTTAAAATTTCATATTATTAAAATTTTTTAACCTTACTTTTGTTCCTTTGTACCATTCCAGATTATTCACTGGACTTGAACTGTGTAAATGTCATTAATATCCGTAAGTATTGACCAGTAGTGTCAATAAACCTTGCTTTCGTATTTTGAATTGGTATTTTGCTGCATAACCCAATTATAACCCAGCTTCAGCTCACGGACAGATGACTTTATAAAATATATTATTCTTCCATTAAGAGCAAGTCAGCCTGAGAGCAAAGCAGCCCTGTGCTATTGCAATCTCATGCCATATTAACTGCTAGTATAGTGTTCTCATTATAAAATGCTGTACATGTTATTTCCGTAGATGTAATGACACCATTGTCGTCTAAAAAGTTGTCTGTTCTGTTCTGTTGTCTGTCAATTTTCCTAAAAGGTTTGAAAATCATTTATGTGCTTTTTTTTTCAAATATCTTTTTTGCAAAAAGTACCTTTTTTGTTTCTCTTCGTTAGCCTTCAGTACATGCAATGTTTTATCTAGTCCCTTAGACGTGTGGATTTCACAGACCTTTGCTTGGGTTATTAATTCTTGGATGAGCTGTTAATAAGCACTTAAAGACATTCTAGCACGCTGACCATATTTCAGTAGCTTCAGCACTTTTCCAAGTGTCCTCCATTCAAAAAAGAGAAAAGAGAGAAAAAGTAAATAAATGAAGTAGATTAACTGAGATACAAACTCAGAAAGAAAATGTGTGTGAGCTGAACTTAAAGGGTTTTAGTTAAAGGATTTTTTTCAGCACTTAGACTAGGGATAATTTTGTGTTGGAGTATTTATTAGTGTCTTCCTTTGCTTGAGTACGCCATTTTCGGCGTCTCCTTTGTTTGCCGTTTCCCGCCTTTTTTACTACCACCTTTTCAAGTGCTTTTCCCACCTGTTTGTACAAGTCCCCAGTAGAGCAGTGGTAAAGCACCCAACAGTAAAAGCACCCAAACACAGTCTCCATACCTTATTTCCTTTGTTATATCAGTTCACTTTCACGGTTTACCGTAAAATGAAATAAACCAGGAGCTCTGCTCTTGGGTCCAACCCCCCCCCCAATCCCGTAACATACATAATGACCTGAAATCATTCAGTGCAACAAACATGCAAAAGCGCCGCTTCATGGTCATCAGATATTCCAGCTTATCAAAGTGAGAAAGTAAAATGTGCAGGTGCAGAACAGCCTAACGAGAGGCGGCATTGATTTGTACAGCCCACACAGGCGTCTGGATGTGGTTTAATGCCTGACAGAGGCCAGACACGGTGCAGCACAAAAGCACAGCTTCCCATAATAGATGCAGCAGAACGAAGCATTAGCAATTCAGAAAGTAATTAAATGTGCTTGCATGGAAAGAACAACAACAGGCAGATCTACGGTTTCTGAGCTCTTTTGCATAGACGCTGGACTCGTTTTCAAAAGCCATCGAGGCCTCTGCCAGCCGACGTGACACTGAGAAAGCCACCCCAGCGATATAGTTCTGAACGCTACTGGATCCAGCAGATGTGAATGTCTTGTAGGAAAATGACTTTGGCTTCTTCTGAGAACATTCAGCTGGAGCTACGGACACTAATACACATCCTTTCCCCACTGGTTTCTCTTTAAGTACTCATTACAATGACAAATCCTGCAGCAGGACTGTAATTATGAATCCCTGCCAAAGTAATTCCACATACGATTCAGCCAGCTGCCAAAATAGACCAAACTAAGGCTGGTGAAGCAAATAGAATCAACAATTATGTTGGAACATGATTTCATAATGAATTACACTCATTTCAAAAGTCCTTCTGAATACACAGGACTTTTTTGTTGTGTTAGAATGCTCCAGCTTCTTATTATGCTCTGTGATCCTGTGCTACCAACAGATTGATCCAAATATAACACAACATTTGAGTTGCCCAATTCAATTGCAATTGTTCCGAGTCTTAGATATTGTGTTAGCTTTAAGTTACAGGTATAACTTGCCAGAGATATTCAATGACGAGTTCTTTAGATGTTTTTTAGAATATTTTGCGACTTCATGGGTGGATTGCCTCTTAGAAATAACAATAAAAATCACAACCGACGCCCAGGCTTCTCCCAACACTTTGAAGCATGACTGTGGGAATTTCTGCCCATTCAGTCAAAAAATGACAGCATAGGCGCCCAGGTGGCGCAGTGGGATATTTCAGCACACCAGCACTGAGATTCTGAACACCCCGGTTCGTATCTCAGCTCTCTGCTCCTGGTCAGCTGGGCGCCATCTACCACAGACAAAATTGGCCACCGAGTCTGCTGGGTGGGAAAAGGTCGGACTAAGTGGACAGGGTCTTCAAACTCTATGCAAGGACCCTGGTTAGCAGCCCGAGGTGCCTGTGCAGAAGTGGCGGAGCCTCATGTGTGAATCCCCCGAAGCACGGGCAAAAAAGAAGGGGTCGAGGTACTGCGCACTTGTCGGAGGGGGCATGAGCAGGCAAATATACTCTCCTCAAACGTAATCGGGATCTCCAGCAGCAGGAGAGTAATTGGCTACACTAAATTAGGTAGAAAATGCATAAATAAATTAACTACATGCAAAATAATAAACTTTTTTGCAATTTGGGATACCCAGCATTGACAAAAATCTATTTTTTTGTAGGTCAAAGTACAACAATTTCCTAGCCTGGACGCTGTCGTTGCAAATTTTGCTGATGTAACTGCTGCAAATCTTGTTAAAATTAGTGGAATTTGACCCAAAACCTGGTGAGACTCTGCCTCATATCTATATAACAGGTTGAGGGTAATATAAACAAGTTTTTTTTATATCTGTAATTTTTTTTGTGTACTTCTAAGTAGCTCTTTCATTGAATAAACGTTTGGAGTTGAGCCTATATTTAACCGTCGGGTGAAAAAGGAGGGCTTCCTTCTGCAGAGTGCTGTAGTCGCCCTAAATGCCGAGACAGATTGAAAGCTTAACCTCTTTATATCTGGAAGCAAGGCTACAATAAAAAAAGATCAAATGATGACCTCCTTCCACTGTTTCAGCAGAAACACAACTGGCTACGCCGCTCACTATTTATCTGGAAGGTCAGGACGTTCTTAAAATCCTGCTTATTTTGGGGAAGTCTCTTGACGATAACCCCCCACCTCAGCAGTTCTGTCAGGATATTTAATAGCTACTGTTAAAAGTAAAAGCAGAACTTTTTAGCCCGGGGGGATTTTAAGAAAAGGGGGATATTTGTACAGCTTAGCCGTAGAAAATTTCTCTTAAACATGCATGGTTAAGAATAATGGGAACATAAACAGGTGTAAATTGGGTGCCTGGCTGCAGTAACATTAAGTATGTGAGGAAAAAAATACAATGAATAGAATAACCAATAAAAGGTTGTTCTCAGGAGACTGGCGATTCTTATTTATGCTTCCTGTACGTATATGGCCAAAAGTAAACAGGCAGCATTATACAAAACGCTTTTTATGGGTCCTTGAGCAAAGCCCTTAACCCTGTCTGCTCCAGGAATGCTGTACACTGGCTGACCCTGAGCTCTGACCCCAGCTTTCAAACAAGCTGGGATAAGCAGAAAAATAATTTCATTGTACTGTACTGTACTTGTGTATATGTATTTATACAACAGTTAGTTCCGACCTTACAATCTGATTGGTTGAGAAGCGTTCTAACCGTGCTGATATTCGTGATAACAGCACGGCCTTTTCACACCACAACTGACGCTGATGCGTTTCCAGTAACGACAAGCTTCATGCACACAAACGCGCACGCACGCAACACAGACTTTTTTCCCGATCGCATTTTAAATCCGTTATCTGATATACAATCTAGCGCACTGTGTAGGGAACATAAATCAATTGTCTAATATATTGCTTAGTGCACTATGTAGTGAACATGAATGCATTATCTGATATACAATCTAGTGCACTGTGTAGGGAACATAACCAATTGTCTAATTCATTATCTAGTGCACTATGTAGGGAACATAAATCCGTGATCTGAAACACAATCTAGTGCACTATGTAGGGAACATTAATGTGTTTGTAACGCGAACAGTTAGCTTAATAGCCCAGTTAAACGCAGCTCCTAAAAGTTCTGTTATCACCCATATCCTTTGGTGTGTGCAAGAGGTTTTTTATTTCTTTTTTTTCCCTTCGGAGGTTCTTGCCTTCTTCTTCTTGTTCTTCTTACCTCCCTGAAATGAGTTTTTGCAACTTCGGATGTCTGCTCTGTAGTGTTAAACTATATGCCTTTTTTAGCCTACTGTGTTAAGGCATAGCAGCAACTCATTCGTTGTGGAACTACTTTTTGGAGGAAGGTATTGTCAATATTAAAGCATATTTAATATGAAATTCAGGGCTTCTTTGATTTATTTTCTTTCTTTATTTTGTAAAAACTGTTGTATAAAAGGGAGTGTGTTATCGCGAATAACATCACGGCTTTAATGATTCGCTATAACACCGTCCCTCTCGTGTTCTATTGCTTAAATATGACAAATACAAACCTTCCTCTATTCTTTTTCATAGTTGCAGAAGTCATTGAAATTCCGAAAGTGTCATGAGGAACACGTTTATTGAAGTGTGTGTAAACTTCTGAAGCTAAATGAATAACAGAGAGTGAAAGCGTGGAGTCACAAGAGCACAAAACCACACGGCTGTTTAAAATGCATGAACGAGAACCTCCCCATGACGCACTTGTAGTTCAGATTCCAGATGGGCATTCAGTCTCTGGAGGATGAACTGTGCTGCTCTTGCGCTCTGGTTTGTTTCGACTGTGCTTTTCTACACCCTAATGACTTCTCTCTTTTTTTTGTACCTCAATTTAATTTCAGGCCTGAATGAAAAGCAATGACTTTCTAACCAGCATCAGTGTCTCCTTAGTCATAAAGCAATGCAATATGTATTTAACAAGGTATCTGCCAGGGTATAAAAAATAGAATACAAATAAGATGAAGGACTTTAAATCCAGAGGCAGCTGAAGTGCTGAACTATATTCATTAACCCGAAGTACACGCATATCACTGTGGTACAAAAAGATCTATCTTATTTATCACAAACATTACCAGGTTTTAAAGGCTGTGGGTCATGTATCATGACATTTCATTGCTGTTAACATTTTGTAAATGGAAGTTCGTGCTGTAATAGACTAACTCCAGGTTTCCACTTGGTGATTTTAGTACTTAACAAATCATTAATTCGGAGCTGTTCATTCTTTAAAAAAGAACATGATGTGAAATGATATTTTCTCCACCTGTTAGCGCCTGTGGTAGCTGTTATGTTGTTGTAAAATGGATCAGATTGTGTTTATTGGTAAATTGATGTGAGCAATTATGTTGGTATTTTAGATGATGGCTTGAATAAACAACACTATTCCATTTAGCAAGTCACAGTGATCCACATATTACATTTGAGTAATTATCTGGCTGCCCTTCTTTTCCAACTGGTAGATTTTAGACCTGCTTATTAGATTTGATCCTATATTTTTGACACGAATTTCGTTGGCTTTCATTGTCCACAGCTAAACTGGCCAGCCAAGATCAAGACCACCAAACCTTCTGACAACCAGAAACGTTTATTTATTTATTTATTTGATTTTCTAATTGTCTAGTCCCAAATTTTAACAAAAACACATCCTCTGGGCACCCAGGTGGCACAGCGGGGTATTCCACAACCACACCAGCTCTGAGATTCTGAACTCCTCGGTTTGAATCTTAGCTCTGCTACCGGTGGGCTGGGCGCCATCTAGCGGTCACAAGTGTCTGCAGCAGACAAAATTGGCCACCGAGTATGCTGGGTGGGAAAACACAGGACTAATAAGTGGGTGGGGTCTTCAGACGCTGTACAAGGATCCTGGTTAGCAGACTGAGGTGCCTGAGCAGAAGTGTGCGAATCTATTGAGGCACGGGTGAAAAAGAAGGGGTTGAGGGACTGCGCACGTGTTGGAAGGGGCGTGGAGAAGGCGAGTATACCCTCCTCGAATGCCGTTGGGATCCCCAGCAGCAGAAGACTAATTGGCTACACTAAATCCAAAGAAAAAGGCAGAAAATGCATAAATAAATAGAAAAAAAACCACATCCTTTGAGTCTGCAATGTCACAGGAATAAGAAGGTGCTAGTACATAATATATAACCAGTAGTACATAAACAACCTTCCTCAGCTCTGATTTCAGCCACATTGTTACTAACAGGTGTATATTAATATCATATTGTATATAAAAAGTAAATATGCTTCTATCTTTGTGGAAACACTTTGTGGAAACACTTCCCTGTTCCAGCATGACTTTGCCCCTGTGAACAAATCTAGATCCATAAAGACTTGCTTAGACAATTGATGGAACTCCAATGGCCGGCACCTTACATCAAAATCCTTACTTCAACCCCAGTGAGCCTGGCTTTTTCATCCACCACCACCAAAGTCTTACTGAAAGCCTTCTCACAAGAATGGAGGCTGTTATTGCTGTATAACTCAATATTAATGGCTGTGCTTTTGGTATGGGATTTCCAACAAGCTTAAGGTCATGTGTCCACATACTTTCGGCCAAATGTCTTTACATGGGATGTTGGCAAATATGTGCAAAGTGTCATTATTCTTTAAATACAGAGTTTAAAATATATAGAGATTAAAAATGTCCATTAGCGCATTGGTCACCAAGTCAGCGTGCTTGAACTCAGGAATTCAGAATGAATGCTGGGCCTGAGGGGCCCTGACTTTCTGTAGCACATATCTGAAGATAGCAGAGGTCATGTGTAATGCATCAGTCTTAGAAGATTACTTTTTTCTCGAGTGGCTCAGCTCTGATGCCTCTGTGCTTCCCAATCTCCCTAGTCCATTTTATCTGGGCTCTACGTACCCCTATATGAAGCTTAGAAAATCCCCGGTCATTTTTGGAAATATTCCCCTAACACCCTCCTGGTGCCGATATATCGACCTTCAGATTGCAACAGGACAACAAATGGACAATCTTTCTCTGTCCCAGGACTCCATAAGGACGTCAGCATCATGAGTTCTCGGGAGGAATCACAAACATCTGAAGTCTGAATGAAAAATGGCACCATCGTTAATTACCAAGTTTTTAATTAACTTTTCGCCCATCTGTGTGATGAGCGGACCTGATTATTAATGTTTGCTTAATACATCTGAATTGTTTTCAGAATTTTGGTTATTTTCATTCATACAAAAACACTTTGTGTAAATTTAACATCTGTGTACGCACACACACACACAACTGTTAATCCTCGGGACACTTGTACCTGTACAAATTACTTATTTAATTTCTATAATGGCACACAACATGGCATACACTGGTCTGTCACATTCACTTTTCATTTCTTATTTATGTATTTTTCTATATTTTCTATATTGCACAAAAGAGACACATGCACATGCGAATATTTACAGGTGTGTCTGTGTGGGTTTCCTCCGGGAGCTCCGGTTTCCTCCCACAGTCCAAAGACATGCAAGTGAGGTTAACTGGAGATTGTCCATGACTGTGTTTGATATTAAGATGAATCTTGTGTAACCAGTGACTACCATCCTGTCATAAATGTAACCAAAGAGTGTAAAACATGACTTAGTGCAGAATTGAAACCTATGACACCTACTGCATGGTTACACTTACGTTTGCAAGGGCAGTGGCAGCTCAGCAGTTAAGGTACTGGACTGATAATCAAAACATTGCTGGTTCAAGCCCCACTATGGCCAAGTTGCCACTTGAGTTGTAAGCTGCTTTGGATACAAGCGTCTGCTACATGCCACAAACGTAATGGACGGGAAGGAGTCCGCTCCAACAAGTTCATGGTTAGGTGTTCACATACTTTTAACTACCTGTATGAGGGTGGTATGGTGGATCGGTGGGTAGCACAGTCGCCTCACAGCAAGAAGGTCCTGAGTTTGATTCCCAGGTAGAGCGGTCTGGGTCCTTTCTGTGTGGAGTTTGCATGTTCTCCTCCCACAGTCCAACGACGTGCAGTTAATGCCAAGTTCACACTACACGACCTTTCAAGTCGTCAGGTCGCTGTACAGTTCACACTATACGACTGAATCTGCTGCACCCGGGAGTCTTTCAGTCGGTGTATATTTCACACTACACGACTGATCGGCGATAAGGGGTTTCACACTACACGATCCATCACCAACTGGAATCGCAGGCGAGCTTCTCTGGTCTCCCTTTTTTTCTTTCTTTCTTTTTTTTTTTTTTTTTACAAAAACACACGTGAGAAGTGACGAGAAGTTTAATGATACCAAGTCCAAAAAAATGAACGTCAACAAGTAGCGAGAGATCTAAGTGTTTGTGCGCTGATGTGCAGCGTAATATCAAGGAGGAAAAATAAATGAATCTGAATGGATTTGGCAACACGAACAGTATATGGCTTGTTCTGTAGTAAGTTTTGCAATGCAGCGTGGGTATTATGTTTTGTAGAGGACGATCAAATCAGAAATACTGTAAAACGTGTGTGTGTCGGTGTATCCTGATATAAACTATATTAATTAAGCCCCTGTCCCCTGTCCTCTCCTGCATTTCCCCTCACGCTGTATCCTGTGTTCTCATCGGCTGTTCGATATGTCACTCATTCCTAGTTGCCCGTCTGAGATCAGATATCTGACGTGCTAGAAAACTCAATCCAGTCGCCGAGCGCTTGGCGAGCCGGTCGGGTTGAGTTGTTGGATAGTTCACACTTAGCGACTGAGAGCCGAGTTTTGATCGCCGATTGAACGCTGAGTTGCTCCCGACCCGGAAAATCAATCGCCGACCAGTCGCCGAGCGAAAATCAGGGCAAAAATCGTGTAGTGTGAACTAGGCATAAGGTGAATTGGAGATACAAAATCGTCCATGACTGTGTTTGATATTAAATTTGAACTGATGAATCTTGTGTAAGCAGTAACTACCTGTCCTGTCATGAATGTAAAAAGATGTAAAACATGATGTTAACATCTTAATAAATAAATAAAATAACTACCTGTATGCCTTAAACTTAAAATGACTGGGAGTTCTTTTTAAATTATATTTAAACTAGGACTAGTGGTGATGTAAATGTCTGCTTTGTATAACTAAGTGGATTAAACCTGTTATTATAAATAATGAATGCTACAGATTTGCCTTTTCTTATCTCCAGGCCCCTTGTAGACCTCGTCACTGTGAGCTACGCTGAGCTTGACATGTTTCCACCTTTCTCCGTATAATTGTGTCTCTACAAATGTGTTATGTACTGGGGATTTATAATGAGCCACAACACAAAGGGAAACAGTGAAGATGGTCATGCTTGCTGGCCAGAACTGCTGGTCAGAAGATAATGATGTGAAAGGATGAGAAGAAAAAGCTGAGGACCATTAAGAGCTCATTCCTGACTAGCAGAGCCGCAGACGTGGGGTGACGCACCACTGGATGAAGCTCGTAACCGCCGCTGTCCTTGCTGTTGTATTCTTCTGCTTGCTTTTTTTCTTTGACATTGGGCGGTGATAACGGTACCAACAAATAGCCGCTGCTGAGTGCACTCTCAGACGCTCGGCTATTTTCTCCGGGAAGAAAGAACAACCCAGAGTTTCTGAGTAGTTAGTCGGTTCAGCTTTTCTGCAGACTTGTTCTTCTCCAGTTGTTTGAAATGCACACTTTAACATGGATACTGATATATTCTTCACTCTGGTCTTCTGCTCTTCTAGTAAATCTTCCACTTTATTATTTAGAATAACAACTGCTGGATTTTGCTTCCATTCAACCCAAGAGCTGTCCGCCTCTGATGCCGGACAGTCAAACAGTCAGGCTGATTACATTTAGCATAACTCGATCAGTTCACTGAATAGATAAATACACTATAGGGCCAAAAGTATTTGGACACTTGATCATAAGCTTGTTGGACTGCTGTTCTTCTGAGGCTTCTCCCAACACTTTGAAGCATGTCTGCAGGAATTTGTGCCCATTCGGTCAAAACCGAAAGGTGACCGAAAGGTGCCAAGGTGATACAGGGATATTCTGCAAGCACATCAGCGCTGAGGTTCGATTCTCGGCCCTGCTACCGGTCAGCTGGGCGCCATCTAGCGGACACAGGCGCTAGATGGAGGCACAGGCGAAAAAGAAGGGGTCGAGGGACTGCGCACGCATCAGAAGGGGCGTGGAGCAGGCGAATATACCCTCCTCGAATGCAATCTGGATCCCCAGCAACAGAAGACTAATTGGCTACACCAAATAGGGAGAACAAATGCATAAATAAATCGAAAAGAAATGACAGCATTTGTATTGCTGGGCGCTGATGTTAGTCAAGAATGCCTCGGCTGATGTTCCGGTTCATTCCAGATCTGTTTAGTGGGGCTGAGATCGGGGCTCTGGAGTTTCTTTTTTATGTCTTTATAGATTTTTGCTTTGTGCACAAACTCAAAAAACACAAAAAATGTTACAATAGGAAACGGTCTTCGCTAATCTCTTGATGCAAAGTTGGAAGAATATAATTTCCTTTATATGATGGATTTATTACACCTGTTAGTGATTAATGTGGAATTTAATAATTAAAAGGGGTGTCACAATACTTGTGTTCACTACTTACAGACATGTTTTCTTGGTTCGTATGTTTGTAGTGTCTCTATCAATGTGTTAAGTGACCAAAAACATTAGGCAATAACTCTGCCACTCTGGAGGCTGGGTCAGTTAATTTGATTTAGTTGAAATAATTGATCTCGATTGCATTCACAGTGTGTGTTCACATCCACTAGGACAATCAAATGTAATAGAAGGGCATGTGCGCCATTACGGCTTTCAGAAGAGTGGGTGGTAAACATTTACAGAGATAAAGTGCATCGTGATTATGGGGCAATTACACAGAGTACAGTAGAACGACTGGATCCAGATGCTTCATCCATAGTGCATCACTGTATGACTTCAGAAGTAAACGTATAGCTTTCTTATACGCTGGGTAATATTACAAATACTATCAAATATGTAATAGTGACCATTTAGTTCTGACATCGATATGCACTTCTGAGAGACGTGTATGTCAATAGTTTAATTTGGATGTAATTAGGGAATCACAAAAACAGGACTGTTATAAACTGAAATGTTGTTCCAGTATTTCAATTAGTCTAGTCTTGGTCGACTTGAGCCACCACTTGGTAATCAATAACAGTAACTTCAACATGTTAAATTAATAATGCAGCATGATTTTGTTTCCACTGAATATTTTATTTTGTGACTTTTACCAGCAAGCAAAATTGTAATCCGATTCACAGCAATAACGTCAACTCATGTTTTATTTATTTATTTATTTATTTATTTATTTATTTGTTACTGGAGAAGGCTGGTAGGTTTATTCAGTTACATTTTTATAATAATTCACATGAAACACTGCTTGGTTTTGAATTGCTCATATTCCAAATCTACTTTTTAGGGGAAAAAACATTTACTGTGTCAGAAAATGGGTAATAAAGTACTTTATGATGCAAGCCAACACAACATGTTGGTAAATTCAGCTGTATTTATTTATTCATTATTACTAAACAGATTATTCAGGTAAATCCGCCAATCCATCTCAGGGTTTCACCCACTAAAATGCTTACTACTGAATAAGTACAGTTAAGAGAAGCTAATCCCATTTAGGTGTGTTATTAAGAAAGTATATATAATACCCCATTATAATACCTCATCCCATTATAATACCTCATGCCATTATATTACCATTACAAATTCCTCACAAACAGTGACCAGAGGAGAGGCTCAAACCTAGGTTCTTTAAATGTTTGCATGGGAAATTCACCCACAGATACTTATCTATCCTGGTAATGATGGCACTGAATCAGGAGTCCATCCAGGAACACTGAGCAAGTCAGGGATAAACTTCATCAGAGATAGAGCTGTATGTTTTACATTTATTTTTATGAGCCCAAACGCCTACCATGATTATGGTCCAATCAGGTTCCACTAATGCCTAGTTCACACTACACGAAAAAATATTTATTTGACTTCCAACTTTATTCGACTCCAAATCCGTCTTTTTTCTACTTGCTTTTATGCTGCATATCAGCGCACCAACAATTTTGATCACTTGCTTCTTGCTGACGTGCAATTTTGGATGTGGTATCATCATACTCCTTTCCACTTTGTGGGGTTTTGTGACAAAACACAGTTTGGGAGACCAAATGGACTCATCAGGACAAAGTTCTGGTGATGGTGTAGTGTGTGACCCCCTATCGCCGATCAATCGAGTAGTGTGAAAACCACAACGACTTAAAAGACCCCCGATTACAAGAGATCCAGTCATGTAGTGTGAACTGTACAGAGATCCGAACACTGTGAGTGTCATGTAGTGTGAACTGCTGGTTTGCCTTTGAACAGCATTTCTGTTTAGGCTAAAGGAAGGTTTCATCAGAGCCAAAGCTACAGTTATCATAGTCATCAACCTCAAGCTGTTTCAGCTCTAGACTTCATTACCTTTAATTCTGTCTTGGTGCCAGCAAACTCTCATCTTCTAATGAGCCGATTGGCCTCAGTTACAGGCTTTTGGTTGTGGAAATAAGAAACTGTGATGGATGAATTCAACAAATTTGCAATTAGCTGATTAGCTGATGACGAACAGCTTTTTTTGTGCCGTCTGTGATTTGTCGGGGTTAAGAGTGTGCCGGGAGCTCCGGGTCGAGCGCTTTCTGCATGTGGATGTTAATTTCAGTTAATACAGTAACAAAGATAATCAAGGTAATGTGCTAATGTGGGTAATTAGGGCTTTCATATTTTTAACGTTTATGCACTAACAAAAACAACACATGCTTCTGTAATGCAAGAGTTATCTGTGGCTTATTCAGTCTGCATTTTATGCCACCTCAGTGCCAGTGCATAATCCGGAAGCAGCCTGGAGCAGTGTTGAAGCCAGGCGAAACTCCTCACGGCTACATAAGGCTTACAATTTAGCTTTGTAGGTAGCATCTACTCACTGAAGCTTTTTACTGGTACAATGTAAAGGCAAACTGATGATGGAAACAAAACCTTCAGAAACGTTTACATAGTTTTTACACATTGGCAAATTAGTAAAGATCTTGCACTGACTGCTTATCTATTTTTATCTTAAAATGCAACCATTGTACTGCTATTTTTAAAAAATGAAGATTTTAAATAAGTAGTTTGAGAAACAAAGGCATTTATAATGAACCAGTTAGGAGCTTTGCTGCTAATGCTAACACTATGAAAACCTACTTTAATTAACAAAACATGCTGGCTGTGTCCCAAATAATACAGTACAGTAATAAAGGAGTGCAGTGCTAAAGGAATTATTACAATTTCTACTTATTATTAAGTGTATGGTGTGTACTTTTGGATGCACCTATTAAATAAATTAAATATATATTTGCATAATTGCATAAATGATAATACACTTCATGTCCAAAAGTATGTAGACACTGCTCCTAATTATTAAGAGCAGGTGTTTCAATTATCACTTATATGATTCCAGCTCTGTGGCAGCTATTCAGGAAGGCAAAAATGATTTGAAAAGTTAGGTCCCAATTTTAGCCTCTTGAATGAATTTCATTGTACAAGCCGGGCCTTCCCGATCCCACAAATGCTCTTTAGACTTAATGGGCAGAAATTCCCACATCTACACTCTAAAATCATGAAAAAAGCAAGTCATAAAGAGGGAGTGACTTCTTTTTAATGCTCATGGTTTTGCAATAAAATGTCTAACAAGCCTACGGTCAAGTGTCTACATATTTTTGGCCATAAAGTGTCATCTGACATTTGGCAAATGTAGCCACATCATAGATGATCTCAGTCCAGGCTGAAAAGCTGAGTTAATTTTAACATAGTAATGTCTTCAGTATCATCTTTCCACAAGCACTGAGTCAGAATAAATCAACTCCCACCCCCCTGCTTGTACTGTTACACTAAATCATGCATTTTAATTTTGGATTTTATGTAAGAAAGTGGATTATAAAATATACGAGATTGTTTTATTTTGCTTCACTGAAATGATCTATTTTTGATGCTTTTTACAGCCGTTTTGACAGCGACTGAATTCAACATCTGCTCGATGAATTGTTCAAGGCTCTTTCTCAGCGAGGTAGATCCCAGCACTTCTATTGTTTAATCCATGCTAATTAAAAGAAATGACTTTAAAAGTGTTGAATGAGAGGAATGCTGGACGAGCATTACTGCAGCTGGAACAGTCAGGGACTGTTTGTGTGTGGTGGGGGAGGAGCCAGTCACGACTCATAGCAAGGAAAAAGCGCCCACATGATTTCTTTTTTATTCTTTCTCTCATGTATCCCTTCCAACCCCCTTACTCAGACACAGTAAACAGCTCTCCTTCTGATTCTCTGCTACTAATTGGTTTGGTTTTTGACTGCTTGGGATGCAAATTGAATTTTCAAAATGAGTGCCCAAAATATTTGAATTACAGTATCAGTCTGTTGGAAATTCAAGATTATTCTGAATCAGTTTATGATGTAAACCAGCATGCAGGAGAAGTCTTGCATCAAGCAAAAATCCCACTTGCAAAACTGCAACAATTAGTGTCCTCATTTCCCAACCAATTAAAAAGTGGAATTAATAGGAAAAGTGATGTAACCCAGTAGTAAACATGCCTCAATATGTCCCGACTAACTGTGTAACTGGCATCCAGTTGTACATTTGTTGACAGGCATATTTTCAAAATCCAATTAAGTCTCTGAACACATTTTTCTTTGTACTTTTGTTAGCTAGATAAAGGACAAAGAAAGAAAACAAATCACAGATTCATGATTTTATTGCATTTTACATTTTTTTTTACATTACGATGGGCTTAGCAACACGTGGACCAAGCACTGATTATTTAAAAATCCAATATGTGAAGCCATGACACTGACATGTTGACTCCTTATTTTAATACACCGACCAGGCATAACATTATGACCACTGACAGGTGAAGTGAATAACACTGATTATCTCTTCATCACGGCACCTGTTAGTGGGGGGGATATATTAGGCAGCAAGTGAACATTTTATCCTCAAACTTGATATACTAGAAGCAGGAAAAATGGGTGAGCGTGAGGATTTGAGTGAGTTTGACAAGGGCCAAATTGTGATGGCTAGACGACTGGGTCAGAGCATCTCCAAAACTGCAGCTCTTGTGGGGTGTTCCCGGTCTGCAGTGGTCAGTATCTATCAAAAGTGGTCCAAGGAAGGAACAGTGGTAAACCGGCGACAGGGTCATGGGCGGCCAAGGCTCATTGATCCACGTGGGGAGCGAAGGCTGGCCAGTGTGGTCTGATCTAACAGACGAGCTACTGTAGCTTAAATTGCTGAAGAAGTTCATGCTGGTTCTGATAGAAAGGTGTCAGTTCACGTAAAAAATCATGGACTAAATGCGGTTTAAATAAAGTTTGAAAAGCCATGATGTACTGTACATATACAATATGTAGACCTACAACAGAAAGACGCCAAAAAAAAAAAAAAACACAGACCAGGGTCACAACAGCGATGATTGTTAAACTGTAGTGGACCAAGTACTGGCCTTTGGTGAAATTACATATTCTCAGCATCCTGCAAGTTTGGGATATAGATGATCTGTGGAAGCATACATTACTGAGATTTCTCTTCATTATTCTGGAACTTCAGACAGCATACAGTGAGAAACAACAGGCTGGACCTTCATAATCACCAAGAATTCAGGTGGTACCTCCAAGACACCAGGAAAACTATAGTCGCCAGGTCTCTAAGCAAAACCATCCAGTAACTCTAGACTGAGAGAGAGAGAGAGAGAGAGACTCTCAGGAAATTCAAACAGTGCTGTCAGTGTCCAAGTAGCTCTCCCTGGGGAAGTCAGTGATGGAAGCAGAGCTGACAGAGATTTAGTGAAATTTTCTGTGTTCCTAAATTGTTCTGTACAAGGAGGCAGTCTACAGAGACAAAGAAATCACTCCTTAACTGCTTTAGTCTCAGCCAAATATTTTAATAAGGGCTTTTAAGGTAGAAACGTGTGTCACTGGGGGAGAATCCTCAAGGTAAAACCTTGTACTTTTAGTTAGAATAATGTAATTATAAAAGCACATTTAGAAGTGTGCAGTCTACAGTCTCTCCTTCAGCAGTGATTGTTGATTTGCTAATGGCATTTAAGCCAGAAAGTCAACACTGGATTACAAGGGTAACCAATGCAACTTTGGTGACCTGTTTCAGCTTAGCCTCTTCTCAGACTACTTTAAAACTAGAAGACTTTTGGACTACATGGGCTACATCTTAAGGTAAAACATTTACCCTACCAGTACCATAACTGCTGCTGACCCACTGGTGGGATGGAATTTGTCTCTCATTATTCAATCTAGGACTTACTAACTGATTGGTAGCATCTTTGCGTTACATGTCACAGTCCTCCAAGTGTTTTCAGCTGCTCCATGATGTTGCATGTGTTAGAGAAGCACGTGGTGGTCTTTCAAGGTAATAGGTGATGTATAATAGGAAGGACTCAGCTAGTAAGGGAGTTGTAAACAAGGAAACAGGGTTGGCTAGACACTGCCAAATAAATGGTGTTGGTACCAGGGCACTTATCTTTCTTGTGAGTGGGTTGGCTAAGAGCAGTTGGTCCTGTGGTCATATCAATTATGGAGAACCCCCTGACCCTACAAAATAAACACAAATGTGAGCATATAAATATGTGGCTGCACGGCAGAGTTAAGAGTTCGACACCCAGCCATGTTGGGCCCTTGAGCAAGGCTGTTAACCCTCTTGGCTCCAGGGGCGCCATACAATGGCTAATCCTACATGTTGACCTCAGCTTCCAAGCAAGCTGGGATATACAAACAAAGAATTTTGTTGTACTGAACATGTGTATATGTTTATATAACAAATAAATATCGGATCTGAACATGTGTCAGAGAGAACACAATGAGAGAAAGGCCTTGACTAAATTGGGTGCAAAAAGGAGGTAAAAATGCTAAATAAGTAATAATATATATAATAACTACATCGCAAAGGTCTCAAAGTTTGGTCACAGTGTTGTTTTCTGCAGCAACATTTTGCTAATTCATTTAATGATCGACCTCAAAATCAGAAGCATTGCCTAATGATCAGGAAATAGTCTGCAAGGGTGCAAACATGACTTGCAAATCTCAGCTGTTGGTTTATCGACTTGTTTGCTTGTCCTCTACAAAGGCAAGACATCTTTCTTTGGCATTTGGGGAAGAGAATCACAAGCTGTTCTGAGCTGATGAGCACAAAGGGGAAAAAAAACAAAAATTAGTCCAT